>NW_016813389.1:2297687-2328690 GCF_001698545.2 Rhinopithecus bieti
CCCCCCCGCCCGCCGCCCCCGTCCCCCGGCCCCGCGCGCTACCCGCTCCGCGCCGCCGCCTCCGCTCCGTCCTCCCCGCCCGGCCTCCGCCGTGGGCCCCTCGGAGGCTCCCGGGCCGCGCCCCTGCCCCCCGCCCGGCCCCATTGTTCTGGCACCCCCAGCCCGGGGACTGCGCGCCGGTTGGCGTGCGCGGCGCCACCCCCAGGTCCGGAGGGGCAACCCCAGCCTCCTGGCGGCCCCCTCTCCGCAGAGCTGTCCCAACAGGCAGGGGCTGTTGCGAGGGCGGGGCGGTGGTCCCGGGAGGGGGCGCCCGGCTGCGCGGAGCCGACTGGCACTAGTGCGCGGGGCTGGTGATTCATGCATCACGATGCCGCCGCCGCCGTTGCTGCGAGATTGGCCTGTCGCCCCCTCCCTGGCCCCGTTCGTGTGTGGGGGGTGGCGAGACTTGGCACAGCGCTTGTCGCGGGGTGACGGCGGCGAAGGGTCCCCGGCACCCTGTGGGATGCAGCACTTACAGGCTGGATTCTTCCTGGCCCCATCTCTGTCTACCAGACCTGGAAATGGGTTTCTACAGCCCGGGCGATCTGGGCCGCGTGTGATCATTAGCTGTCGCGGGCTGCCCGGAGGAGGAGGGCCTGTCCTTTCTGGACGTCTCCAGATCAGTCTCAGTGTGTCTCCCTCCACTTGCCCAACTTCACAACTCTGCAGTCCCCTTGCAGCCCCAATTTCTCCATACCAGGCTTCCCCCTTCCCTGCAGCATCTCCGGAGGTGCCCTGGCATACCAGGGGTTAATGGCAATGGGTCCAGACCACCCAGGGGATGGTGAGAGGGAAGGCTTCGGCATCCGGGTCTGGAAGGATCTCTGCCTGGGTGTTTGACTTGGAAGGGGACAGTGGCTCTGGGCTTGGGTTGGAATTCAGAACCCATAGCCGGGCAACTGCGTGGGCCCAGGCCCTCTGCACCACCCCTGGAGGACGCAGCTTGACCACCAGCCCCAATGTGTTGATGGAGGCTGGGGAGGCAGCTCCCGGTGGTGCATTGCACAACCTCTGCTCCCGGCTTCCCCCCAACTCCATCGGTCTTCTGGGCACGTTTGCAGGTCTGTCCAAGCCCACGCTTCAGCTCCATGCCCCTCACCCCTCGTGCTTGGAACAAAGGGGGCTTTCCAGAGCAGGTGCTAGTCTGCTGTGAGGTGCTGGCCCTTCTCCTGTGGAATTCGGCAGCATGGAGCTCACATCCCAGGAGCTGCTACCTGGAAGGGGTGAAGCCCCTGGGCACAGGGGCTGCTGTCACCCTCTCTCCAAAGTGGGCAGGTGGGTGGCCCATTCCAGTCTAGCTGCTGTTTTGTGAGATTCGCTGGGGCCTCTTTCAAGCTAAGTCCAGATGTGGCCCACAGCCGCCAGCAGGTAGACTTCCTGGGTCCCTGTGCCGGGGGAGGGTGAGGACACAGTGGGCTTCATCGGGAGTGGTGGGCATGGGCTGCATGGGATGCCTCCATCGTGGTGGGACAGGGGAGTGAAGCCAGGTTTCCTGCTCATGGAGCACGTCACTTGCCAAACTCTTGGCATCGTTAGCACCTTGACTCCGCCACAACTGCTCTACAAGGCTGGGTGCTGCTGCGATCTCTATTTACAGATGGGGAAACTAAGGCTCAGAGGGGCAAAGTGGCATTCCCATGATCCCACAGAGGTGACTAGGCAGTGCCAGGACTCAAACTCTGGTCTGTCCTGCTCCAAGACTAGTGAGAGACCTCAGAGCTCATGCCAAGAGCTCTTCTGGGCCAGGCACAGTGGCTCACGCCTGTAATCCCAGCACTTTGGGAGGCCGAGGCGGGTGGACCAGCCTGAACAACAAGGAGAAACCCCTGACACTACTAAAAATACATAATTAGCTGGGCATGGTGGCGCATGCCTGTAATCCCAGCTGCTCGGGAGGCTGAGGCAGGAGAATCACTTGAACCCGGGAGGCAGAGGTTGCGGTGAGGCGAGATTGCTCCAAGAGCGAAACCCCACCTCCAAAAAAAAAAAAAAGCTCTTCTGGATGTGTCTTTTTCTGGCTTTTGTTAGAAGCCCATGATGGTGGATTCTAAATGAGAAGGGCCTGGGGTGATCATTCTGTCTGGCCCCCTCCTCCGGGCAGATCTGTCAACTTTGAGAGAAGTTGAGTCAACAAAGCTTTGTTAGGAACTGGCCCTTGTGGTACTGGGCTGGGCTATTTTTAAAGGCCTTCGGAGACGTGGAACAGTTTTGGGCAGGGAGAGAGTTGGCCTGGGGACTTTTCCTCTGTAGAAGCCCTTATTAGGGGTGGGCTGTTGGAGGTGGCGGTGGGTTCGTTGGCCTCCGGTTTGCCTCCTGCGCTGACGTCAGCTCACTAGTGCAGGCCCTTGTGTGTGGAGCTCACAGCTATGTTCTCCCCATGTGTTGGGCTTTAGTAGGTCCACAGAATGAAAAGTCTCCCAACACAGCAAGCAGAGAAAGCCTCCAGCTTGTTCTCCGGCCCCAGATGGGCTTCCTTCTAATGCGGAGTGGAGCCATCTGCTCTTTGTTCTGGGGGATTCTGTGTATGAGGTCAAGAGAAGCGCCCCAGGAAGGACTCTCAAATGTCAGAATTTCCTGGTTGATTAATAAACATGAAGGTACCTGGGCTGTCCTCCCAGACTTCCGATTCTTTGGGTCTGGCTTGGGCCCAGGAATTTGCATCCTTGACGCGTGTTTGTGTTGCAGACTGTGGTCCTGGGGAGCCCCGATTGAAGACCACAGTTCTGGTGTCTGCTGGGGGTCCTAGCCCACCTCGTGCATAGCTGGCCACAGTGCTGGGGAGCCTAGAGGGGAGCCATGGGTCCACGTCCGAGTTGGTGCTCAGCAGTGTCCTTGGTGGGCGTCTCTGACTCTGTCTGTGGTGGTCTGTGTGTGTGAGGAAGCAGGAGTGTCTAAAGGCCCTAGCAGTGTGGCCCTCACTGGACACACCGGGATTCCACCTGGCTCAAACCCTAACCCAGTCCTCAGCCTTCCACCAGCAATAGGTTAGGGAGAGGTGGACGGGGTTACCCTGCAGCCAAGACAGACAGCGGCAGTTAGCATTGCGGGCGGCCCACTTTCTCTGAGGTCTGGCCCACTCTCTTCCAACCTGCTGGTGAGGCTGTTGGCATCCCTGTGTGTCCTGGCTGTGGGATGGACCGGTCCTCTCACCTACCTGAGCCTCAGTTTCCTCATCTGCAAAATAGGTGTGCTCATGGTACCTGAACTGAGAGGATGTGAGAAGTCAATGGGGTCATGTGCAGCATGGGACCTGATATGTGGCGTGGGGTATGTGGTCAGTAAATGCCAGTAAATGCCAGTGATCGTATTAATGCTTATTTGTTGTTGTTGTTGTTTTGGAGACAGGGTCTGGCTGTGTTGCCCTGGCTGGAGTGCAATGGTGCAATCATGGCTCACTTAAACCTTGACCTCCTGGGCCCAAGCAATCCTCCTGCCTCAGTCTCCCCAGTAGCTGGGACCATGGGCGTGCAACACCACACCTGGCTAATTAAAAAAATTTTTTTTGTAGAGTTAGGGTCTTGCCCTATTGCCTGGGCTGGTCTCAAACTCTTGGCCTCAAGCAATCCTCCTGCCTTGGCCACCCAAAGTTCTTGGATCACAGGCCTGAGCCACCGCACCCGGCCTTAATATATATCATTTCGACCATACAATACAGCTTCCTCTTGAACTGAGCTTATGTGTATTTTGTGAGCAAATTTCTTCTCTCCACAGAAGAATCTTCCTATGACCCTGTTCTTTGTGCCTGGCACGCAGAAGATGACATCTATGACTGCTGTGCCCGAATCCCAGCAGGGGTCTGCTCTTACATGTAGTGGCCTCCCCAGCCCCACTTGTGAATTGTGAAGCCGCCCTGGCCTATTGATTTAGTGCTCACTGTGTGCCAGGCGTGGAGGCAGAGGAGTGGACGAGAGACATGGAATCCCTAGCCTCAGGAGGAAGGCAGCCGGGTTATCTGAAAACTCGAGCATGGGGGTGCAAGACATTTGTGGTGGTCTGAGCTGCATCCCCTTAAAGACTTCTGAGGCTGCTGCAGGCCCAAGCCAGCCAGGCCCAAAAGGCAGAACCTCTACCCTCCTCCCCTCTTCTTCTCCTTCTCCCCATGATGTTTGCCGGCACTTCCCAGGGACCCTCGGTCTGGGACTCAGGGGTGGCCAGCTCCTCCCTGTTGCTCTTGGTCAGCCTAGGCTCTGCTTTGACCTTGCCTGTTAACCTTGACTCTCTTCTGCCTTTTCCCTGATGCCCAGAATGGTGCCCGGCACACAGGAGCTTGTGGAGGGCAGGAGCCTGTGGCTGATGCCTCTTGACCCCGAGCAGAGGATGGGTCCCTGGCTCCAGGTTGGGGTCAGCAGTTGGGCTCTTGGGTGTCTCTGGCTGTGGACTGTCCTGGGGCCCATGAGGGTCCCTTCCTCTAGGGTGAGGAATATTCTCTGATCATCACTCCCCACCCGACTCTGCTCAACTAGGGTGGGGCAAGCCGCTGCCTTCGGGAGGCAGTCACTGGAGCCCATCTTGGGACAGAGCTGGGAGTTGTGTGATGGCTGTGTGGGGACACGGAGGGCCCACAGCCAGGCACAGGGTGAGCCACAAGGAGAGGAAAGGACCAGCACAGAGGCTTCTGCAGTCCCTGTACATCCCGTGTGCGTGGGCGTGAACCAAGGAGGCCTTTCCTTTCTCTGACAGTTGAGCAGAGCAGCAGCAGGGAAGACTGAAGTGGACTCTCAGCGTCAGGAGGACATCTGGGCAAGAACCATCACCTGTGTTATTAGGAGAGGACTCGATCCTCTGGGGTATGGGGCTGGGTCCTCACTCGGGCTTGGTGACCTTGGGGAAGTCCCTTGGCCTCTCCGAGCACCAGTTTGCTCATCCGTCAGACCTGCCTACCAACTCCATGGATCTAAACAGAAGCTTTGCAGTCTGGGGAGCGGGCCATAAAGAGAAAGGGGTTGTTTGGCAGGAGAGTCCCTGGAAGGGAAGGAGAGCTCAGGGGCGAGTGCTGCGGTTCTGGCCCCTTCCTTGGGCAAACCTCCTCTCACGGGCTTTACTTTCACCCTCTGGAAAATGGGTGTTTTTTTTTTTTTTTTTTTTTGAGACGGAGTCTGGCTCTGTCGCCCAGGCTGGAGTGCGGTGGCTGGATCTCAGCTCACTTCGCCCGGCTAGTTTTTTGTATTTTTTTTTTAACAGAGACGGGGTTTCACCGTGTTAGCCAGGATGGTCTCAATCTCCTGACCTCGTGATCCGCCCATTTCGGCCTCCCAAAGTGCTGGGATTGCAGGCTTGAGCCACTGCGCCTGGCCCAAATGGGTGGTTTTGGAAAGCCTCACCGCTGGGGAGGATTCGGGGCATAGATGAAGGATTTAACCTGGTGCCTGGTTCTGAGGGGAACCTTTATTTATATTTTTATTTTTATAGAGATGGGGTCTCGCTATGTTGGCCAGGCTAGTCTCAAACTCCTGGCCTCAAGCGATCTCCTCCCATCTCTGCCTCCCGAAATGTTGGGATTACAGGCATGAGCTGCTGGGGCCGGCTATGAGGGGAAACTTTTAAAGCTCTCCTGGCAGCAGCTGGTCCTGGGGGTACAAGTCTTCTGCATCCAGGGCAGGATGGCCAAGGGGGCCTGTGGCTGCCCCCTTGTACAGAGAGGGAAGGGGCAGCTGGTGAATGGCAGGGACTCACCCAGGCCCCAGCACCCAGCTTCCTCCTCACAGCCTCTTTTTCCCCTTTCTGCCTCCTTGGGCTCCAGGTTAAATGGGACCCAGCTTCTCCCTTCCCTACATCACCCCACAGGGTTCTCCCGTCTCCCTGTGTCAGGGGAAAGCCCTTTCCCCCAGCAGAGGCCTTGGGATCGGACCCAGCTCCTGCCACTCCCTAGGCCTGTCTTGAGCCCCTTTGGGGCAAGGCATGGGCAGTGGGGGACTGTCCTGTCGAGTGGGCCAGGTCTGTGTCACCCTCTGGGAGGCCACAGGAAGGAATTTGGACATTATCCCAGATTCGTAGGGAGCTGTGGAAGGGAGGTGATGGAGACACATTAGATTTGGGTTTAGAAAGATTGTTGTTGGCTGTAGTCCACAGAATGGACTGGCGGGGAAGAGGGGTGGTAATGAGACCGAAGGTGATCATGGTGATGAACTGGAGTATCTGTGGGGATGACATGAAAGACAGATTCCAGATATATTTAGGAGGAAGACTCAGTAGGACTTGGTCCCCTCCCCTCCCCTCTCCCTCCTCTGCTCTCCCCTGTCCCTTCCCCTGCTCGTCCCCCTCCCATCCCCTTCCCCATGCTCTCCCTCTGCGCCTCCCCTCGCTCTTTTTTTGAGAAGGAGTCTTACTCTGTCACCGCAGGCTGGAGTGCAGTGGCCATGATCTTGGGCTCACTGCAACTTCCACGCTCCGAAGCAATTCTCCTGTCTCAGCCTCCCAAGTAGTTGGGATTACAGGCACCCGCCACCACACCCAGCTAATTTTTGTATTTTTAGTAGAGACGGGGTTTCACCATATTGGTCAGGCTGGTCTTGAACTCCTGACCTCAGGTGATCCACCCGCCTTGGTCTCTCAAAGTGCTGGGATTTACAGGCGTGAGCCACTGTCCCTGACCTCATAGTATTACCTTGTAAATTTGGGATTATCTACTAAAAAGTAGATAACTTTCTGACTTAAAAAAACCTGACAGTTCTGAATGTTTGCCCGTGTCATGAACTATGCTTTTAGAGCATGATTTTTTTTCACAGTGTATCATATGAACAGAACATATATTATTTAATTCCCTGTCATTGGACAGTTAGGTTCCTCCTCCCATATTAAAAATGCTGTGATGAACATCTTTGCACTAAATCTTTGGATGAATGTCTTTGTACCAAATCTTTGCATGAGTGTCTTTGCACTAAATCTTTGCACTTATCTTTACTTGAAGATAAATAACCCAGAATGGGGTTATGGAGTTGAAAGGCTGGGGAAGTTTTGAAAGGCTTTTGATTAAAAATTGCTGAATTGCTCTCCAGAAAGGCTGTTCCAATTTACATTTTCAGCAAAAGTAGATGAGAGAGTGCCTATTTCTCTGCATTCTTGCCAGCACTGGGTATTACTGCTTTCCTTAATTCTTGCCAATTTTATGGGGAGGAAAAGAGGTGGCTCACTGTCTCAATGCTTATTTCTTTGATTACTATGAAATATAATCCTAGAATCTTTCAGCTGGAGGAGACTCTTGGGGCCAAGTAGTTCAATGCCCTCATTTTGCGAGTAGGCAAATTAAGTGCCAGAAAGGTGAAGTGTCTTCCCCAAGGTCACACAGCAAATACGTGGCAGGAACCGATTTGTTCCTGTCAGGGCACCTCCCACTGTGCCAGGGTGGGTTGGCTATTGGGGTTCAGATAGAGATGTCTTGCCTTCTTGCTATTTATTTATTTTTATTTACTTATTTACTTATCTATTTATTGAGATGGAATCTCACTCTGTCACCCAGGCTGGAGTGCAGTGGTGCGATCTCGGCTCACTGCAACCGCCACCTCCTGGGTTCAAGCTGTTCTGCCTCAGCCTCCTGAGTAGCTGATATTACAATGTGCACCACCACACCCGGCTAATTTTTGTATTTTTAGTAGAGACAGCGTTTTGCCATTTTGGCCAGGTTGGTCTCAAACTCCGGGTCTCAAGTGGTCCACACACCTTGGCCTCCCAAAGTGCTGGGATTACAGGCCTGAGCCACCACGCCTGGCCTAGCGATGTCTTGATTTCTTCATTGAAGTCTTCTGCTGGGGTTCATCTTGCCCCAAATATCTCTAACACTCTGGTAAGAAAAAAAAAGCCAATATAAATTAAAAAGCACATCGTCATTATGGTCATAACAAGATGAATCAATTTTCACATTCCATGTGTGATCTGTTTTCCAGGGCAGAGAGTGTCAGAGATTACCTTGCAGCGTTTCTAGGTAACTTGAGATTGGGGTCATATTCTGACCGAGGGCAGAACAGCAGGTGCTGAGGGCTTGAAGATCAGTTCTGTTTCCTGGCCAGCTCCTTACGTCTCTGAGCTCTGAGGTCCCTTGTGCATGAGACAGGGATGGACGCACAGGGATCTGCACATAGTAAGCGCTCAGTAAATGCTCTCCCAGGAAGGAGGCTGGTGGACCGGCCGTGTCAGGGACAGCTGTTCTTGGCCACTCCGCTGGGCAGTCACAGAGTGAGCTGTCACAGGCTCTTGGCTGAATTGGGAGTGAGTGGCAAACGTGGAGGGCCTCTGTGGTGGTCTGGCTGTGTTGGTGGCTGGATTGTTCTGTATCCAGCTCCTGGCTTGGTGGCTTGAGGAGGGAGAGGTGGTTGTGGCAGACTGACTTGTAGGCTCCTTTGTGCCCAGGGGCTCAGAGGATGGATAGCAGCCTGCCTGGGCTTCAGTCCCAGGACCATCATGGCCTGGACAGTGGCTTTGGAGTCACTAGTTCCCTCTGGGACTCAGTTTCCCTTTCTGTACAATGTTTAAATTGCCAGATAGTGAGACCCAGTGGGGAAGGTATGTCAGGGCCCCAGGGATGGAGTGTGCTTGGGCTCTGGTGTTCAAGACCGAGGCCCATGGATCTTCTCAGCCTCAGGCATGGTTCTTAGTCTCTTGATGCCTTAGTTTTCTTATCTGGGAGTTGGGGATGGGGGACTTCTACTACGAAGAGCTGTGAGTGGGGTTAGGAATAACAGACGTTGAACTTGGTGGCTCATCTCGGCACTCCCTTTGCTCATGGTGGTGGTGGAGGATCTGCGAGCCCCAGCGCGGACGGTCAGGGGCTATCGCTACGGCGAGAGTCTGGTATTAGGCACGTTCTGTGTGACCCAGGCCCGTCCTTGATGTTCATGTGTGTTCCTCACCAACTCCACCCAGGAGCCCTGTGGGGTTAGCGTTTTGCAGATGAGGAAACAGAGGCTGAGTGGACGAGAGCTGGCTCATGGTCCCACAGCTGGAGAGTGGTGCCATTGGGGTCTGACCCCCGTCCCCTCTCAGCCTGGAGTCCACACACTGAAGCTGTGGGCCGCGGTGAGGGGCCCCTGCTTGGTGGAGGTGCCAGGGAGCCGCCACGGAGGTGTGCAGGTGAGCGTGAGCAGGCCTGGGTGCCTGGTGTGGGTGTTGCAGGCAGGGCGGGTGCTGCGGGGCACGTGGGCAAGTCCCAATTCACGTGGGCACGCTCCGAGCGTGAGTGACGGGGTCACGGCATGTGTCAGGAGTGGGTGAGTCGGGCACACCTGTGCGCACGCGTGTGGTGGTGTGTGAGGGCAGTGCTGTACAGGTTGTAAATGTAGGTGTGCCTGGGGGTGGGGGGCGCTGGGGAGGGAGGCATAGACAGGCCGGGAGCCACACCAAACGCTGGGTGCTCAGCTGCCAGGTCTGGGACCAGGTGATAAGCTGCCACTCCCCGAGGTAGTGGGGGAGTATTGTGGTTGGGGGGAGATGACAGCAATGACATCCACCGTTTACCCAATGGGCACTCGGGGCCAGGAGTGCTGAGTGCTGCCCTCTCACCAAAGCCCTGGGAGTAAGGATTCCTATACCCATTTTACAGATGAAGAAAGGGAGGCCCAGGCAAGTTCAGGGACACGCCCAAGTCTCCCCAGCCAGCCAGTGGATGGCCAGTCGGGGTTCAGGCTTAGATCTTTATGTTGCCAGAGCCACACCCTTCCCACCAGGTGCCTGCCTCCCGCCGTCTCCGTGAGTCTCAAAACCTTAGAGTTCCTTGCCAAGGGGAGGGAGCGCCCCGTCCCTGGGAGCATCCAAGCCACTGCTGGAGCATCAGACACTGGCCAGGCATCCCGGACTCCTGGGCTGGGTATGACGTTTGTGGTGGATGGGATCCTTCCCACTGGTTCCAGAGGTTCTGCCTCCTGCGGGGGGTTTGGAGCAGCCTCGGCCTTGGCATCCTCCAGGAAGGAGGCAGAGCTGAGGCCTTGTGGAAAGGCAGCAGGAGGAGAGGTGCTGATAGGAGTGTGTGGTGCAGCTGTGCCCTGGCCTCAAAGCCTTCCTCAGCCTCCACGTATCCTAGTGGAGGTTCAGGTGCTGACCGTGTGTGGGCGCTGGGCTGGTCTCAACGGTGATCCTCCCGCCCAGGGAACTCAGGAGCAACGTACCCCCATCTTACGGTGCTGGCACCACTCCTGCTCCTGGGAAGCCTTGTCCCGGACAAGGTGGTGAGGACCGAGTGCCCCTGGCCGTCCTGCCCTGCCCTGTGCCTGGCTCAACCTAGCTGCCTTTGGAGGTATCTGTCCGACAGAGAAAGAGACCAAGTCGTCACGGGTGCAGTGTGGGCTTGGGGGCATGGTGGCCAAGGGGACCCCTGTGACTTGTAGCTCCTCGAGGTCTGGGCCACATCTTGTGGTCTTTGGTGTCCGTGGGGTGTGCGGCCCAGGGTGTCCTCACCTCTGCAGAAGGCTGGGATCTTGCCAAAGAGTTTTTCCCTACAGTGCCGTGGTTTGCTGTCCCTGGTGACCAGGATAGGACCTGCCTGTGCTCCTGACCTGCAGTCTGTTGGGGAAGGGGGACAGCCAGGGAGTTGAGAGTCGGGTCCTGGTTCCAGCCTGGCTTGATGTGGCCTCTGGCTGCCCCTCTCAGGGCCACAGTCTCCCCATCTGTTCCACTCTCTGTGAGATGTGATGTCACCGTTTCTCAGCTCCAGGTGCCCTGACCATGCGGCCGGGGGGAGGAACTCCTTGCCCAGGAGAGGGTGCAGGGCAGCTGCTGGTTTTGGCACTTCTGAGCCACCGAGGGGGCCCCAGGAAGCTGGTGAGGCGTCCAGGCCACTGTGCTCTGAATTCCCTGGCAGGGGAGCAGGGGGAGGGCGGGAGGAATGTGGCTTTGAGGAATGTTTAACCCAAGGCAGAAATAGCACACTCTGCCTTTTGATTTCAGGCTGGAGTTTTCAGCAGGGAAGTGGGTTCAGCGTGCCTTTCTCTCTCCCCAGCTGTGGGGCCATGGCCACCCTGGCTCCCCCACAGCCCTGGCCTTTGGGGATGGAAAGTGCCTGCCTGCCTGCCTGCCTGCCTGCCTTCCTTCCTTCCTTCCTTCCTTCCTTCCTTCCTTCCTTCCTTCCTTCCTTCCTTCCTTCCTTCCTTTTCTTTCTATTCTTTCTTTCTCTTTCTTTTCCTTCCTTCCTTTTCTTTTCTCCTTTCCTTTTCTTTTTACCTTCCTTCTTCTTCTTCTTCTTTTTTTTTTTTTTGAGACAGAGTCTCGCTCTGTCGCCCAGGCTGGAGTGCAGTGGCTCAATCTTGGCTCACTGCAAGCTCTGCCTCCCGGGTTCACGCCATTCTCCTGCCTCAGCCTCCTGAGTAGCTGGAACTACAGGCGCCCGCCACCTCGCCCGGCTAGTTTTTTTGTATTTCTTAGTAGAGACAGGGTTTCACCGTGTTAGCCAGGATGGTCTCCTGACCTCGTGATCCGCCCGCCTCAGACTCCCAGAGTGCTAGGATTACAGGTGTGAGCCACCATGCCCGGCCTCTTTTCTTTTCTTTCTTCTGCTATGGGAAACAGAAAGAGCCCTAGACTTGGAACCAAACAGAGTTGGGTTCAAATCTTTCGATCTCCACTTCTAGCCCTGTGACCACTTCCTTCCCTGAATCTCTGCAGAACTGGGAGAGGGATGCTGAGCCAAGATGGCTTTTCTGGTGGTCTGGTGTCCAGAGCTCCTCTCAGGGAATCCGCGGGCCTGGATTCAAATCCCATCTCCTCTACTCGCTAGCTCTGGGACCTTGGTCCAGCCTTTCCCACCGAGCCCTCAGACTTCATCTGTGAAATGGGCAGATGCCTCCCAGGATTATGGGTGGGATTCATGCGAAAACATTGGTGACAGGGCCTGGCACGGCACATCCCAGGCTTTTAATCCCTCCTGATGCATCCCAGTGCTTTCACCTATAAAACAGGAAGACAATGCCTTTGTCAGGTTGGATAAGGGAGCCATGCAGGGTGCTGGGGCAGCCCAGAGGCACCTTTTCTTTCTTTTTCTTTTTCTGAGACAGAGTCTCACTCTGTCACCCAGGCTGGAGTGCAGTGGCGCGATCTCAGCTCACTGCAACCTCTGCCTCCCAGGTTCAAGCAATTCTCTTGCCTCAGCCTCCCGAGTAGCTGGGATTCCAGGCGCCCACCACCATACCCGGCTGATTTTTTTTTTTGTATTTCAGTAGAGACAGGGTTTCACCATGTTGGCCAGGGTGGTCTTGATCTCCTGACCTTGATCCGCCTGCCTCGGCCTCCTAAGGTGCTGGGATTACAGGCGTGAGCCCCCGCACCGGCCATCCCAGAGGCAGGCACCTTTTCATCAGACCCAGCCCTCTGCCTCCTCCCACTGGCCATGAGTGGAACCCATCCTTGTCACACTCCTATCAAAGCCCAAGGTTACTTCCAGGGGAGGTGTCCCTGGGCCCAGCCTCCTCCTCAGTCCTGGTGGTGAGGATATGCTTCACCGTCCCCCTTGATTCAGCTGGGAACTGTGAGGACCGACTGCATCTTATTGCATGACTGCATCTTATTGCATGACTGCATCTCATTGCGTGGTTGCCGGAGTAGCCCCCGCTCCTAGAACCGAGCCTGCGCATATTGTTGGAATGAATGAGAAAACAAGTACAGAAACGAGCAAAAGCCAATGAATGAAGTTCCTTCTGATCCATCTTGGGCTTTGCTTTCTGTTTCTGTCCAGCCCCCTCCTACCTCCTGGGCTGGGGGAGGGGGGTTTTCCTTCGTAGCTAGGGAATCCTGAGAAGTGGGGTGTGGGGAGGCTGGGCCCCAGCTGGCCAGACCTCGTGAAGACCCCAGATCCCCTCACCTGCTGGGCTTGGGGAGTTGAGGGGTCCAAGCTGCCAGCCAGCCAGCAAGGCCCCTCCTCCCGGCCCTGCTCCTGCCCCTTTGTAGGAACCGAAAGATTCCTGTTCAAAGGCAGGAGCTGGGGCTATTTTTGGCACTGTGGGGGAAAGAGCGAATGCGTTCCTTCTGTTCAAAAATATATGGTGTGTGTGCTGGGCAGAGGAGGAGCTCGAGAGCTCAAAGCCTGCACTGGCCGGGTTTCTGCCCCTCAGCCGGTGGTCCCACCGCCCCCTGCGCGCCCAGCAGCCCACACGGCCTTGCCGGGCCATTATTGTCTTCAGGCTTCCTGTGATGAGGCCTTTGCTGCGCCTGAGCAGAACATGATCTCAATTAAAACAAAGCAGCTGTCAGAATCGCTGAGCGGAGCCTGCCTAGGTGCCCCAGCTATGATTCCCCAGCTCAGGTTCTGTGGAGCTGGGGGACGGCCTTGAGAAGAGATCTAGGGGCCTCTCAGGGAAGGAGGCCCAGCCAGCAGGGAGCAGAGGGGAGGCCCTGGGTCCTGCGGGGGGTGTGTCTGGCCAAAGGGGTTCCTGGGCCACCTTGCCAGCCCTCACTCCTTGATTCAGAGAGTGTTTATGGAGCAGCTGCCTCGTGTTAGGCCCTGTGGATGCAGGGGACACAGGGCAGGCTGGCTGGCTGGATTTCTGGCCCTGCTGGCATTCACAGTTTGGTGGGGAGGCAGATGTCAGGCCAGGATAAGGGTCAAGACAGGGCTTTGCACAATGGACTGGGAATCTCCCTGGTCTGGGGTGCATCTGGGAGGGCTTCCTGGAGGAGGTAATACTGTAGTTGAGACCCAGGGCTAGGGTTGCCAGACATACTAAAAATGATTTCCTGTTTATCTGCTATGTGAACTTAACAGGGTATGTGTGTTTTTGTTTGTTGAATTTGACAGTACTGCTTTAGGGAGATGAGAAGTTTGCAGGGAGGGTTTTTGTGGGGGACAATGGGAGTGCTTCAGGCAGCAGGAACAGCACGTTCCCGGTCAGTCCTCACCTTCCAGGGCTCCCCAACCCCCAGCCCAGGAAGGGGTGGGGGACACAGAGCTGTTCTCCATCACAGCTCAGGCAGAAGCCACACTGGTCACAGAAACCACACAGTCACACCTAATGTCACAGCCAGTAGAGCAGGGAGCCCTCTGGATGGAAACTCTGAGAGGGTCCGAAGGAGCTGTCAAGGTTTGGCAACTCTGGGAACGTGAAATGGCACGGCTCCAAGCATGAGGGACACTCAAGCAATTGGGCAGCTCAGAGATGAGCTTATGTGGCTAGAAGCAGATCCGTGGAAATCCCTTGGCCTCTCCAAGCTGCGGTTTCCTGGTTGTGGAGGGGGGTTGCTGGTGGCCCCTGCTTTAGGAGGTACCTGGAGAGGTGGAGTGGGGGGGCAGGCAGTGGGTTGGCCCCTCAGAGCTGTTGGCTGACCCAGCAGGGCAGGGGCTCCGCTAGGAGGGGTGTCTCGGAAAGCAGGGCAGCAATGTGAGGCCACATGGCCCACCCAGGAGATGAGGGGCCTTGCCCAGGGACGCACCGGCAGGCATCCCAGTCAAGGTCACGGTCCGGCCTCCAGTGAGCTCCGGCCAGGCTGATGGGTCCACGTCTGCGCCTCTCTGTGCCCCATCGCCACCATCCCCGAGTCCTCCTGCTCTCTGAGCACCGTGACAAGGACCCTGATGAGTCACTCTGTGCCTCCTCCAGGAGGGCAGGTCAGGGCCGAGCCTCCGCCCTCCGCTCTTAAAGGGCCAGAGCTGGAGTCAGGACTGCTGTCTGCTGCTGGCTGGGGCTGCCTGGGCTCCAGCAGCAGCCCTGGCCAACCCTCCTGGCCAGTTGCCCTGGAACGCATGCCCTAGAACCTCCCGTGGTCCCTGCAGGAGCCGCTCTGCCCCAGCGCAGCTCAGGGGCCAGACCTCGGTGGTGTTCCAGGAGCAGATCCACAGCATTCTGGGAGAGGAGGTGCGGCGGTCGCCGACGCTGGTTCCACCCCTGTGTGCCGCCGCCGCCCAGTCTCTGTGTCTCTGCCATCCCTGCCACTGCCATCTCCATCTCTCCATGTGTGGGGGGCCTTGCACCTTCCCTGGGGTCTCTCTTCACCTCTCGCCTCTGTTCCATCTTGGGAGCCTCTCAGTGCTTCCATCCAGAGGCTCCCTGCTCTACTGGCTGTGACATTAGGTGTGACCGTGTGGCTTCTGTGACCAATTTGGCTTCTGCCTGACATGTGATGGAGACCAGCTGTGTGTCTCCCACCCCTTCCTGGGGCTGGGGTGGGGAGCCCTGGAGGGCTAGGACTGAAGCAGGAATGTGGGGACTAGGATCGGGGAGGCAGATGCCACATGATCCTAAGTGGGGGTATGGGGGGTGATGACCTGCTCGGCTTCTTGCAGGCCCTGCCCCTGCGGGGTGCCCCTGTTATTGGCCCTGGCCATCTGGCCTTGTCTTTGGGTGCTGTGACACCTGTATTTATGATAGTGGCAATTGTTAACATTTTGGGATACTTGCTGTGTTCTCTCCTCCTGGACCACACCACACTGCCTCTGGATAAGGCTTTGTTCTAGTGCGATGTGGCTTCTTGTGGTTCCTGAACTCACCAGGCTCTGGATGGCCTCTGAGCCTTGGACCTGCAGCCTCTCCTGGAAAGTGCTGCTTCTTCCTCTTTGCCTGGCTAAGGCCTACACATCAGCCCTTTCCTTGGGGAGCATGCCTGACCCCCTAGGCTAGGTTGGGTTCCTGCTTCACATTTTCATTAACCCTGAACTTTCCCTTTTTTTTTTTTTTTGAGATGGAGTTTTGCTCTTGTTGCCCAGGGTAGAGTGCGATGGCTCAATCTCAGCTCACTGCAACCTCTGTCTCCCGGGTTCAAGTGATTCTCCTGCCTCAGCCCCCTGAGTAGCTGGGATTACAGGCATGCACCACCATGCCCTAATTTTGTATTTTTAGTAGAGACGGGGTTTCTCCATATTGGTCAGGCTGGTCTCGAACTCCCAACCTCAGGTGATTCGCCCGCCTTCTTGGCCTCCCAAAGTGCTGGGATTACAGGGGTGAGCCACTGTACCTGGCCTCTTTCCTTTTTTTTTTTTTTTTTTTTGAGACGAGGTCTCGCTTTGTTGCCCAGGCTGGAGCATGGTGGTACAATCTTGGCTCACTGCAGCCTCCACCTCCGGGGTTCAAGCGATCCTCCTGCCTCAGCCTCCACAGGCACCCACCACCATGCCTGACTTATTTTTGTATTTGTAATAGACACAGGGTTTTGCCATGTTGACCAGGCTGGTCTCAAACTCCTGACCTCTAGTGATCCACCCTTCTTGGTCTCCCAAAGTGCTGGGATTACAGGCATGAGCCACTGGGCCTAGCTGAGCTTTCCTTTCTTATTATGACAGATAGACAGCTGTGTGGGTGTGTGCTAACAGGGTGTGTCTCCCCTGTTGTATCAGGGACTCAGAGGACAGGAACCTGTGTGTAGGTCATTGCTGTGTCCCTGGAGCCTGGCTCAGGTTCTGACCCATTGAGAATGCTCAGAAATTAATTGCTGGATGAAGGAAGGGGTGAAAATCCTGTTTGTTCCTTTAACCACCCTGCAAGAAAGGTATTGTGACCACCACTATTCCCTTTTTACAGCTAAGGAAACTGAGGCTCAGAGAGGTGAATTTAGCTGCCCAAGGTCACACAGGGGCTAAAGAATGAGTCAGTTTAGACAAAGACCCTTTCTGTTGAGTAGGTCAGTTGCCTCAGTGCCTTCCATAATGTCTGACCTTGGCAGTGTTTGGGAAATGCTTGTAGAATGGGACTGATCTGAATACCTGAGTGCTGGACTCAGCTCTGAAATGTTTGAGAGGGTCCCCACCAGGAATCTTGAGAAGACTCCACACATAAAGATTTCCCCAGGGTCTTGGCCAGCCACAGTGGCTCACGCCTATAATCCCAGGATTTTGAGAGACTGAGGTGGGCGGATCACTTGAGGTCAGTAGTTCGAGACCAGCCTAGTCAACATGGTGAAACCCCGTCTCTACTAAAAATACAAAAATTAGCCAGGTGTGGTGGCACGTGCCTGTAATCCCAGCTACTTGGGAGGCTGAGGCAGGAGAATTCATTGAACCTGCTTGAACCCAGAAGGTGGAGGTTACAGTGACCTGAGATCGTGCCACTGCACTCCAGCCTGGGTGACGGAGTTAGAAGATAGACTGTATCTCAAAAAAAAAAAAAAAAAAAAAAAAAAAAAAAAAAAAAAAAAAAAAAAAAACCTTCCCAAGGTCTCGAAGACCCCGAAGAGGCAGAAGATGTGGCTCACTCCCTTTTGGAAGATTCTGAGCTGACTCTGGCAGGAAAGATGGCTTGAGCCAAGGGGCAGTTCTTGTATGTTTATGCAAAAGAGAGAGAGAGAATATGTGTGGTCACTGGAACAAGTTCCTTTACTAGCCAGGAATAACTTTGGGTTTTAGAAAATAAAAGTAGCCCTGTCTACTTTCCAACTTACCCACCTAAAACAAGAACATGCATTCTGTGAGAACACACATACACTGAGCACCTACTACATGCCAGATGCTACCATTTGGCTGCAACTTAGGCAGGCATCGATCCTGCCCCATGGAGCACCCAGCCGTTGGGGAAGGTCAAAATCGGACAAAAGCAGGCACTCACACAGAGAGAACAAAACCATTTCTCATACAGCTTCTCTGAGGCCACTGTGTGCATTTTCACCTGGTTCTTTTCCATCTTTTTTCTACTTATGTAACTATGGTGGGTTTGATCGCCCTTAGTTTTCTGATGGGAAAACCAAGGCTCAGAGAGGTTAACTGACTTGTCCAATGTCACACAGCTGGAATGTGGTGGAACTGGGATTTGAACCTATGTCAGTGTGACTTGATCTGGGTCCCTCAGCTGGTCAAAGCAAGTTAACAGATCAGCAGATACTGAGGACCTTTGCCTGCCAGCACCAACGGCACTTTTTTGGGGCGTCAGAGATGCCAAAGATTCAGTAACTCTTTGAGAGCGTGTGGGAGGTGGGCAGGATCATCCTTGGGGATGATGTCTCCTGGCTAAAGCCTTCTTGAGCCTGGACTCTGGACTCTATAAACCTGGCCTCCATCTCCACTCCTCCACCCCTGACTGTGTGATCTTGGTCAAGTGCTTTGCCTCTCTGTGAAACCTCAGTTTCTTCGAAGTGGGCTGGCAGGGACCACCACCTGTCAGCACAGGGCCTCGGGGAGGATCCCGAGGGACTGAGAGGGAAACGGGACTTTGATTTTGAATCTGAGCAACTCTAAGCAGCCTCCTGACTGGCTCCCCTCCCTGCAGGAGTGGCAACAGCTTCCCATCTTGGTGTCTGCCCCAAGGCCTGGCCCTCTGACTTTTTATTCAGACCCCACGACTCCTCATCAGCACAGCATCTCTAGGGCGCCCACCATGTGCTGGGCTCGGTGCTTGTGACCTGTATCCTCTCTTTGGCCCCTGACAGGGGGGTAGGGAGCATGCTGACCCAGGCCACGCAGCGACTGGATAGACCCGTCTGTGCAAAGGCCCTGGGTGATCTCTGCTGAACTGTGTGTTCCAAGCCGAGAGCCTGGCTTTAGGGGTCCTCGGGCAGGGGAGCCAGGCCTGGGCATGGAGCGGTGAAGAGCAACTTCCAGGAGCTGGGCCAGAAGGTCACCTGGCCCTGGCCTGAGTCTGCCCTCCAGGGCCAGGGACCTGCCATCTACTCGCCATTCCTGAAGACAGGCCTTGTGGGCCGGGAGATCCCCCAACAGCTAAGTGTTCAGCCCCCACTCGAGTGTTCAGCCTTCCTCCCGCCAGCCCGGAGGCTCTGGCCTCTCTTACGTGGAGGCGAGGCAGCCGTGGGGATGTAAGGTAGGGAGGTGGGGGCCAGTGGGGGGTGGTCAGAGCCTGGTCATCTGGATGGCCGTGGGCATGGGGCTCCCCTGATGAGCCCAGGTGCCTCATCCTGAGACAGACACAGCAACAGCCCATGGCCTCCTGGGCTGTGTGAGACTTTAATGAAATGAGGGTTCAGGCTGGTGCCGGGCAGATCGCAGTCAGCAACCGATGGCGACAGCGGCCGTCACAGCTGCTCACCGCTGCACGTGGCAGTCTGATGGCCCTGGCGGGCGGCCTGCTCGGAACGGGCAGCAGAGCAGACAGGTCCTGCCCACCTTTCCTGCCGGCTGCTGTGTGCCCCAGCCCAGTGCTGGACTAGTCCTGGCCTGCACTCGGTGAACTGGGGTGGAGACAGTGACTGCCAAGGAAGCTGGGTTGCCACTCCCACAGTGGGCACACGGGATGGGGGGCTGGAGCCCAGAGGGGAGGGCAGAAGGGCTGGGGAATGTGCGGCGAGTGGGTCAGGGCGAGGGGCTCCAGCAGTGGCTTTGCTCAGCCAGGAGTGCCTGGGAGCTCTGAGCAGCAGGCCAAGCCTCCTTTCTGGGGCAGCTCAGGCCCGGTGCTGGGGCCCAGCTGCCCTTTAGCCAGGCAGTGGTGGCAAACAGGTATGGGATTGGGAGTAGGGGGTGGTCTCTCTTCTCACCCTGGCGGGGGCATCGAGCAATAAGTACAACAGCAGTGATGATCATGCTGACTGCCTCGTGCCAGGCAGCTCCTGTGTCTGCTGTCACGTTACTCTGAGCTTGGAGGCAGCGCCGCCGAGCACTCCATTTTAGAGGAGAGGCTGCAGCCCTTGTCCAAGGTCCAGGGTTAATGAGTCTGGGACCCGACCACGTTGTCTGGCCCAGAGCCTGTGCCCACCTTCCTGTTCTCACTCCAGCCCTCTCGGGGGCTGCTGTTCCTGGACACGGTGCCTGTCATCCGTGGGAAATGAGGCGCTCTAGCACCTCATTTACTTGTTGCCTGAAGGTCACTCTGAGGAGCGTGGGAGCTGGGGGGCCTGGAGGTCTCAGAAGTTGAGCTCTTTCATGGGACAGAGAGGGGAGGGTGCGTGGCCACGTTCACGCATTGGGTCAGGAGCAAAGTTGGGCAGCCAGGGCTCCCTGCCTGTCCCAGGAACACCAGCATATATCCCCGACGCTGCCGTGTGACTCCAGGGAGGTGCTGTGATCCCCAGGAGCCGGTGCTGCAGCGGGAGGGGGCAGTGACCTGAGGCTTTGGGTGCTTAGGGTACCTGGAAGATTGGAGCAGCAGGTGGCTGCTCCTCAGCCCTTGAGTGTAGCAGGACCCCGGGTGGGAACCCCACAGGTAGGTGTTTCGCTCCCTTTTCTGTCCTTCCCCCTTCTGAGTGTGTAGAACTCCATGGCTGACACAGCCAGTAATGTCCCCTTTCACAGATGGGGAAACCGAGGCCCAAACTGGAGAAGAAAACGGTCATACAGCAAGGGAGTGTCAGATCCCTGGAGTCCAGGTCCTACAAGAGACCACCACCGTCTTCGCTCTGAGGAACTGCCCCTCCCCAGTGGTGGGCCCGGCTCCGGGGCAGGAGGGTGCGGCCAGCGGCACACTCCCTCCACTCTCTTACTTAGCTGTGCTGTTGCTGCCCTGGGAGGGCTTAGGGCAGAGCCCTCCATTCTCAGGAGTTGGTACCGAGGGGCCTTCTCAGGTGCTGCTGGGAGAACACAGCTTCAGGGTGCTGTGAGAAGGGGCCGGGGGAGGCTGGAGAGGCTGGAGACGCACTGGGGCCTCTGGAGGAGGGTTCTAGGAGGGGAGGGATATGACCACATTAGGGATGCTGGCAGCTGTGGGTGGGGACTGGATGGGAGAATGGGATGGGGTGGGGACTGAGAAGAGGCTGGCGCAGCAGCTGGGGTGGTGTGGGGGCAACGTCCAGCCAGCCCTGGACAGTGGAGGCATTCTTGTGTTTTTGAGGCAGCCAGGTTGGGTGTGACTTGTCTGCAGTTGGTGCAGGGCTGCCTGTAGGGAGATCTTAGGATGGATACCTGGGAGGAGGCCCAGGGGATCCCTTTGGGCCACGTGGAGCCTGAGGGCCCCTGGGCCCCATCGGTGAGGAGCTTGGACGGGGGGCTGAGCTGCGGGAGGGGCCAGCTGGGAGGAGACTGGGAGTGAGGGGTACGGGGAGCAGAGCCGCCCCTAGAGAGCATGTGAGCTGGGCACTTGGAGGGGCCCTGGTGCTGGGAGGTTGAGCACAGGAGAGGCGTGGGCCTGGGAGGAGCTTCTGAGGCCAGCTGTACTTCTGGAAGGAGGACAGTCAGTGATCAAAGGTGTCAGGACCGAGGGGACTGTCTGATTTAGTAAGATGGGTCATTCGTGGCCAGGCCCTGCTTTCTGCTTTTGTGCTGCTCAAACCCAAAGTCCCCCTTGCTGATGTGGTTTTCCCTCAGCTGTGGTGGAGGGCTGGGGGGCAGGTACAGAGACACACGGGAAGCCCTCGTCCCTGGAGATGGATCCAGGGCCAGGTCCGCCCCAGGAGGGATGGTGGAAGAGGCTGGATTGGCTGGCTGGCTGCCCTCCATGCCTGTAGCTGCAGCCGGTGCCGGGAGGGGGCTGCCAGCCCCTGCCTTTTGCTCCCACCGTGTTTGAGCTGAGCTTCAATCAGGAGAGAGGTGTTTTGCTTTAGGGAAATCAGAATCAGACTCAACATCCTCCTGGGCTCCTGGGACTGGCTCTCGTGTTCGTTCCTGGCAGATGAGAGCTGTGTGGAAGGGAGGCGGAGCTGGAGTAGGGGAGCTGGGGATCTCAGGAGCGCTGCTGGGGTGGAAAGGAGGCTGTGGGCACTGAGGGTGCTTCCTGGCTGTGGGGTATGGGCCTGGAGTCTGCGGGCGTGGGGATGGGGCGAAGGCTAAGACCCACTCCCTGCTCTGAGCCTGCAGCTGCCCTCCCCTTCTGCAGCCCTGGGTCTCTGGGGGGTCAGTGAAGGGGAGTAGAGTGGATGCCCAGCTCCCCCTCTCCCAGGGCCCTGTGTCGGCTGTGACTTCTCCATCCACTCCTCAACAACCTTGACAATGGCTCTGCCTGGTAGGAGTTTATACCCCATCCTACAGGTGAGAACTTGGAGGTTTGGAGGGGTTAAGAAACTTGTTTGGAATCACTCAGCCTTCAAGTGGCCCCGACAGGATGACAGCTCAGAGCTTCTCACTGTCTGGCCCCGTGGAAAGCATGGCGCATTGCCAGTTTTAAATCCTGGTTTTGGTATGAGCCTGGGCCTGCAGTCCTGAAGGCAGAGTGTGATGGAGAATGACAGTTCGTTTTAAAATTTGACCAAAATCAGATGAAATTGTGAAGGTCAACGTGTGAGAAACACGTTTGAGGACGTGTTCTAAACCCAGCCCAGTGGCTGGATGACAATGGAGGAATCAGCAGGGGTTATTCTCTGTCCCCTGTGTACAGGGTGCTGGGCCGGGCTCTGAGAGTGGCGCTAGAATAGGCCAGAAGTGCCCTGGCCTCTGCTGGCTCAGCGTCCAGCTGGGAAGATGAGGGGGAGAAGTGCTTCTATCTCGCACACACTGGGCTGAGCACAAGTCCCACCTCTTCCTCCTAGACGCTTGAGTCCCATTTTACGGATGAGCAAACCAAGGCTCAGAGATGCGGAGTCACTCATCCAAGACCACAGATCGGAGGGAACCCTGGCCTGAAGTGCTCGCTGGGCTGGCCAAGGCCCTCTCTGGACCACTCTACTTCACCACTGCCCCCCCAGCCCAGCCGGTACCCCCTTGGTCAGACCCCCATTGGCCCTCTGTTGTGGAACTCATGGGAAGACAGACCTCATGTGAAGGGGGCTTCTCAAGGGGCCAAGGCAGGGTCAGGAGGGCCTCCTAGAAGAGGGGCATCCCAGCTGGGCTTTTTTTTTTTTTTTTTTTGAGACAGTCTCTGTCACCCAGGCTGGAGTGTAGTGCAGTGGTGATCTCAGCTCACTACAACCTCTACCTCCTGGGTTCCAGCAATTCTCATGCTTCAGCCTCCTTAGTGGCTGGGATTATAGGCGTGCGCCACCACACACTTCTAATTTTTGTATTTTTACTAGAGACAGGGTTTCGCCATGCTGGCCAGGCTGGTCTCAAACTCCTGGCCCCGAGTAATCTGCCCACTTTGGCCTTCCAAAGTGCTGGGTTTACAGGCATAAGCCATCGCGCTTGGGCCCAGCTAGGCTTTGAAAGATGGATAGGGGTTCCCTGGGCAGAAAAGGTGAGGTGACGAAGTGTCCCAGGCAGAACACGAAGGCCTAGAGACCGGAACAGTCAGAGGAACCCCAGTGGGGTCAGGATGCAGGCCAGGGACCCAGGGAATAAGCTGTGCAAGGACTGCCTGCGTTCCTACCCTGCCCTGAGCCCTGAGCCTTGAGCCCGGAGCCTGGAGCCCAGACCCACCGAGGGAGGCAGAGGCGGAGGCCTTGTTTATTTTACATGCGGTTAGAGGCTCTGGGAGGAGGGGGAAATGGGCCAGACTGGGAGCCGGAGCCTGGGAAGGTCACTGGCATCTGGGCAAAGGGAAGCTGAACCCCCAAATTGTCCCCATCTCCCTCCCTCCCAGTGCCTGTCTTGGTCGGAACTGCTGGGGACACAAGACCTTGGGCAGGCCCCCCCACCCCTCCTGGCATTGTGCAGTGGGGAGGGGAGGCAGGCACAGTGGTTGTGGAGTGAAGAGGACAAACATTTCCCTCAACTTTTTATTTTGAAAAGTCAAGAGGAACATTGATGTGGTGGTGTAGGAATGCCTCCATGTCCTCAAGTCCCCAGCTCTGCTGCATCTGTCCCCTCTCTGTCTATATATGTGAGTGTGTATATTTCTAAACCATGTCACAAGAGGCTGCAGGCGTCCTGACCCTCACCCCTGAATAGCTCAGGGCACATCTCCAAAGCTGGGCGCAGTGTCTCATGCCTGTAATCCCAGCACTTTGGGAGGCTGAGGTGGATGGATCACTTGAAGTCACTTGAGGACCAGCCTGGCCAACATGGTGAAACCCTCTCTCTACCAAAAATACAAAAATTAGCCAGGCATGGTAGCAGGTGCCTGTAATCTTAGCTACTCGGGAGGCTGAGGCAGGAGAATCGCTTGAACCCTGGAGGTGGAGGTTACAGTGAACCAAGATCAACCATTGCACTCCAGCCTGGGTGACAGAGGGAGAATCCTCAAAAAAAAAAAAAAAAAAAAAAAAAAAAAAAAAAAAAAAAAAAAAAAAAAAAAAAAAAAAAGAAAAGAAAAGAAAAGAAAAAAAGAAAAGAGAAAGGGCATTAGTCTCAGTGCTGTTACCGCCACTCGCCTCATCCCCATGGCAGCACCTAATTGCCAGTCCACAGTGCGGTGGCTTCCCAGATGGCCCAGTGACAGCCATGATAACTGTTTTTTCCTGCTGATCTGGACCTGATCCAGGCATCTTGAGTTACATTTGGTTGCCTTGTCTGTTTAGACTCTCTCTGGAACAATCCTCCGACTTGCTTTGCCTTTCCTGGCCCTGACTTGAAGTGTCCTGGTCAGTTGTAGAATGTCCCACAGCCTGGATTTGTCTGATTATGTCCTTGTGGTTAGACTCAGGTTAATTGTTTTTGGCGGGAGACCGCCACGGATAACGTGCCCTTCCACTGCATCAAATTAAGGGGTACACGATATTGGGCTGTTTCACGATCGGAGGAGGCGGGGCAGGTTTGATCAAGGATGGTGGCTTTTTATTTGAATTTGATATATATATATATAATTTTATTTTATTTTATTTTATTTATTTTATTTTTTTGAGACAGAGTCTCACTCTTGTCACCCAGGCTGAGTGCAGTGGCTCGATCTCGGCTCACTGCAAGGCTCCGCCTCCCAGGTTCTCGCCATTCTCCTGCCTCAGCCTTCCAGAGTAGCTGAAACTACAGGTGCCTGCACCTACGGCCCGGCTTAATTTTTTGTATTTTTAGTAGGAGACGGTTTCACCGTATTACCAGGATGTTCGATCTCTGACTTATGATCGCCTGCCTCAAGCCTCCCAAAGTACTGGGGATTACAGGCATGAGCACCGTGCACCGGCCAATGAATTTGTATTATATATATATATATATATTTTTTTTTTTTTGAACCGGAGTCTCGCTCTGGTCGCCCCGGGCTGGAGTGCAGGTGGCCGGACCTCAGCTCACTGCAAAGCTCCGCCTCCCACGTCACGCCATTCTCCTGCCTCAGCCTCGGCGCCCGAGTAAGCTGGGATACAGGCGCCCGCACCGGTCGCCGGCTAGTTTTTTTTTTTTTTGTATTTTTTAGTAGAGACGGCGTTGGGTACGTGTTAGCCAGGATGGGCTCGATCCCTGACCTCATGATCCGCCCGTCTCGGGCCTCCCAAAGTGCTGGGATTACAGGTCTCTTTAGCCACCGGCCGAATTTGTTATATTTTTTGTTGTGTATTAGAAAAGATATGACCAGCAGAGTTACTGGTAACTTTGTGGATATTATTGCTTAGGCTGAAGCTAGATTAAGCAGCTAAGTAAAAGCAAATTGAGATGATTTCAAGAAAAATCCTGAGTGAATCACTGGATAGCTGGACAGAGAAAGATCTCGAAGGTGATCTTGGAAGAGTTGAGCTTCTGGGAGCCCAGACAGAATGGTTGAGGACATAGGCCTTGGTGATGGGCAAACCCAGACTGAGGGCGTGACCGTGGGCACATTCCTCCAGTCACCTCCCCCAGCTCAGCTTCCTCTCCAGGTTGGGGTGGTAGCTGCTCAGTAGCGGGCTGGGGTTTGGACAAAGGACAGCCTGACCCGTGCCAGAACTCCCTGGCTGGCGTGAGGGCTGGGGGCAGGTGGCCAGGACCCCAGAGATGTGCCCCTGCCTGCTGTCCTTCAAGACCCTCCACGGCTGGGCGTGGTGGCTCATGCCTGTAATCCCAACACTTTGGGAGGCCAAGGCAGATTGATCACTTGAGATCAGGAGTTTGAGACCAGCCTGGCCAACATGTGAAACCCTGTCTCTACTAAAAATACAAAACTTAGTTGGGCATGATGGTGTGTGCCTGTAGTTCCAACTGCTTGGGAGGCTGAGGCACGAGGATCACTTGAACCCAGGAGGCGCAGGTTGCAGTGAGCCAAGATTGCGCCATTGCACTCCAGCCTGGGTGACAGAGCAATACTTTGTCTCAAGAAAAAAATAAAAAAGACCCTCCAAGGCCCCAGACAGTGAAGCAGTTAGGATTGCTGGGCCCTGGCTGGGTGCCAGGGGACACCTGCCAGCCTCAACTGTTTCTTGAAGGTCAATTCGCTGCTTAAACCATGGGCAGGGCTTATCTTCCCCACCCTAGCTCCGGTTCCCTGGGGCTCGGCCGCCTGCTGATCACCCAGGGTTCTGTGGGGGGACCTTTCTAATGGGGGGAGCCCTAGTCATTTGCCCTCCTCCCACCTCCCTGCAGCTTCCTGGGAGGGTAGTTGGGGGTGAGGAAGGACGCAGAGGCTGAGGCAGAACCCTGGGGGAGGGTTGCTGGGAGACATGGGTGGGGGGTGTCAAGGGAGAGTGGGACTTCTGAGCTGGGGGTCCAGGGAAGCCCCTCTCTGGTGCTGTGAGGCCTGCCTGAGGTCAGCAGTGGCCATGCTCCCCAGCTCCTGCTGTTTATGTCGAATGCTGCCACCCCTTGCCAAGGTCACACAAGGTCATGCAGACTCAAGGGGGTTTACCCAATTGGGCCTCCATCCTGATCTCTAGGGGCACAGTCCTGACTCTGCTGTTTCCTGCAAAGGGACCTCAGGTGATCCCAGACAAATAAGCAGACCCGTCGAAACTTCAATTCCTCATTGGGAAAACGGGGTCACACCTCCCTGTGGGGTTTTTGTGAAGCTGAGGAGTGGCAAGCACTTCAATTTCCCCAACAGTCCCATTTCACAGATTAGAAAACTGAGGCTCAGAGAGGGGAAGCAATTTGCCCAAGGACACACAGTGCCCTGTGGGGCCGGATTTGAACCCAGGCGGTCTGGTCTGGCTTCAGCCCCTGTGGCCCTGAGCTCCTGGTGGTACTGTGATGGGTCGCCTGTGTCTCCAGGTTTGAGCTTCCAGCATCCGCCCCACAGCCGCAGCTGCCATCACAGCGGGTGTCGGGGGCAGGCCCAGGCAACCAGCCTGGATCAGACCAAGGGCACCTTCCCTCTCCACCCCCATGCCGAATCCTGAACCCCTTTCTGCCCCATACCCTTTGCCAAAACTTTATCTCAGAAAATTGCTTTCTTTGACTCCAGGCCCTCTGGGTAACCGGCATCTCCCACTGTTGCCTTCTCTCTCTCTCTCTTTTTTGAGACAGTCTCGCTCTGTCACCCAGGCTGGAGTGCAATGGCGCGATCTTGGCTCACTGCAACCTCCACCTCCTGGGTTCAAGCGATTCTCCTGCCTCAGCCTCTCGAGTAGCTGGGACTATAGGTGCGTGCCACCATGCCCGGCTAATGTTTTTTATTTTTAGTAGAGACGGGCTTTCACTGTGTTAGCCAGGATGGTCTCGATCTCCTGACCTTGTGATCTGCCTGCCTCGGCCTCCCTAAGTGCTGGGATTACAGGCGTGAGCCACCGCGCCCGGCCTGCCTCCTCTCCTTTTATCCGAGGCCTGCTTGCAGACAGGTCTCTTCCTCCATCTCTGATTTGGGCTCGTGGGAGGAGAGTGCTCACCAGCACGGGGGTGGAGGCGTCTAACATGCCCAGGAACCTGGCTGCCAGGTTCTGAGCCACAGACCTAAGGTCAGACCCTTGCCTTGCCACTTCCTGATCTCTTTGTGCCTCAGTTTCCACATTTGGAGCCAGGGCAGAGTCACGCCATCTTTCCTCCCTGCTGTTAGAAGAGCTGCTGAGCCAAAGCACAGAGGCCCGCCCTGGGCGCAGATTCGGGCTTGCGGCAGGCTCTTGGTATTTGGCAGCTGTTGCGAGCTTGCTTTGAGTGGTTTTTGAAAAGCGGCTTCCTCAAGTCTGGTCAGGCACAAACAATTCAGAGACACCTCTTTGGGCTTCCTTCCCACTTCCCTGGGAATAGATTCCAGTTCCTTTACTCATCTGAACTCCACCTGACACCCCTTTCCTGTCTGTTCATGTGTTCGTTCGTTCGTTCGTTCGTTCGTTCGTTCGTTCGTTCGTTCATTCATTCATTCATTCATTCATTCATTCATTCGTTCATTCCACAAGCCAGTATCGAGCATATTTGAGGGCCCTACCCCATCCCTTTTGCTAAAACTTTCTCTTGGAAAATTGCATTCTTTGACGCCAGGCCTGGCTTTTCCAGGTGTCTGGCATCCCCGGGGATCCAGTAGCTTCCGTGCCTTTATGAGTGAGTCCCCACAACAAGTCTGTGTGGGGCAGGCGCTGATACTATGATGTCCACTTTACAGATGAGGCGCCCGAGGCAGGGAGTGCCGGAGGAGCCGTCCCGCGCTCACACAGGCGGGGAGCAAGGGTGGCCTTGGTGGTGGTTTGATGTTCTTGTTCGGTGACTTTAGAGAGAACACTGATTTGGTTCCAACTTGAAACGATTCTGTACTTTTCAGAAAAACCATTTTTGTTTGTTTCATGGCTCAGTAAAGAATGGGTACGTGGGCTTGGCTCCAGGCTCAGCCGCTCTCTGTGGCCTCTGTCAGCTTTTGCTTCACGGCTCTGTTCATGTCTTCCCAGGGAAAGAGCCCGGGCTGACCACGGAGAGGGAATGTAGGGGAGGGTGGTCCACCCTTCTGCTGAGAGCTGCCCGTTTTCAGCCCAGCCCCGCACCCCACCCCACACACACAGGCGGGGCAGCCGAGTGCCTGGGGAAGCCGGGGCCTTCCCTGACTTCCCGTCCCCGGGGATTGAGAGATGGGAAAGAGTAAGTTTTAGATATTGGCCTGGGAGCAAGGGCTGTGGGAGAAGCGAACCCTTGAATGCCACAGTACGTTCCTGGGGGCTCTCCCAGCAGTGGCAGTGGCAGGCAGCACGTGGGCACTGGTAAGGGGTGGGGCTGGTATCCCCTGCTGGGGTGGTGGGTGCAGAGCCCCTGGCTGGGACTGCTCACCAAGGGAGCGATTTTTCATCCAGAGCAGGCTGGTGCCCAGGGACATGGCCCATGGGGAAGGGAGGGCTGGAGGGGAGGCCCCCCAGTGAATGTCTGCCCATCTCCTGGGACACCTTCCCTGAGCTAAAAGCCTGCTTTTCTGTTTTCTCTTGCAGTTACCGAGAAGGAGGTCCAGCAGTGGTGAGTAGCTGCTTTTTCTCAAACCGTGGAGGGGCTGGGGGTGTGGGCTTTGTGCTGATGGGGACATCAGTCCAGCTGCCCAGGACGGGGGCACGTGGAGGGGCCCCTGAGCATGGGATCTGGACAGCCTTTGTTCAGTGGCCCTTGTCCTTGCGGGACTGACGTGGTTTCAGTGGAACTGGGTTGGGGGTGGCGCTGGGGTGTTTGTTGGTGGTCCTGGCTTTGAGTTGCGTCTTTAGGGACCACCAAGGCCTGAAGGATCGATTCCAGGCCCTGCTCACCAAAGAGAAGGGTTTGGATAAGAAAGTCCTTCTGTGACCTTGAGAAGTCCTTTCCCCTCACTGGGACTCCATCGCCCCTTCTGTGAAATGATCGATTTGATTGGATCAGGGATGGCGAATGAGTTTGCACTTGGATGCCAGCTCTCATCAGTCGTAGCTGCCTGGAGGGCCGTGATAAGGATTCCGAGGCCGTACGTCATGGAGCACATGGAAAAGTGGCAGTGAGGGATCAGTGGGGCCTGTAATGGATGAGTGGTGCCTGGGCTGGGCCTGGGGGAGGAGGGCGGCATATTGTCTGTTGTTGTGGAATGTGGAGCAGACAGGAGGCTCACCCTGTAAGGTGGCTGAGCTGCAGGGGCGGCACGTAGGGACATGAGGCGGTGAGCCTGGAGACCTTCCAGTCAAGCCTGGCAGGGCCGGGCACCCCCAGGAGCCTCCAGGGCCACTCCCTACACCTCCCTGCCTCAAGTCCAAGCTGCAGATGGGGCAGAGCTATGCTGGCTTACCTGGCTCTGCTGAGCCCTTGATGGGAGGTGCCCCATCCTGAGGCTGAGTTTCCGCTCTCACTTTCCACTTCTGCACTTCCCTGGGTGAGTGTCCCAGAAACGCCCTCCTTCTAGGTCTTCACCCCTGTGGCTCTGCTTCCTGGAATGCCTGCCTTCCTTGCCGGGCCATCTGAACTCTGCCCCTCCCAAGGCTCAGCCCAAGTCACCTCCTCCATGAAGCCTCCCTAGATTCCCCATCCGTACATGTTCTCCCTGCCTTCACACACGCCAGCCAGAGGGATCTTTGTTGAACAAAAACCTGACTATGCCAGGCGTCTGGTAAACACCCCCCACCCCGGGACCTTGGGGTGAAGTCCTCACCCTTGATATAGTTATGTGCTTACGAGGCCTGGTTCAGTCTGGCCCTGCTGACCCCTGCAGTCTGGTGTCCTCTGCCCTTTGACCTTTGGCCTTTACCCTCTGGCCAGCCTGAACTGCTGTTTGTTCCTTAAACTCACCTTTGTCTCGGGGGCTTCCTGATGTTTGCCCAGGCTGCTCCCCGTGCCTGCTGGGCTGTTATCTCCTCGCCCCTCCCCCCCACTGAAACCCCCCCATCTGGGTTCCCCCTGCCCTGTGCCTCCCTGGGACAGCCAATGACGGACGAAATGCAGCAGGTAAGCATTTCATCCCTCTCTGTGTCCCGCCGGGGCTCTGAGGACTGGCTAGCTTGGCCTTGTTCATGGCCGTGTCCCTAGGGCCTGGCCACAGTGGGTGCTCGGCCCCCAACAGGCATCACCCTTGGTGCTTCAAATCCATGGTTTTTTTTTTTTTGAGTTGGAGTCTCTCGCTCTGTCACCCAGGCTGGAGTACAGTGGCATGATCTCAACTCACTGCAACCTCTGCCTCCTGGAGTCAAGCGATTCTCTTGTCTCGGCCTCCCGAGTAGCTGGGATTACAGGTGTGCTCCACCATGCCCCGCTAATTTTTGTATTTTTAGTAGAGGTGGGGTTTCACTATGTTGGCTAGGCTGGTCTCGAGCTCCTGACCTCAAGTGATCCACCCGCCTCAGCCTCCCAAAGGGCTGGGATTAAACAGGAGTGAGCCACTGCACCCGGCCTGCCATTGACTTCTGGGAGTAGTACTGGGGATTGACAGAGCTCATCATTCCATGTGGCAGATGAGGAAACTGAGGCTCAGAGAAAGTCCATTTGGAAGGTGGCAGGGTTGGGATGAACCATAGGCATCTAGACTCCAGAAACTGAGCTCTTGCCTCCAGGGTAAATATGTGTGTGTGTATATACATACATACATACACACATACACACACACACGTATATATATATATA
>NW_016813389.1:2329070-2347047 GCF_001698545.2 Rhinopithecus bieti
TATATATATATATATATTTTTTTTTTTTTCCCTTGAGACAGAGTCTCTGCTCTGTTGCTCAGGCTGGAGTACAGTGGTGCCATCTCAGCTCAGTTACAGTGATTCTCCTGCCTCAGCCTCTCAAGTAGCTGGAACTACAGGCACCCACCTGCTACCCGGCTAATTTTTCTATGTTTTTTAGAGACGGCGTTTCACCATATTGGCCAGGCTGGTCTCGAACTCCTGGGCTTAAGCCTTGGCCTCCCAAAATGCTGGAATTGCAGGCGTGAGCCACTGTGCCCAGCCTCCAGTGTGAATATCTGAATGAGGGATAAGTGAGTGGGCAGCAAGGAGTCTTCTGGGGACCATGAGAAAACTCAGCATCTCCCAAGGAGGGCCAGGGCAGGGGAGGGCAGTGGTTAGAGTTGCTGGTTGGCCAGTAAGGGACAGACGTGAGCAGCTGTCCCCCCTCCCATTGCCCTGGCCCCAGTTGTGGCAGCTCATAACCAAGGCACCTCCCCAGGGGTCTCAGGGGCCTGGGGGCTGAGGAGGGGACACCAGGAGCTGTCTGCCTGGGTCTCTTCAAGGCAGGGAAGAGGAGGAGGTTTGTCTTTGAGAGATGGGGACGCTTCCCAAGCACTGCTGGGAGCCAGGCAGGCTCTCAGACACAGCCTCGTTCATTTCATTCTCACAATGACCCAGAGGAGATGACTCCATCGTGGCACCTCGGCATATCATAGATGAAGACACGGAGACCTGCCTGAGCTCCCCTGGCGTCCTCCCCTGCCCACACCTGGGCCTTCTCCTGGAGCCGCAGGTGGCAGAGTGGCTGAGATCTTGGGCTCCAGAGCTGGGCAGGCTGAACTTGAATGCTTTTTTTTTTAATTAAAAAAATTTTTTTTTCTTTAATTTTTTGAGACAGAGTATTGCCCTGTTGCTCAGGCTGGAGTGCAGTGGTGTCATCTCAGCTCACTGCAACCTCTGCCTCCCAGATTCAAGCGAATCTCCTGCCTTAGCCTCCCAAGTAGCTGGGATTACAGGTGCCCAGCCTGGCTAATATTTTGTTTTTTTTTGTTTTTTTTTTTTGAGGCGGAGTCTCGTTCTGTCGCCGGGACTGGAGTGCAGTGGCCGGATCTCAGCTCACTGCAAGCTCCGCCTCCCGGGTTTACGCCATTCTCCTGCCTCAGCCTCCCGAGGAGCTGGGACTACAGGCGCCCGCCACCTCGCCCGGCTAGTTTTTGTAGTTTTTTTGTAATAGAGACGGGGTTTCACCATGTTGGCCAGGATGGTCTCGATCTCCTGACCTCGTGATCCACCCGTCTCGGCCTCCCAAAGTGCTGGGATTATTTTTGTATTTTTTAAGGGGAGATGGGGTTTCACCCTGTTGGACCGGCTGGTATTGAACTCCTGACCTCGTGATCTGCCCTCCTCGGCCTCCCAAAGTGCTGGGATTACATATATTTAAATTACTGTTAATATTATTCTTTCAGAGACAGGGTGTTGCCCTGTCGCCCAGGCTGGATGGAGTGTGGTGGTGCTATCAAAGCTCACTGCAGCCTTGACCTCCTGGGCTCAAGAGATCCTCCTCACTCAGCCTCCTGATTAACTGAGACTACAGGCACTTACCACCATGGCTGGCTAATTATTTAACAACAAAATTTTGTAGAGCTGGGGCCTCACTATATTGCCCAAGCTGGTCTTGAGTTTCTGGCCTCAAGCAATCCTCCTGACTCAGCCTCCCGCGTAGGTGAGACCGCAGGTGCGAGCCACTGCGACCGGCTCTGGGCTTGACTCCTGACTTGTCCACTTCCTGTCTGAGTGACCTTGGACAAATGACTAGACTTCTTAGGACCTCAGTTTCCCCATCTGGAAAAGGAGGGTGATAATAGTAAAACTTTCTAGGAGTAGTGTGAAGAATGAATATGCTAATTCATATAAGACGTTTGGAACGGAGCCTAGGAAACATTCTCTCTGCTGGTGTCAGTAACGGTAGTAATCACGGTCCTGACATCATCAGTGGAACCCACTGAGCCCTGAGATTGAGGACTTTCTCCGCATTAGGCGGATGAGGAAACTGAGGCCCAGAGCAGTGAGTGACTTTTGTTTACTCATCAAGCATCAATAGAGCGTGCTCCCTGTGCCAGACACTGTCCCACACCCTGGGGACATACCACAAACTGGATAAAACCCCAGGCCCCGACATACACGTGAGTATAGAGTGGGGTCACTGTGGGCTGAGAAATGTCCTGTGGGGAATTGAAGATTTGAGCACGGCGGGGTAGGGGCCTTGTTAGGAGGGAGAGGTCAGGTGAGGCTGCTCTGGGATTCTGACATTTGAGCTGGAACCTAGACAATAAGGACTCGGTGGTGGAACCTGGGTCATATCCACCCAGGCATAGAAAACAGCGAGGACAAGGGCTGGGAAGGGGACATGAGCCTGGTGCATTAGAGGACCAGCAGGGAGCCAAGGAGGCTGGCCTGAGGGGGCAGTGTGGAGGCTCTCACAACAAAACAGGGACCCTCAGCTGTGGGAGGCCCAGTCCTCACTGTGGGGGCACTTCCCCTAAAGAACTTACAAAGAAAAAAGCAACCTGCTTTAGGGATGCACCTGTGGTCCCAGCTATGCAGGAGGCCGAGGTAGGAAGATGGCTTGAGCCCAGGAGGTCAAGGTTGCAGTGAGCTATGATTGCCCCACTGCAGGCAATAGAGTGAGACCTCGTCTCTTAAAAACAAAACAAAACGGCCGGGCGCGGTGGCTCAAGCCTGTAATCCCAGCACTTTGAGAGGCCAAGGTGGGCGGATCACGAGGTCAGGAGATCGAGACCATCTTGGCTAACACGGTGAAACCCCATCTCTCTAAAAATACAAAAAATTAGCCAGGCATGGTGGCGGGCGCCTGTGGTCCCGGCTACTTGGGAGGCTGAGGCAGGAGAATGGCGTAAACCCGGGAGGCGGAGCTTGCAGTGAGCCAAGATCGCGCCAGTGCACTCCAGCCTGGGTGAGAGCGAGACTCTGTCTCAAAAAACAAACAAAAAGCCTGGGCACAGTGGCCTACACATTTAATCCCAACACTTTGGGAGGCCAAGGCAGGAGGATCATTTGAGCCCAGGAGTTTGAGACCAGCCTGGGCACATAAGGTGGCCTCGTCTCTACAAAAAAAAAAAAAATCTGGACATGGTGGCGCATGCCTATAGTCCCAGCTACTTGGCTGAGGTGGGAAGATCGTTTGGGCCCCAGAGGTCAAGGCTGCAGTGAGCTCTGATTGTGCTACTATACTCCAGCTTGGTGAGAGTGAGACCCTGTCCTAAAAAAGAAAAAAAAAAAAAAAAAGAAAATAGGTGGTATTTTCTCTGCCTTCTGGCAGAGAAAATTTCTGTGTGTCTCGAGTAAATATCCTATGGTTCATTGTGGCAGTACCTTCAAGGCTAGGAGATGGTTGAACCAATGCCTTTCTCTGGCTCTCCTAGGTCAGCCCACCACCCACCTCACTGTTGTATTTCAGAATGGTCCCATCCCCTTGGGGCGATGCTCGACCAGGGATGGTTAGACAGTGACACTCTGCCCTCCTGTGCCCATGACAGACATCAGTAATGGATCACAGAGTATGTTGCTCTGTGCTCTGGGAGCCAGCGGAACTGCTGTTACCGCACAAAATAAACCAATTTGCTATTCCTCGATTGTCCTAAACCTCACTGGTGAACCCGGGACTGAAGCATGAGCCTGTCTACTCACAGGCTAGATCCACTGGGCCCACCGTCCCCTGTGTCCTTTGCACAGAAGGCAAATGAGGTGGCCACCTGCATCCTAAACACCCTGGCCCATTTTCAGAGGGCGCTTTTTCAGCGTGGCCTCCTGCCAGCACCCGTTCTTGTTCTCGTTTTCTTTCTTTTTTTTTTGAGAGGGAGTCTCATTCGGTTGCCCAGGCTGGAGTGTAGTGGCATGATCTCGGCTCACTGCAATCTCTGCCTCCCGGGTTCAAGTTATTCTCTTGCCTCAGCCTCCCAAGTAGTTAGGATTACAGGGCCCCGCCACCATGCCCAGCTAATTTTTGTATTTTTAATAGAGATAGGGGTTTCACCACGTTGGCCAGGCTGGTCTCGAACTCCTGACCTCAGGTGATCCACCCACCTCAGACTCCCAAATTGCTGGGATTACAGGTGTGAGCCACCGTGCCCGGCCCCATTCTTGTTCTGAACAACTCTCAGGACACCCAACAGCCAGAGACTCCACCCATGCCTGCCTCTCTTTTGGGAAAACTCAAGATTCCTGAGCCCAGGCTTTCAGGGCAACAAGCAGTGGAGGGCCCAGCCATCTGGGGTGGAAGCGGCAGCAGGAGGGAGGGACATTTAGGGAGCAGTGGGCCACAGTGGACATGGTTTTCCTCTCCCACCTGAGAAGCGCTGGGGCAGCTTCAGCAGGGGAAGCGGCTTCAATGGCCTCCTGTCTCTCTTTCTTCATCACATGTGCGTGGCTCCCCTTTTCTCTGCACATGCTACTAGCCCTCTTGTTCCCTTGCCTCATGTCCAGCTCCTCAGCCCAGCCAGCCTGCCTCCCCTAGACAGCAGATCCTGAATCTGATCCCAGCCCCTGGCCACACGGGTCCGAGCCCCTGGTCTGCAGTGGTGCCACGGCCTTGGCCTCGCTGGGCTGCTGCCTGTCTATGCTGGCTCTGCTGTTCTTGGCCCCGTACAGCCTCTGCTGGAGCTTTGGAAAGTGGGACCGCCCCTTTGTGACTTCCCACTGCACTTAGAATAAAGCCCCAGCATGTTGCGTGGCCCACGGGGCTCCCTGAGGTCTCTGACCTCAACTTTTCCCCTGGGTCACTGTGCACTGACCACACTTGCTGTCCCTCACCTGTGCCGAGCTCATCCCGCCTCAGAGCCTCTGTCCCTACCGTTTCTTTTGCTAAGGAGACTGTGGCCTCCAGTCTCGGCATGGCTCGTTCTGTCTCGATAGTCATACCTTCACCCCTAGTCAGCTGCTCAGAGAGGAGGTCCCTGTCTTTCCTGTACAATCGAGGGTCATCTGGGTTTGTGCTGACATATAGCAGCTGCGATACAGGGTCTTAAGTGATTCTGTGATTTGTCCTGGGCTGCGAAGTCAGTAGAAGCAGAGCCTGGGCTAGAACTCGGGGTCCAGTGCCAGTCGGCTCCCAAGTCCCCCAGGAGAGCACAGGCCAGGGCACAGCAATAGGAGGCCCGGACCAGGCCAACTGGGCACGCTCACCCTGCACCAGGCTCCGCACTGGGCGTCCCACAGTGCCAGCTCCTCGGTGCCTCCCAGCTCTGAGCTGCTGGTGCCGTTGTCTGTATTTGGCAGAGGGAAGAAGCTGGAGGCTTTGAGAGGTAGAGCCAGCATTGGTGTCCACAGCCAGCTTCCGGGTCTGCAGTCAGCCCGGTATTCCCTGCTTCCCCATCCCTTGTTCTTTATCTTAGTTCTGGCTCACTTGAGCCCAGTTCACCATCGTGGGAGATCAGGAACCACAATGAGGGCTGCTTAAGAAATGGCAGGTCCCAGGCCTCTAAAGGTGACTGTGAGCTCTGTAATCACCTGGAAAGTGATGAGGACGTTATCCTGAGTGGAGACAGCAGGGTACACACCATCATCGGGCACCAGTCCGTGATGGAAGAAATGTAGGCAGAGAAGAAAGATGGGATGGACGCAGGCTGAGGCTAGTTGTGGGTGTGTGAGGTGGGGGGGCGGGTGTCCTCTGGTGGCTTATGTGTCCTATTTTCCAAATTTTCTGCAACTTTTTTTTTTTTTTTTTTTTTTTGAGACAGAGTCTCACTTGGTTGCCCAGGCTGGAGTGCAGTAGTGCAATCTCGGCTCACTGCAACCTCCGCCTCCTGGGTTCAAATGGTTCTCCTACCTCAGCCTCCCGAGTAGCTGGGATTACAGGTACCCACCACCACACCTGGCTAATTTTTGTATTTTTAGTAGAGACAGGGTTTCACCATGTTGGCCAGGCTGGTCTCGAACTTCTGACCTCAGGAAATCTGCCCGTCTCAGCCTCCCAAAGTGCTGGGATTACGGGCGTGAGCCACCGTGCCTGGCTCTGCAATGGCTTTTATTACTTTTATAATAACCAAATATCCTAGCAATATGATAGCAAAAGTAGCCGGTGGAAGCCGGAGGAATGCTGTACTCGCATCAACAGGATGAGCTGTTGATTCTGGGCCGCTCCAGGCAGAGTGGGCGTGGAGACAGGCTCAGCAACACACTGGGGGCTTTCCTTCGGTCAGGCACCGTGCTGATGGAATGGGACCGTGTGGAGAATCTGAAGAGCAGCCCCATTTTACAGATGAAGAGACTGAGGCTCTGAAGGGTGGAGACCCTTGCCCAGGTCACACAGCTCTGTGTGTGTGTGTGGAGTCTTGGTCCAGCTCCCTCTGCCTCCGTGGTCCCGAGTATTGGGGCTCAGACCTGCTGGCTTCTTGCTTTCTCGCTCTGGGAAACCCGTAAAACCGGAGGCTACTGGGGGGAAGGGAAAGGAAGAGGAACCATCTCATGGCTGTTTGGGACCCTACTCCACGTCTCAAGGGAGTGTGGGGAGGGGCATGCCACTGGAGGGAGTTGTTTGAAGAGATAATGGGAGAATAATTTGCCGAGCCTGCTGCTGCGCCCGTCCCTGCTGCGCCTGGCTGATTGCAGCTTGGGGTTATGCTTTATGATTTATCCGTCTAGCAATCTCTGTCCCACCTTTTGCACTGCAGAGAGCAGCTGCCGCAGTATCATCAGCATGGCAGGAGATGCAGGGCTGGCCTCCTAGCAGGATCCCAGAGGACACGAACCTGCAGGAGCTGAGAGTGGCGAATTCAGGGGAAGTCCTAGAGGACCAGGGCTTTTGGGAGACTGAGGTCCAGCAGTGTGGGGGCTTTCTCAGGCCCTCAGAGAACTAGAAGCCAAACTGGAGTTGGACCCGTGTGTTCTGGGAGCATTCAATCATTCATTCATTTGTTCACTGATCCATTCAGTACATCTTTACTGAGCACCTACTTTATGCCAAGCCAGTGCTGGTTGCTGGGGGGCATCAGGGACTGAGGGGGGCGAGGTACTTGGAGTCTCCTGGTGGACGAGGGCATTCACCCAGCCTGGCGCTGTGGTGGGGAAGAGAAGGTGGGAGGTGTGGGAGGAGCCCCAGCGCTGGAGTGGGAACTGTTTTGCAAGTGGCAGTCAGCTTTCAGGATTTTTATGAAATGACAGATTTCTTTTCTTCCCTTCCCCCTTCCCTTTTAAAGAAGTGTAAGAATGCCGTTGTTGAATCTAGGATTTTCTTTTCTCATCTCTACCCTGTCTTGAAGAGCTGGTTCCCAAACACAGTCAACCGTATCAGAAACCTCGGCTTCCTGTGGCTGGGGGTCGCAGGCCCCGTTCTTCATAGCCTGGGCCTGCCTCTGAGGCCCGGTGCCATGGCTCTTCTCTAATCCCCAAAGGGGTCTCTGAACCCCAAAGAGTTAAGACCCTGTTCATGAACAAGGTTGTGTGAGGTGTGGCCTCTGCATACCCATCTCGGACTCAGTTACTGGGTGGGGAGGGGCAGTGAGGGATCTTGGTACTTTTCTGCCCATGTACTAGGAGATTGGGTGTTAAGAAGGACTTCATGGCCGGACGCAGTGGCTCACGCCTGTAATCCCAGCACTTTGGGAGGTCGAGGCGGCCAGATCATGAGGTCAGGAATTCAAGACCAGCCTGGCCAACATGATGAAATCCCGTCTCTACTGAAAATACAAAACTTAGCTGGACGTGATGGTGGTGGGTGTCTGTAGTCCCAGCCACTCAGGCGGCTGAGGCCGGAGAATTGCTTGAACCTGGGAGGTGGAAGTTGCAGTGAGTGAGGATTGCACCCTTGCACTCCAGCCTAGGCGACAGAGCGAGACTCAGTCTTGGGAAAGGGAAGGACTTCCCATGGGGCCAGAGTGGGGGACTCGGGAGGGTATGGTAGAACCTTCCTCTTGGGACAGCTGGTGGGATGAGGTAACAGGGTAACAGGCTGTCCCCGGCCGCTGGCTCTGGTATTGCGGAAGATCATAGATCAGGGCTTGCGGCATGGCCAGTGCTCAGGACATCCTGTGGTGTTAACAGTCTCAGCTTATTTGTCCAGGCCTACTCAGGGGCCTGAAAGAAAGGTGTAAGGTTGGCTGTCACCTCACAGATGAGGAAATCAAGGCTCTGAGGGGAGCCGTCACCTGCCTCAGGTCACACACAGGTCGAGTGGGGCAGGATCAAGCCAGGACTGAAGCTTGAGCCCTTCTTTTTCAGTTTCTTATACTTAAAACAAACAAACAAAAAAATTAAACACCTTTTTCTTTCTTTCTTTCTTTTTTTTCTTTTGAGACAGGGTCTGGCTTTGTTGCCCAGGCTGGAGCATAGTGGTGTGATCATAGTTCACCGCAACCTCAAACTTTTGGGCTCAAGGGACCGTCCTCCCTCAGCCTCCCAAGCAGCTAGGAGGACAAACACAAGCCACCGCACCCGGCTCCACTAATTTTTTCTTTTCTTTTTTTTTATGGAGAGATGGGGTCTCGCTTTGTTGCCCGGGCTGGTCTCAAATTCCTGGGCTCAAGTGATCCTCCCGCTTCGGCCTCCCAAAGTGCTGGGATTCCAGGTGTGAGCCACCCCACCCGGCCTCCTGTTTTATATTACAGAGTTCCTGCATGCTCAATGCCACCAGTGAAAATAATCACGGAGATTCCCAATCATAATGATAGTCATAGGGACCCCTCTGCCACCCCTTTCTCTTGCACACATGAAGCACCTGTCTGAAGTTGGGGGCCTGCACGGTGGACCCTCAGAGCCATCCATCCTCTGGAGCCTGAAGATGCTGGGGCTGGTCTCCGAGATCCTGCCCTGAACCCCTGACCATGCTGAGCACCTTGAGTTGCCAGTCTGCAGGGAGACTCGGGATAACAGGTTGCTCCTGGTGCCATCTCTACTCCGCTGCCCTGGCCTGGCCTGAGCCAGCAATGATGCTGGGACTCCTGTCCCTTCCACTGTGGGTCTGAAATCAAGCAGAAGATATGGAAGAAAACAGCCCTATGGAGGACTTTCGGCCTCCACCAAGCTGTCAGAGAGGTGGGCAGAGCCAGGAGAGCCGGCCCCTCTCTCCCCTTCCCGATACCAAGCTCAGAGGCAGCTCCCATTCTAGAGTCTGGGCTCTGGTCCCGGCCACCTCGTTGGCTAGCTGTGTGACTCTGACATTAACTGAGCGGCTACTATGTTTGCCAGGCATAGAAGTGGGTGGTGCAGGTTTGGAGGTGAACTAGAAGATAGGGTTCCTGCCTCAACGGCCCATACGAGGCACTGGCCTGTCACTACACAGGTCGCTCAAATCATTCCTGAGGCACAGCTGCTCGAGGTGCCACCAAGGCCCAGCCAGGGGATGGGGTGCTGGGAGTGTGTCCTGGAGTGTGACTCAGCCTGGGGTCATCAGAGGGGCTTCTCTCAGGGAGATGCTGTGGTGCCGAGAAGGAAGCGGTGAGCGGAGTCAGGCAGGTGAGGAGGAGGGGAAGAAGAGCAGACCATGCAGAAGACATCCGCATGGACGCCCTGAGCCAGGAGGGGCCTTCACCTCTAGAAACCTTAGTTTCTCCATTGGTAAAGTGGGCGGGATTGGCCTCGCCTCCTGGACGTTGGGACGATGGGACAGAATCATACCTGGAAAGCGCAGAGCCCCGTGCCTGGCTCTCAGGTCTCCTGAATAGCTGTTAGAATCACAGATGCTTATGGTGGATCCCCTGAGCTCATGGGAGTCCCCAGAGACCATCTGGTCCAGTAGTTCTCAACCTGAATGGTTCTGCCCCCAAGGGGATATTTGGCAATGTCTGGAGACACTTGGGATTGTCCTAACCTGGGCAGGGGGTGCTACTGGCATCTGTCCGGTAGAGGCTGGAGATGCTGCTAAACGTCTACTATGCACAGGACAGGCCTCCACGACAAAGACCTGGCCTTGAATGTCCGGAGTGCTGGGGTGGGGAAACCCTGATCTAGTATGAGCCACTTACTTTACTCACAGGGAAACTGAGGGGCGCTGTGGGGAACGGGTTTGCTTAGAGTCCTCCCCCAGCACGACAGCTTAGGGCCAGGCCAGGGGCACAGGCCCGTGTCCCGGCACCAGAGCAGACCTGGCGGCAGCCTGTCTGAAGGGGAGAGGGAGGGAATGGCAGGAGGGGAAGGAGGAGGCCGGGGCCTGTGGGAACCTGACCCTGGACCAGGGTTGGGGGATGGAGTCACATATCTCAGGCATCCTGGGGACAGAATTCTTGGGCATGATCTTCATCATAAGCCAGCATCTCACTCGGGTGTTCACTGCAAGAGGGGGTGTGCAGCTGCTTCAGGGGGTCCTGACTCAGCCAGCCGGTGGCAGATGGGTGGCACATCAGGCTGGGACCATGGCGTGAAATCCCAGCCTCAGAGCTATGATTTGCAGGGTGGTAGAGGCCTGGGGGCGGCTGGGGTGTCTGGGAAGGTTCAGACCCCCCCATCCCGTCTCTCTGCTCCAGTTGAGGCAGGCTCCCTCCTCCACCTTCTGATGATGAAGAGGGGGTTACGTAATGTTTGGGTAGCAGTCGCTTTACCCATGCGCTTACACGGGGGCGGTGCAGCCTGGCTTGCCGGAGGGGTGGGTGAGGCAGGGAGGGAGCCTGGGAGGCAGGAGCCCTGGGTCTGAGCCTTGTTTCTGTTGGTGACTTGCTGTGTGACTTTCAGCCTGTCTCTCTCCCTCTCTGGGCCTATCTCCATACATAGAGGGTGGGAACACATCACTGATTTTCTTTTCTTTTCTTTTGTTTTTTTGAGATGGAGTCTCACTTTATCGCCCAGGCTGGAGTACAGTGGCGTGATCTCGGCTCACTGCAACCTCCGCCTCCCGGGTTCAAGTGATTCTCCTGCCTCAGCCTCCCGAGTAGCTGAGATTACAGCAGACATCTGCTATCAGGCCTGGCTAATTTTTGTATATTTAGTAGACATGGGGTTTCACCATGTTGTCCAGGCTGGTCTCAAATTCCTGACCTCAAATGATCTGCCCACCTCTGCCTCCCAAAGTGCTGGGATTATAGGCATGAGCCACCACACCTGGCCACACATCAGTGGTTTTCTAACTGTGCCCACAGAGCTCTTAGGTCTCTGCCAGGGTCTCTGGATGTCCCTGTTCCATGGAGCTCAGGAATAAGGAGCCAGACACCAACTGGGCTCTTGCTCCCTCCGCCCCTGCCTGGCAGTTTGTGTGTTTATTCATTCACCTCACCAGACAAACATGCCCCAGGTCCATGTTTCATGCCAGGCCTCATGCGGGTCATCAGGGCACGGCAGTGTCAGGGGGCGACTGACCTGGAGGCACATATGGTAGAGCGTGGTCCACTCTCTGCTGGGACGGACGAGCGGGCAGGGGTGCAGAGGAGGTCCCGAGGCCTCAGACCTGGGGCTGGGCCATCTTCCTGAAAGAAGCAGCATCTAAGCTGGGGCCTGGCAGGACACTGGATGGGCCCATGTTAAAGAAAGCGAGATTCCGACGCTTCTTAAAATGGCCAGGAAGGCTTCTTTTGGGACTCTTGCAATAGGTGTCAGGACTATCACAACCCGGGAGAGAGTGGACTCAGCTCCAAATGCGAGGAAAAGTGAGGCTTCACAGCCAATGAACAGGTGAGGGGTCAGTGGATGGAAACTAAGAGGAGGCCTCCAGGGCAGGCGATTCCTGCTGAACTGACTGGTCAGGCTGATGCTGGAGGCCGGACGAGGACTCACACATGAAGCGGGGACGAGGAACTTGATCAGATATCGTGGGGGTGGGGATTCTGGCTACACCGACTTAGGATTCTTGCTACAGCTGGGCCAGGCAGGCCGGAGCCAGGGGACAGGTTGAGGCCAAGTGAGAAGAGGAGGACTTCTCTTCCTGTCAAGGAGACAGAGGAGCCTGTCTGAAGTCTGGGTGTGGAGTATGGGGTGTTTGGCAGGAGGAAGCTGGAATATCAGGCTGGGCACCCTCTCATGGGCATTGCCTCGTGGGGGGCTTCTTGGGGCCCCTGCTAATGGCACAGAAGGGAGCTGGGACCCCACAGTGATAACCTCTGCAGGGGTAACCGGATAGGCCCCCAAAGGCTCCCCTGAAGCCGGTTTCCCTCTGCAAAGACCTTCACTGCCAGCCTTCCACAGCTGCTCACTGTGCTGGCGCTGTGCACAGCCTCCGTCTCCTTAGAGCAGTCCCTTGTGAGCCATCTGCAGGGATGCTTTTGGGTGCCTTTTGTTTTGTCTTTATTGTTTTTAATAACCTTTTAGAATCACTCAAGTAACACAGAGTCATTGTGGATAAGTTAGAAGGTTTGCACGAAGAAGAAGGAACCGCCTGGCATCCAGAGAGGTCTGGTGACAGCTGGGTGTGCCCCCACATGGGTCATTAAGTCCTGGTGCCAGGCATGTTCCCTCTCCTGCCCAGGGGCCCATCTTGGCCTGGGGGTCTGGGGTCATGGGCCAGGCTGAAACAGAAGAAACTCAAAAGAAGCAGAGAGAAGGCAGCTTTAAGGGCCAGGAGCGGGGTGGCTGGGTCCCTTCCTCCTGCTGTGGGAAGGGACTTGAGATCCATGTGCTTTGCTTCCTTCTTGCTTGGCCGATCCAAGCAGGAGCTCAGAACAGACCTCAGGGCTGAGCAGAGGTCAGTAGACCCCGAGAGTCCTGCCAGGCTGCAGGGATTCTGGGTGGGCCTGCGGACATCACATGCATGGGAGGGACGGATGCTGGGGTCGCACACTGGCCGGCAGGGCAGAGGACAGGACAGGCAGGGTGGGCTCCGAGTCTCACGCGTTGCTGTGGACCTGATCTCTTTGTGCCTCAGTGCCCGCATCTGTGAAATGGGATGGTTGGGCCGACCTGCCAGGGGAACCACCCTGTCAGCACAGTGCTGGGGTTTGGGCTGCTATCATGGGCTGTTACAAAGGCCTGTGGTTCTTGAGCCAGGACCTACCACCCTGGGCCTCTAGTGCCCTTCAAGGTATTCTGGGGTGGGGACAGGGAAAGGTGCAGAGGGCTGGCCTATCCACGGCCTCCTGCTTGCTGTGGGCGCTGTTGGGATGGTCATGAGCCTGCTGTGGTCTGACTCAAGAAGAACTGCCCTTCCTCCCACATCCTGTTCCATCTTCTCTGCCCTCCCCCATCCTCCTCCTCCCCTCAACCGCCTTCACTCCGGCAGCAGCAGCCACAGTACTGGCAGGAGGCTGGGTGCCTGAGCTTCACCATTCAGGCCGCAGAATTTTCAGGGTGCCACCCCTGGGTGCCCCACATGTCCCTTTAGGTCCTTGTGTGCCCAGGGTCCATTCCAGTCCCTTAGATTCTTCTTCACTGGGGTGGTGGACAGTGACTTTTCCATGTGCATCCTCTCTGTATGGGCCCTAATCACAGCGCCACACGCACCATACACGGTTCTCCCAGAACCCTCTCCGATGTCTGAGGGAAGGGTGGAGGCTTTGTGTAAGTCACATTAAAATGGGGGACAGTGGGACTGTGTGAAAGTCTTTGGTGATCTGGCTTTTCTGAGCATCGGCCTCTTTGGCATTCACCTTCGATCCCACCTCTGCTGTAGTCTGGGCTCGAGGACTTGCAAATGTCTTCCTCTCTCTGAGCCTGTTTCTTCAGCTGTAAAATGGGCTTCCTCGGCCAGGCACTGTGGCTCACGCCTGTCATCACAGCACTTTGGGAGGCCGAGGCGGGCAGATCTCCTGAGGTCAAGGGTTCGAGACCAGCCTGGCCACCATGGCAAAACCCTGTCTCTACTAAAACTACAAAAATTAGCTGTGTGTTGTGGTGCATGCCTGTAATCCCAGCTGCTTGGGAGGCTGAGGCAGGAGAATCACTTGAACCCAGGAGGTGGAGGTTGCAGTGAGCTGAGATCCTGCCACTGCACTCTAGCCTGGGCGACAGAGTAAGACTCTATCTCAAAAAAAAAAAAAAAAAAAAAAGCTTCCTCATAGTACCTTCTCACAGGGCTGTTAGGGGCATTCTAGGAGAATAAGGTGTGCAGAGTTCCCAGTCGGGTCAGGCCCTGCAAAGGTGATAGCTGGTGTTGGTGACAGCTGACCTCTCTCTGGCTTGCTGTTGTGGAAGCAGTTGTCCTCGGAGGAGTGTGTGTTTCCCTGGAGGTGGGGTGGGAGGGGCAGTTAAACTGCCGACAGGACCCAGCTTGTGAATTGGTTTAGAACAACACATATTTAAGTTCACAGTTCTAAAGATCACACTCTTGGCTCTTTTTTGTGCTGAGCCCTGTGGTTACATGCACCATGTCCCCTGATACCAACAAGAGGGGTGTGAGAACCATCCCTTTTTATGGATGAGAAAACTGAGGCTCAGACAGGCGAGGGCATTTGCTCGAGGCTGTACAGTGAGTGAATGGCAAGAGATCTGGCCTGGGATTGGGAGTGCAAAGCCTTCCCGGCGTCAGCCGCCTAGGAGTCTGGAGGGTTTTGTGCTGGGCACCGGGGCTGCAGGGTGGACAAGTCCAGTTGGAACAGCCAGGGTCCCCCCATGCTGTTTACTAAGTTCCCTGGGAACAGAGGCTGAGGGGCGGGGTGTGGGCATGTGGGAGGAGCCACCTGCCGGCTCCATATGGTGGTCTACCCACCAGCACCAGCAGCGGCCCACCCAGCCTGATGCCAGGAGGGGCTCAGCGGAGAAGCTGGGGAGGTGGGAGGGTCTCGTGCAGGCCTGCGGCTTCAGGGAGGCCGTTCATGTGACTCTCGTTTTAGACCCCTCAGGTGGAGCACAGGGTTGGGTGGCCAAGTGCTCACTCTGTGTGCAGTATCTGGGTTAATTCCTTTGTCAGTTCGTAACCCCCTTATGCAGACGAGGCTAGGAGAGGTGAAGTCTGTATCCAAAGTCACTCCGCTAGTGAGAGGCAGAGGTGGGACTGCGCCAGTGCCTATCAAGTCCTGGTCTGTGCCCACGGCCCCATGTGGCACCATCTCTTTGGACAAGGAGCCACAGCTTTCCTTTCCTGGGTGATGTTGGTGGGTGGGTGATATTGGCATCTCCTTTACCCTCTCTGGCCTGGTCTGCTGCCTCCAGGTACAAAGGCTTCATCAAGGACTGCCCCAGTGGGCAGCTGGATGCGGCGGGCTTCCAGAAGATCTACAAGCAGTTCTTCCCGTTCGGAGACCCCACCAAGTTTGCCACGTTTGTTTTCAACGTCTTTGATGAAAACAAGGTGAGCTGGGGATTGATGGGGCCTGCGTCAACCTGGAGCCTTTTCCCTCCTGCGGCAGCTGGCTCAGCTCCTGTGGGTACCCGCAGCGCCTCCACACCCACTCTCTCCTGCCGATGTTCCCTTCTAGAGAAGGAACACACACACGAGTGCATGCTGACATGCACAGATACATAGTCACACATAAATGCATGCACATGTACACATGCAGACACGCACACAATAAACACAGATGCATCCAAATGCATGCACACGCGTGCACACATATGTACACCCACACATGTGCTGACATGCACATCCAAGCTCTCACACAGACGTGTATGTGCACATGCAGATGAATGCCATGCACATATGTGGGCACACATACATGGAGATGCAGCCACACATGCGAACACACCTGTGTATTCATACAGTGCACGCAAACACACACATATGCACACAATGCATGGACTTGCAGGTGCACACAAGTGTACACACAGAGAGACATATACACATGCATATGTATACAGTGCACACACATGCATGTATACACATGTACACCCTGACATTTCTCTTACAAGCATAAAATGCAAGTAACTCCCATGATAACAGGATTAATAATAATAACCAATATTTCCTGAACATTTACTATGTGTAAGCTCTTTGCGTGGATTCTTTTTTTGTTTGTTTGTTTGAGACAGAGTCTCGCTGTGTCATCCAGACTGGAGTGCAATGGTGCAATCTCGATTCACTGCAACCTCCACCTCCTGGGTTCAAGCAATTCCTCTGCCTCAGCCTCCTGAGTAGCTGAGATTACAGGCGCCCATCACCACACCTGGCTAATTTTTTTTATTTTTAGTAGACATGGAGTTTCACCGTATTGCCCAGGCTGGTCTCGAACTCCTGACCTCAGATGATCCACCCGCCTTGGCCTTCCAAAGTCCTGGGATTATAGGTGTGAGCCACCATGTCCAGCCATACATGGATTATTTTTAATGAGGTCTTACAAGCTGGGTATTTTAATACCCATTTTGTAGGTCAGGAAACTGAGGCTCTGAGAATCGTAAGCTATAGGATCTTTTGTTCCTGGCTTTTTCCACCCAGCATCATGTTTTCAAGACTTACCATGTGGTAGCTTGTGTCACCTCCGGGCAGCGGCTGTACCCACAGCTGTTGGGTTATCTGCGTTGACCCTGATTTGTCCTGCAGTAGCATTTGAGGGTGGACTTACTGTCACTTGTCTCTGTACCCCCTGCTGCTGGCACCACAGAGGTTTCTATTTTATCCCACCCCCAGCTTCTCCCAGGTACCCCCAGGCTGGGAGTCACATTCCTGACCCTGGGAAGGGCTCTTCCTTTCTTGGGCCTCAGTTTCTTCATTTGCAAATAAGAGGTGGAGTTAAACAACCTGCAGCAGCCTTCCCTCTGCAGAAGCCCGTGAGCCCACAGCTCTAGGCCGAGGGGCTTCCAGGCTGTTGCTGAGAGGAGCGCAGGCGTTGGTGCTTCTGGCACCTTCTCCCATCAGGAGTGGAGTCAGCCTCTCCGTTCAGCCTCAGCCCTTCTTCCTGTGCCTCCTTCCTGGCCTCTCCCACTTCTAACCCCCGACACAGTCCCCCAGCCTCTGCTCCCTACCCTCTCCTCGCCTTTTGCCCCCCATTTCTTCAAGCCTGTCCTCTCCACCTGAATGTCCACTGGGCACGATGTCTGGAGCCTGCGATTGCCCCTTGCCCGTCCCCGAGATTCAGCCTGACCCAGTGGCCTGGCTGGCACTGACCGAGGCCATCCCCTCTCTCTTTCCGGTCAGGACGGGCGAATCGAGTTCTCCGAGTTCATCCAGGCGCTGTCGGTGACCTCGCGGGGAACCCTGGATGAGAAGCTGCGATGTAAGTCCTGCCCCCTTGGCCCTGTGGGGCAGCAGCTGGAGGGCCCAGGTCAGAGAGAGGCAGCCCTTGGCCCTCACCAGGCAGGGGTGCCAGACACCCACTGTAGTGACCACAGATGGCGTCCCAGCTGCGTCTGCAGAGGGCAGGCCTGGGCCCTGGGCAGGTGGCCCTCACATAACCACGTAACTAGGCCAGGCCGACTGTCCAGGGTTCAGAGAGCAGCACAGACATCTGTGCTTCCAGGTGGGAGGGTTTCCTGGAGGCGACCGGCGGCAGAAGGAGGCTCACTGAGGCAGGTAGACAGGGAGGGCTGGGGGCAGAGGCTGGCAGGAGCCTTGGCTGCATTCAGGCAGGTGCAGACCTGGGCAGCAGGAGGGGCAGTGGGGACCCAAGACCCAAGTTCAGTGCCAGACCCACCTCTTTCGTAGCCATTGCTTTGATTCTTGCTTACACTCATTCACTTGCTCATTCATTCATTCACCAAATAACGTCTGAACATAGCCACGTGTTGGTACCAGGGATCCACTAGGGGATAAGATAGACAATGTAGACGGGTCCCTGCTCTCAGGGCGACCAGTCTAGAGTGGCAGCAGGATTTAAAAAAAAAAAAAACTCAGGCAACTGCAGATGAGGAGGAGAGAGGGAGTCATGAGCAGAGGAGGACCTGCCTGGCAGGCGTGGAGCTGGGAATGAGAGGAGCTGGGGAGGGTGTGTAAGGCTCCAGTCAGGAGGCCCGCGTGTGCGAGGCCCGGTGGAGGGAGGCTGAGAGGGAGATGGGAGGGGAAGTTGTGCGTGCCCCTGGCGGCATTAGCAGGAACGCAGGGTGCATGGAGGGGAGGGAAGATGGAAACCAGCTGGCCAGAGCTCCCTGCTGGGTAAGACTTTCACACTTCATTCCATTGGCAGTGAGAAGACCCTGCAGTTTCTTTTTCTTTCTTTCTTTTTTTTTTTTTTTT
>NW_016813389.1:2347736-2355212 GCF_001698545.2 Rhinopithecus bieti
TCCTCCTGCCTCAGCCTCCCAAAGTGCTGGGATTACAGGGGTGAGTCACTGTGCCTGGCCCTGTTATTTTTAAATATTTATATATAATATATAATATATATAATATAGATAGATAGAGAGAGAGAGAGAGAGAGAATTGCTTTGTCACCCAGGCTGGAGTGCCATGGCTCAATCTCAGCTTATTGCAACTTTCGCCTCCTGAGCTCAAGCCATCCTCCCACCTCAACCTCCCAAGTAGCTGGAACTACAGGCGTGCACCACCATACCTGGCTAATTTTTGTAGAGACGGGGTTTTGCCATGTTGTCCAGGCTGGTCTCAAACTCCTGGGCTCAGGCAATCCACTCACCTTAGCCTCCCAAAGTGCTGGGATTACAGGTGTGAGCCGCTGTGCCCAGCCTAGTTGCAATGGTGTGTGTGTGTATGTGTGTCTGTCCCCATCTATCCTGATGTAAATATTAGTTGACCTGATGAGGAATGGGCCATCCAGTCACTGACTTCATGTTGGCGTGCAGAGAGGAGGGGCGAGCTGAAGACCCCTCCCCACTGCCCCAGCCCAGGATCTCTCAGCACTGCTGCTTGCTTACAGGGGCCTTCAAGCTCTACGACTTGGACAACGATGGCTACATCACCAGGAACGAGATGCTGGACATTGTGGATGCCATTTACCAGATGGTGGTGAGAGGCTGGGTCCTGTGTGGTTAGGGGTGGCAGGAGGGGCAAAGCCAGTGACAGAGAGAGAGAGAGAGAGAGAGACAGAGAGAGAGAGAGAGCGAGCAGCTATGCAGCCATGCTCCTGCCCAGGGTGGAAGCAGGGGTCACTGGCTAAGCCATTCTGTTTGTCTCTGCCTGGGCAGGCAGGCAGGAGCCGGCAGATAGTGGGGCTGGGGTGTGGGATGTTCCAGGGCAGAATGGCAGGGATGGGGAGGGGAAAGAAGAGGGGGCCGGCCCTCATCTGGAAACTGCCAGGTCTAGGGGGCAAATGTGTGGCCAAGAGCTCTAAGCCCAGAATGCCAGGGCCCAGCCCCGCCTTGTCCATCCCTGCAGGGGAATACTGTGGAGCTCCCAGAGGAGGAGAACACTCCTGAGAAGAGGGTGGACCGGATCTTTGCCATGATGGACAAGGTGAGGTGGGGGCGGGGCTGGTCCTGGACCAGGGAGGCAAAGTGTCGATGGCAGGAATTGGAGTCCCTGGAGGCTGGGCCTGGCTTTGCTGTCAGCCCCCTCCATGGCTCACGGCAGGTGGCATGTGTCATATCCAGGCTCAGCAGCTAGCCCTATCCAGTGTCCAGAGTCTTAAGTCAGTTTGCTCAGCATGTTTTCTTTAATCAACCAAAGTCCTTAGCGTTTTTTTCGTTTGTTTGCTGTGGACCCCTTTGGCATTCTGGAGAAGCCTACGGACTTCTCAGAATAATGGCTTTAAGTGCATAAAATAAAATCCATAAGATCAAAAAGGAAGCTGATTATTTTAGAAAACAGCTGTCAGAGTATTTTTAAAAAAGAATCTGTGATGTAGCATTCTGTGAGCTGCTTTCTTAATGCATTCACTAAGATGTGGTGGTGAGTCCAACAACCCCCGAAATTGCAAGCTGTAATATCTGCAGCAACTGGGGTGTGTTATGAAAAGACCTGTGACCCCTACTATCGACAGATCACAGGCACTGCAGGTCCTGTTGGAGACCATCACCTAGGTTTCCATCAAAGGAAAACCTACATTTCAGTTACAGGTTAGTGAAAAGAAAGACTGATTTTTTTTCCCCCAAGTTCACAGACCTGCTGACTTCTATTCACGGTCTCAAGGTTAAGAAACCCGTCTTTAAAGGGAACCAAAGGCCAGGCGCGGTGGCTCACACCTGTAATCCCAGCACTTTGGGGAGGCCGAGGCGGGTGAATCACCTGAGGTCAGGAGTTTAAGACCAGCTTGACCAACATGGTGAATCCCTGTCTCTACTTAAAAAAAAAAAATCCAGCGGCCGGGCACAGTGGCTCAAGCCTGTAATCCCAGCACTTTGGGAGGCCGAGACGGGCAGATCACGAGGTCAGGAGATCGAGACCATCCTGGCTAACACAGTGAAACCCCGTCTCTACTAAAAATACAAAAAAAAACTTAGCCAGGCCTGGTGGCGGGCGCCTGTAGTCCCAGCTACTCGGGAGGCTGAGGCATGAGAATTGCTTGAACCTGGGAGGTGGAGGTTGCAGTGAGCAGAGAGTGAGGTCGAGTAGGAGGTCTCCGTGGCCTTTTTCTTGTGATCTCACGGGCTTCCTTGAGAGATGGTCCGGGGAAGGGATTCTCGCCCAAACCGTCCCCTCCCCAAGAGACCCACTAAAATGCCTCCTTCTGAGCCATGTCCAGCCCCCTGTCGGGTCTCCCAGGGTCCAATGTGGGCTGCTCCAGGGGCAGTTTAAATGCCCTCCCAAGAGCGACCCCAGACCCCAACACTGCACTCCAGCCTGGGCAACAAGAGCGAGATTCTGTCTCAAAAATAAAATTAAAAAATTTTAAAAAAGGAACCATAGACACTGGGGCCTGCTTGAGGGTGGAGGGTGAGAGGAGGGTGAGGCTGGAAACCCTCCTATTATCAGGTACTGTTCTTATCACATGGATGACGAAACAGTCCGTACAGCAAACCCCCACAACACAGGATTAACCTATATAACAAACCTGCACATGGATCCTTGAGCCTAAAATAAAAACCTAAAAAAAGGGACTCCAAAAAAGTAAGGAATCCTTCTTTAAATCAAACTTTTTAAAAACTAAAATAACTTAAATGTAAATTTGAAATAATGACATTAGGGAAATCCAGGTGTTACGTGCCTTCAGCAAAATAATATAAAATGGCCGGGCACAGTGGCTCACACCTGTCATCCCAGCACTTTGGGAGGCCAAGGCAAGTGGATCACTTGAGCTCATGAGTTTGAGACCAGCCTGGACAACATGATGAAACCCCGTCTCCATAAAAAATACAAAAATTAGCTGGGTGTGGTGGTGTGCACCTCTGGTCCCAGCTACTCAGGAGGCTGAAGTGGGAGGATGGCTGGAGCCTGGGAAGCCAAGGCTGCAGTGAGCCGTGATTGTGCCATTGCACTCCAGCCTGGGTGACAGAGTGAGACGCTGTCTCAATCAATCAATCAATCAATCAATCATAGAAATTCCTGTAATGCAGGGCTGCTTATTATGTTCTGTCTGGAGACAGCTGTTTGCCCTAAAAACTTTGAGCCTGAGGCCTGTACTTTCTTAATTAAAAAAGGGAGATTAGCCCATGTTGGAGGAGCTGCAGAGACATACTGGCTTCAGACCCAGCTGGACTCTTGGTAATGATCAAAAGATTTATCGGCCGGGCGCAGTGGCTCACGCCTGTAATCCCAGCACTTTGGGAGGCCGAGGAAGGCGGATCATGAGGTCAGAAGATTGAGACCATCCTGGCTAACATGGTGAAAGCCTGTCTGTACTAAAAATACAAAAAATTAGCCAGGCGTGGTGGTGGGCGCCTGTAGTCCCAGCTACTCAGGAGGCTGAGGCAGGAGAATGGCGTGAACCTGGGAGGCGGAGCTTACAGTGAGCCCAGATCACGCTACTGCACTCCAGCCTGGGCAACAGAGCGAGACTCCGTCTCAAAAAAAAAAAAAAAAAAAAAAAAAAAGATTTATCAACAGTGTGTGGAGCACGGAATAATAAGTTTCCCGTGGTGTGTTTCCACGTGGCTTAAGGCCAAGGCCACGCACTGGTTACCATCCCCCTCTCTGCTCCTCCCTCCTTTTGGGAAACAGCACAGACCCTGTAGTCACACTGACTGGGGGGTGAATCTGACTTCCCCATTTCCCAGCCCTGGGGCCTGGGTAGGTGATGACACCTCAGCTTCCTCACTAGTAAAATGGGGATGAGAGCAGCACCCTCCTCTTGGCTTGGCTGTGAGGGTTCCATGCACTGAGGGTCACGCCGTGCTTGGTGTGTGTCCTGTACGCAGCCAGCGATCCCCGAGCATGGCTGGGCTGTGCTCGTCCGCATTGTGGTCGGCGCTTGCCCTCTCTGGATACCCGGGGTCGAGTAGGAGGTCTCCGTGGCCTTTTTCTTGTGGTCTCATGGGCTTCCTTGAGAGATGGTCCGGGGAAGGGATTCTGGCCCAAACCGTCCCCTCCCCAAGAGACCCACTAAAATGCCTCCTTCTGAGTCATGTCCAGCCCCCTGTCGGGTCTCCCAGGGTCCAATGTGGGCTGCTCCAGGGGCCGTTTAAATGCCCTCCCAAGAGCGACCCCAGAGAACTGCATGAGGCTCTCAGCCTTGTCGATGACTCACATTGATGGAGGTTAATAGCATTAACCATGACGTGTGTGGAGTTACAGGGCACTTCCAGGTGGTCAAGCACAGAGCTGTCACCCCAGTGCCTGGAGGAAGCCAGGTAATTACCCTCCATCCCCAGGTGCAGAGAGGTGGGCCACAGCCCAAGGCCACCCTGTCCTGAGTGCCGAGGTCTGTCTGGTGCTGGCTGCTTGTAGGTCCTGAGCCACTTTGCTTCCCTCCTGATCTAACCTTGGAAGGGTTCTTGGGACCGGCCCTGGGCTGGGCTTGTCCAGAGCCCTCTCCTGGGAGGCTCTGCACCCTCAGCCACCTCTCTCTGCTCACAGAATGCCGATGGGAAGCTGACCCTGCAGGAGTTCCAGGAGGGGTCCAAGGCAGACCCGTCCATAGTGCAGGCGCTGTCCCTCTACGACGGGCTGGTATAGTCCCGGGCCGGAGCTGGGTGAGTACGGACTCGGGGCCTGGAGTGGGTCTGGGATGGGTCAGGGGTGAAAAGCCAGCAGCAGGACACCTAGGTTTGGCAGGTAATGACCTGGGTCTCTGGGGGTGTTGGGGTCAGCCCAGTAAGAACATAGCTGGGAGGAGGAGGCTGGAAGGGGGGCCTTCAAATTGGTCACAGCTCCTATGTTTGGATCATTTTTTTTTTCTTTTTTGAGATGGACTCTCGTTCTGTCACCCAGGCTGGAGTGCAGTGGCGCGATCTCGGCTCACTGCAAGCTCCGCCTCCCGGATTCACACCATTCTCCTGCCTCAGCCTCCCGAGTAGCTGCGACTACAGGCGCCCGCCACCATGCCAAGCTAATTTTTTTGTATTTTTAGTGGAGATGGGGTTTCACCGTGGTCTCAATCTCCTGACCTTGTGATCCGCCCGCCTCGGCCTCCCAAAGTGCTGGGATTATAGGTGTGAGCCACTGTGCCCGGCCTGGATCATTTTTATAGACCCAGATCAGCCTGTGAGTTTGCTTGAACAGAATTTTTCTGGGTGGGCCGGGCATGGTGACTCACGCCTGTAATCCCAGCACTTTGGGAGGCTGAAGCAGGCGGATCACCAGGTCAGGAGTTCAAGACCAGCCTGACTAACATGGTGAAACCCCTTCTCTACTAAAAATACAAAAATCAGCCAGGCATGGTGGTGCGCACCTATAATCTCAGCTACTACTTGGGGGGCTGAGCCCAGGAGAATTCGCTTGAACGGCCGAAGGAGGTGGAGGTGCTAGTGAGGGCCGAGATCAGTCGCCACTGCACTCCTAGTCTGGTGACCAGAATGAGACTCCATCTCAAAAAAAAAAAAAAAAAAAAAGAGGCCCAGGCCACGCAAGCCTCAAGCCTGTAATCCAGCACTCTGGGAAGCTCAGAAGGGCAGATCAACGAGGCCAGGAGAACTGAGACCATCCCTGGCTAAACACGGTGAACGCCTGTCCTCCTACTAAAAAATACAAAAAAAGCTAGCGGGTGAGGTGACGGGCGCCTGTAGTTCCCGCAGCTACTCAGGAGGCTGAGCAGGAGAATGGCCGTAAACCCGGGAGGCAGAAGGCTGCAGTGAGCTACAGTTGGCCACTGCACTCCCAGCGCCTGGACAACAGAAACGGAGACTCCGTTCAAAAAAAAAAAAGAAAAAGAAAATAAGTGTCCTGGGTGGAAGACACTTTGAAAATCAGTTCCCAACCAGGGCCAAGGGCCTGGGAGAGCAATTTCTTATCCCCTCTCTGAGCAGCCGGTCGAAGACCTAAGCTCCTAGCTGTCACAGAATGATAGCACGCCTAGCAGAGGCCCCTGTTGCTGGTAGAGAGCTGTCTCCCTTCTTGCCTTCTCCTCCCCTCTCCCCTCTTTTCCTACCTATTGTTTGTGGAGTGTTCGATGTTGTCTGTGGAGAGTGGGTGTGAATAACGTCCAAGGTCTTGTCCACATCCTGGTGAGCCAGTGGATGCCTGCTGTTGGTATATATGTAAGGGTAGGATTGCTGGGACATAGGGTGTATGTAATATTTAACTTTGGTAGTTACTAGCCAACAGTTTCCGAAGTGGTTGTGCTGTTTTGCAGTCCCACTAGTAGTGTATGAGCGTTCCAGTTGCTCCACATCCTCACCAACACTGGGTATTCTCTGTTTTTTCAAATTTTAGCCATTTTTGTGAGTATGGACTAATAACTTGTTCTAAGTTTACTTTGCATTTCTCTGATGAGCAGTGACATTGAATGCCTTATTATAAGTGTATCACCCATTTTAATGTGCCCATTTGTGACGTGCTAGGTTAGTTATCCATTGCTACATATTACATTCTCACAAACAGCAGCTTAAGAACAAACAGAAATTTGGCACAGTTAAACTGGTGCCTCTGGCTCAAGGACTCTCAGGAGTATGCAGCTCAGTTGTCATTAGGGTTTGCCTGGGTCTATCCTGGATTTAGCAGCACAAGTTCCACATTCTAGGCAACTCCTCAGTCCTGGGAAAATTGGGATACTTGTCAGTCATTGACCAGGGCAGTGGTCTCATCTGAAGGTTTGGCTGGCAGCGACCTGCTTCCAAGATCACTCATGTGGTTTGTCAGCCTTGTTCCCTTGCCATGTAGACACCTGCACAGGGCTGCTTCACAACATGGCTGCCACCTTCCCTCAGAGCTTTCCAAGAGAGAAAGAGCCAGGATGAAAGCCACTATCTTTTTATAGCATAATCTTGGAAGTGACATCCATCACTTTTTCTTTTGTTTATTTCTTTTTTTTTCTGCGACCAGGTCTCACTCTGTCACCCAGTCACCAGGTCATGGCTCATTGCAGCCTCGACCTCCCAGACTCAAATGAGCCTCCCATATCAGCCCTCAGCTTTCCAAGTAGCTGGGACTACAGGCATTTGCCACCATGTCTGGCTAATTTAAAATTTTTTTTTTTTTTTTTTAAGTGTAGAGCTAGCGTCTCACCGCATTGCCCAGGCTGGTCTTGAACTCTTGACCTCAAGTGATCCTACTACCTCAGCCTCCCAAAGTGCTGAGATTACACGTGTGAGCCACTGTACCCAGCCATAGATTGGTTTTTGAATGCTAAGTCACCTTGCATTCTTAGAATAAACTCCACTTTGCCGTGATGTGTTATTTTTTTACGTATCATAAAATTTGATCTGTTGACGTTTTGTTTAGGAGGTCTACACTGTTTTTTTGTTTCTTTTCCTTTTTTTTTTTTTTTTTTTTTT
>NW_016813389.1:2355882-2365712 GCF_001698545.2 Rhinopithecus bieti
TTTTTTTTTGAGACAGGGTCTCAGGGTCTCACTCCATCACCCAGGCTAGAGTGCAGTGATGGGATCTCGGCTCAGTGCAGCCTCTGCCTCCTGGGTTCAAGCAATTCTCCCTCAGCTTCCCAAGTAGCTGGGACTATAGGCGCCTGCCACCACAGCGCCTGGCTACTTTTTGTATTTTTAGTAAAGATAGGGTTTCACCAAGTTGGCCAGGCTGGTCTTGAACTCCTGACCTTAGGTGATTCACCCACCTCAGCCTCCCAAAGTGCTGGAACTACAGGCATGAGCCACCATGCCTGGCCAAGCCTACACTGTTTTGAAGCGTCTATTATTATTATTATTATTTTTCACAAGAAATCCTTTTTCACTGAAGAGACATTAGAAAATATGCTTTATGAGAAAACCTCAATTAAAAGTTTATTTTAAAACCACCTTATATATGACTCAGATATAATCACAGTGAGCATTTTAGTGTCCAGAGTGATTTTAAAATAATTGAACACTTACAAAACTTCACACGCAGTAAACTGAGTCACACAGAAATATATAATTAAAACCAATTTATAAACGAACTATCACTGTTATTAATATTTCTTTCTTTCTTTTTTTTCCAAGATGGAGTCTCCCAGGCTGGAGTGCAGTGGCGTGATCTCAGCTTACTGCAACCTCTGTCTCCTGGGTTCAAACAATTCTTGTGCCTCAGCCTCCCAAGTAGCTGGGATTATAGGTGCTCGCCACCACGCCTGGCACATTTTTGTACTTTTAGTAGAGATGGGGTTTCACCATGTTGGACAGGCTGGTCTTGAACTCCTGACCTTGTGATCCACCCGCCTTGGCCTCTCAAAGTCCTGGGATTACAGGCATGGGCCACTGTGCCCGGCCAATATTTCCATCATAGAAATGCTTGACATGTACCCTGACACATCCCATGGTGAATGCTGATCCATTGTCTAATTTTTCACAGTCCCCTTTTGCAAATCACCACGTCATGTTATTTCCATGACAAGCTTGTCAAAGTGACAAGAGCCTTCCTGTGATGTAATCCCCCTTTCTATTAGCTCTGCTGGGAAATGGACTTCTTTCTTCTATAGGGCTGTTCCTTGTGCCTACGCTGTAGTAATTATATCCAATTTGTGTTCTATCATTTTAATGATTTATTTGCCTCCTCAGGTTCCTGATAGCTCATAATTCCTAGATCACTTGCAGTTATGTAAGTCATTGACTTATTCAGAAACTGAGATGAGGTTTATTTTCCACATCACTAAATGTTGAGCCATCATTTTTCATAGCTGCATAATGCTCCATCACATGGCTGGGCCATAATTTAACCAGTTCCACCGTGTTGGACACTCAGATTTTTGGAAATTTGGGGAAGATGTTAAAAAATTATCTATTATGAGCCAGGCACAGTGGCTCATGCCTATAACCCCAGCACTTTAGGAGGCTGAGGCAAGTGGATCACTTGAGGTTAGGAGTTCAAGACCAGCCTGGGCAACATGGTGAAACCCCATCTCTACAAAAAATATAAAAATCAGCCAGATGTGGTGGTGGGCACCTGTAATCCCAGCTATTTGGGAGGCTGAGGCAGGATAATTGTTTGAACCTGGGAGGCGGAGGTTGCAGCCGAAATCATTCCACTGCACTCCAACCTGGGCGACAGAGTGAGACTCTGTCTGAAAAACAAAACAAATTATCTATTATGGAAACATTCATACACAGTGGTAGAGAGAATAGTGTAATGCTGGCCGGGTGCAAGTGGTCACTCACACCTATAATCCCAGTGCTTTGGGAGGCCAAAGTGGGAGGATTGCTTTAGGCCAGAAGTTCGAGTCCAGCCGAGGCAACACAGAGAGACTGTCTCTACAAAAAGTATAAAAATTAGCCAGGTGTGGTGGCACATACCTGTAGTCCCAGCTACTCAGGAAGCTGAGGCAGGAGGATCGCTTGAGCTCAGGAGTTAAAGGCTACAGTGAACTAGGATTGTACCATTACACTCCTGCCTAGGTGACAGTGTGAGACTCTATCTCTTTAAAAAAAAAAAAAAAAGTGTAATGTTTTGTACCCATCACTCAGCTTCCGAATCCCCAGTTCCCTGCCAGTCCTGTACCATCTGTGCCCTCCCCCTCCCACCCCCACTCCTGTTATTTTGAAGCAAATTCAAGACATCATCATACTTAATCCATTTCAAAGTGTATTTCTAAGGCCGGGCGCGGTGGCTCAAGCCTGTAATCCCAGCACTTTGGGAGGCCGAGACGGGCGGATCACGAGGTCAGGAGATCGAGACCATCCTGGCTAACACGGTGAAACCCCGTCTCTACTAAAATACAAAAAACTAGCCGGGCAAGGTGGCAGCACCTGTAGTCCCAGCTACTCGGGAGGCTGAGGCAGGAGAATGGCGTGAACCCGGGAGGCGGAGCTTGCAGTGAGCTGAGGTCTGGTCACTGCACTCCAGCCTGGGTGACAGAGCGAGACTCCGTCTCAAAAAACAAAAAAACAACAACAACAACAAAAAACAAAGTGTATTTCTAAAAGATAAAGATTCTTTAAAAAATTCATAAAGCAAAAAAAATCAATAATTCCTTAATATCCTCTGATCTCTAGTTGCTATTCTAGTTTTCTGTTATCTCACCTTTTTTTTTTTTTTTTTTAAACTGAAATCAGACTCAGAATAAAGTCTACCCATTGCAATTGGTTGATAGGTCTCTTAAATGTATTTAGGCTACGTGCAATGGCTGACACCTGTAATCCTAGTGCTTTGGGAGGTCGAGGCATGTGGATCACTTGAGTCCGAGAGTTCAAGACCAACCTCGGCAACATGGTGAAACCCTGTCTCTACCAAAAATACAAAAATGAGCTGGGCGTGGTGGCACGTGCCTGTAGTCCTACTTACTCAGGGGTGCTAAGGCAGCAGGATTGCTTGAACCAGGGAGGTTGAGGCTGCAGTAAGCTGAGATTGCACCACTGCACTCCAGCCTGGGTGACAAAGTGAGATTTTATCTCAAAAAAAAAAACCTTTTAAATTTTATTTATTATTTATGTTTGTTTTTTTTGTTTTTTTCTTTTGAGATGGGGTCTCACTCTTGCTGCCCAGGCTGGAATGAATGGCGTGATCTCGGCTCACAGCAACCTCTGCCTCCCAGATTCAAGCGATTCTCCTGCCTCAGCCTCCCGAGTAGCTGGGACTACAGGCACGCACCACCACGCCCAGCTAATTTTTGTATTTTTAGTAGAGACGGGGTTTCACCATGTTGGCCAGGCTGGTTTCGAACTCTTGAACTCAGGTGATCTGCCTACCTTGGCTTCCCAAAGGGTTGGGATTACAGGCGTGAGCCACCTCACCTGGCCTGAGTATCGATTTTGGGTTCTTTGGGTATATACCTAGGAGTGGAGTTGCTGGCTCATATGGTTAACTCTATGTGTAACTTTTTGAGGAACCACCAAAGTGAGCTCCAAAGTAGTGACAGCATTTTGCATTCCCACCAGCAATGGACAGAGGTTCAGGTTTCCCCACATCCTTGCCAACACTTGTTATTTTCCATGAAAAAAAAAAAAAGGATAGCTATCCTAGCAGGTGTGAAGTCGTTGCCTCACTGTGGTTTTTGTTGTTGTTGTTGTTGTTGTTTGAGACAGGGTCCCACTCCGTCTCCCAGGCTGGAGTGCAGTGATGCAATCTTGGCTCACTGCAACCTCCGCCTCCCAGGTTCAAGTCATTCTCCTGCCTGAGCCTCCCAAGCAGCTGGAATTACAGATGCGTGCCACCATACCCGGCTAATTTTTGTATTTTTGGTAGAGACCAGGTTTCACTGTGTTGGCCAGGATGGTCCTCAGCTCCTGGCCTCAAGCGATCCTCCTGCCTCGGCCTCTCAAAGTGCTGGATTTACAGGTTTGAGCCACTGCTCCTGGCCCTCCCTGTGGTTTTAATGTGTGTTTCCCTAATGACCAGGGATGTTGGACATCTTTTCATGCGTTTATTGACTGTTCTATAAGTTGTTTTTAATGGCTTGTAAACTGTTTTATCCTGTGGGTATGTCCGAATGTATTCTACCACTCCCCTGATACTGGACACTTAGATTATTGTCTCTGCTTCCATTTTTGTTTACTGTTTTCTGCTATTACAGATGATGCAGTGGTAAACATTTATTTATTAAGGATAAATATAGAGTGGGCACAGTGCCTCACACCTGTAATCCCAGCACTTTGGGAAGCTGAGGCGGGTGGATCATGAGGTCAGGAGTTCGAGACCAGCCTGGCCAAGATGGTGAAACCCTGTCTCTACTAAAAAATACAGAAAAAAAAAAATTAGCCAGGCATGGTGGCAGGCGCCTGTAATCCCAGCTACTTGGGAGGCTGAGGCAGGGGAATCACTTGAACCCGGGAGGCCGGAGTTTGCAGTGAGCCGAGATTGGTGCACTGCATCCAGCCTGGGTGACGAGTGAGACTCCAAACTCAAAAAAAAACAAAAAAAAAATTAAGGCCGGGCGCGGTGGCTCAGCCTGTAATCCCAGCACTTTGGGAGGCCAAGACGGCGGATCACGAGGTCAGGGAGACTCGAGACCATCCTGGCTAACAGGATGAAAACCCCATCTCTACTAAAAAAAATACCAAAAAAAAATTAGCCAGGCAGGTGGCGGGCGCTGTAGTCCCAGACTACTCGGAGAAGCTGAGGCGACCGAGAATGGTGTAAACCCGGGAGGGCGGAGCTTCAGTGAGCTGAGATCCGGCCACTGCACTCCAGCCTGGGCGGACAGAGCGAGACTCCCTTCTCAAAAAAAAAAAAAAGAAGAAGAAGAAGAACCCAATGGGTGCCTCAGATGTTATGCACATTTTTAGGACTTCTGACATAGAATGCCGCCTTACCCTCCATCGACCTTCCTGCCAGCTCCACGTGCCTATCCTCTGTGGCCAGACCTTAACTCGTATCCCCTGTAGCTGGATCTTAACCCATCTTGCCTCCTTGTGTCTTCCAGATGCCTGGGAACCACTCACCTCCTTCTGTGCCATGAGGCCACCTCAGCCCCGATACCAACCCCGTGCGTCCACCCAGCCTTCTTCCGTGTCCACACACAGCCGGCTGCCCTTGACCCGGGAGGCCCCGGCTCTCCTTTCCCCGTCCTGCACCCATCCCCCGCCTGAAGCCACCGGCTCCAATTGCCAGCAACCTCTGCTTGTCCGGAAAACGACAACACGAAACGGAAAAGGCTACAGCCCTCTGCAAAACCAAGGACTTGGCTGCCTCGCAGGCAGCCTCTCCATTCCTCCTGCTCTCTTGCGCGTGTGCTTTTGTTTTTTATTTTGAACAGACGTTTCAAAAGAAAAAAAACAACTACCTTCTGTCCTAGAAGACACAGACTGACAGATGGGGCGAAGGCCTGGGGACCTCAGAGAACTCTGCCTTGCCCTCGTCCCTCGTCCTTCGGCAGCCGGAGAGGCTGTAGGTGGGCTGAGGGTGTCTGGGGGTTCTGCCTGGTCAACGTTATTTGTCGTCCCATCTTTTAGCAGCAAAACCACCTGCGTGGCTAGGATGATTAATTATGAGGATGATGATTTTTTTGTGATAGCAGTATTGTGCTTTTTGTGGGGAAAGTGAGGTTTTTTTTTTTTTATATATATATATACATATATAATTGATATCTTTTATTTATTGGTTGTTAACTGTTGCTGCTGCCTGGTGTGTCCTGAGCTCCCAGGGCTGCGGGCCCACCGTTTACATGTGCACGCCCTGACCCACCTGCCCACGCTGACTTGGGAGGATGGTGGCCTGCAGCGGCCAAGAAGCCAAAAAAATTTTTTTTTTCAGATACTGTGTTTGATTTTTGGAGAGGGGAGAGGTGGAAATTCCTAAATGGCTAATGCACTGTTCCCTCCAGCCCGAATGCCTCCTGCCGAACCCCTTTGCCTCCGTCCCCCCATCCTTGTTCTCCTCTGGGTCCATAACATTTTTTCCGAGGATGAACAGGGGACATCTTTAGGTTTTTCAACTCTTGCTTTGGTGTTTGCCGCAGCATGGAAAACAGAGCGCCTAAGGCTGGGAGCCAGAAGAAGGGGCATTGGGTACCCAGGCAGAGTCGGGAGAGGTGGTCTTTGAAGTTAAGTTAGCAGAAATAAAGGGGACGCCCACCTACTTGGGCTGGGGAGGGATTTGAAAATAGTTCATGCCTCTCTCCTGCTCTGCCTTCCCGCCTTCCTATCTGCTTTTTCCAGTAAACTGCATGGCGTCCTTCCCTGGCCCTCTCTTGGCTCAAAGGCTGGGAGGGAGGAAAGGAGAGAAGAGTTCCGGGCAATCCCATCAAAGTAGTCCCTACTCCTGTGGCTGTGGCCCACATGTCTTAACGGAGGCTTCCAGCTCTGCCTGCCACTGAGGCAGGCGCATTCCCAGGACCATCCCCAGAAATGTGAGGCCACCCTGGGTCAGAGGTAGGAGCCCGAGGTCCGGCCTTTGCTCTTTGATTGTGGGCAGCCTCCTGCCCTCTCTGGGTCTCAGTTGCCCCGTCTGCAGAGCGAGGAGGCCTGGGCTGGTTGGTCTTGAAGGCCCTTTTCCATGCTGACATGGTGTCATTCTAGGCCTGGGGTTCAGTTTCCTGTGGCTGGTGATTGTGTGGTTAAGTTTGCTCGACCCCAACAGCCTCAGGGACTGTCTGAGTCACAGCACAGCTCCTATTGCGTGGCTGCTGGTGTGTGGGGTCTGTTCCAACAGATAGATGTGTCATATGGCACACCTTGTCCCTTCCCGCAGCATTTCCTGGTCCCCCCCAGGCCCTTGAGCTCCCTTTGGGGCCCAGAAGGAGTCCTTGCCCAGGGAAGGCTTGAGGTAAGAAGCCGCTTCTCAGACTGTCAGGGCCAGGCCTGGGTCTAGAATTCTTGCTGCTGCTTTGCAAAGTCAACAGCCTATCATCCCATGTTTTAGAGGGGACACTTAGGTCCTCGGTTTCCACCCTCAGCAAGCAGGCCTCCAGCCCGAGGAAGGCCTCCACTGGAGCGACGTTGCTATGTGGGGCTGCGTGGCTGTTCCCCTTGGCTGGAGCATTCAGCCAACCCCAGCATCACCCCTTCAGCCCCCTAGGGCTGCATGCTGGCCCCACTCTAACCCCCCTCCCCCACCAACATCCTGCAGGGATGGGGTCAGTGGTTCCACCTTCACAGGCCACTTTGAAGGGCAGATTCTTTGAGGCCCCTGCCGGTCGGCTCCCTGCTCAGCCACTGGCCTGGGCTACCTGGGACTCAGCACCAATGGCTGAAGTTTCTCATCTGGGCTCTGACCTGGGGTCTGGGGCAGGGGATGAACATGGTGACTCGGGGCTGAGAGGATGAAGGAGGTCTTTCCCAGGTCCAATTACTTTTCTTTGGCCTCTGCCTGAGGCTCGATTTGCCTCTCTGGTCCAATGGGACTGACACTGTTGTACAGCTTGGCCTGTGGCTGAGGGTGTCTGGGGTTAAGCATGTGGACCCCTTCAGTGTGTCCGGCCTTCCTCCATCATCCTGCCCTTTGGCCTTTTGGTTTGAAGCCACAGGTGTGGCTTCTGGCCTTAGCAGACGGTATCCTTGTGGACCGCAGCCCAGCGTGCCAGTGGGCCCACACCCCGAGCCAGCCCAGAGCCGCCGGAAGGGCCACCCTTCCCGGCCCTGGTGGGGCGCTGGACACTGGCCATTTTCACTGGAGGTTGCCCAGCAGGGACTGATCTCTGCCCCTTCCTCTCCCCAGGCCTCTAGCTGCAGTGATGCTGCAGAATCCTAAGCCAGGTGCCTCCTGAGCAGCCCGTGCGCCTCTCCACAGCGGCGTTTGCCACCCAATGCGGCTCCTTTTCAGATGCTCTGATGCAGAGGGCACGCCCATAGTCCCTCTGCAGAGCCTCACACTGGGGCCAGGGCAGGCACCAGCCCCAGGCAGCCAGTCGGCCACGGCCTGGCGTCTTCCTCGTTGCGTCTGCTCCTCACTTTGTGTTGATGCTGACTTAGAAGAATGTTCCGATTTTCCGTGATCTAAGCAGGCCACGTTTAAAATAACATCAAGACAAGCATACGTGTCATCCTCTGTACTGACATCTCTTCCCCTGAAATGCTTTTCAATTTGACAGCCCATTTCCTAGACAAGTGCACCTGGGGTTTCAGGAACTTTGTCTCTTTTGGGAGGGGGTTGGTGGGGAGGTCAGGATGCCTGGGATCCCTTCCTGGAAAGGCAGCTTCTCTCTGGGAAAAGCCTCCATTCCCTGCCCGCCAGGCAGAAAGTCACCCTGTCCCCAGCGCGGTTTCAGCATTTGATTTTAAGGGATCTAAGGAAGCGCGGCGCGCCCCCTGGTGCTGGTGAGCCGCCAACGCACCTGGGGCTGCAACCCCACCCCACCGGATGGGTGGTCGGGAGGGAGGCTGGAGTGGGGAGGTGAGGAGGGAGCTGTGAGTCCTCAGAGGCCGTGGGCCACCACATTTCTGGCAACGTTTCCCAGACACCCCTCTGCTAGGCCATCCCTGGATAGCAAGTGAATTAACTTAAGGGCACTGTGATGGGAAGCCTTGCCCCCCCGCCCCCCGCCTTTTTTTTTTTAATATCTGCGGAAAAAACCCAATGGTTAATTTTTGAATGAATAAAAGGCTTTTGTTGAATAAACAGCTGGTCCCATCTTCTGTCTTGGCATCTTAGCATCCAGGCTCAGGCTCTGCCCCTTCTCCAGGATGGTGTAGCCGTGAGTCGCCCTCCCCAGCCTGCACAGTCCCCCGTTGTCCCTGTTTCTGCAGTGGTCCCTGGCCCGAGGGAGGCCCACCTCACTCCCAGCCTGACTCAGTGGCCGGCTTCCTCCAGGACTTTGCACAAGTCACTTCTGCTCACTGGGTCTCAGTTTCCCCATCCCTTGGATGGGAGCAAGAGTTTCTGCTGGGCCTGCCTCGCAGGGGCCTGGTGAGACCCGAATGTGAGTGTCATCATCAAAGCCCGTCGAAAAGGCAGAGGCTGGTGCCCAGGGGTAGCGGTTTGGACTGCTGCTGCCTCCCACCTGGAGCCTGCCACTTGGGAGAGAAATTGGTGTAATGCTTGCAAAAACAAACAAAAGGCAGTGTCTTCTGGCTGTGGTTATTTTCTTTCCTGCTTGCCTTCCCAGCCCCCTTTGAGTCTCTTTTTGGGGTGCTGTCCTGTCTGAACCTGCCGGTGTGTGTCTCTGGGGCCAGGTCAAGGCAAGGCCTAGGGGTGGACAGGGGCCGTGTAGCATGCCCCAGCCTCCCCAAGTTCCTACTGTATGTCGTCCATGTCACGCCAATTAAACACGCTTCCTGGACTTGTCCTCGCCTCCCTGTGTGGGCCTGTTGCTTCGTCTGTTTCCATTCTTTCTTTTCCGTTTCGTTTTAGGTTTCTTCCCCTTGTGACACCCTTTCTCTGGCTTTGGGTATTGTCTTCTCAGTTTCCTGAAGAGAAAGAATGTGTAGGCTGGGCACAGTGGCTCACACCTGTAATCCCAGCACTTTGGGAGGCCAAGTTGGGCGCATCACCTGAGGTCTGGAGTTAGAGACCAGCTTGGCCAACATGGTGAAACCCTGTCTCTACTAAAATACAAAAATTAGCTGGGTGTGGTGGCAGGTGCCTATAATCCCACCTACTTGGGAGGCTGAGGCAGGAGAATCACTTGAACCCGGGAGGTGGAGGTTGGAGTGAGCCGAGACTGCACTATTGTACTTCAGCCTGGGTGACAAGAGTGAGACTCCGTCTCAAAAAAAAAAAAAAAAAAAAAAGTGCAAAGTGAGAACCTTGGGTATACTTTTTTTTTTTTTTGAGACGGAGTCTCGCTCTGTCGCCTAGGCTGGAGTGCAGTGGCCGGATCTCAGCTCACTGCAAGCTCCGCCTCCCGGGTTTA
>NW_016813389.1:2366140-2376174 GCF_001698545.2 Rhinopithecus bieti
GCCGGGCGTGGTGGCTCAAGCCTGTAATCCCAGCACTTTGGGAGGCCGAGACGGGTGAATCATGAGGTCAGGAGATCGAGACCATCCTGGCCTACACTGTGAAACCCCGTCTCTATTAAAAAATACAAAAAACTAGCCGGGCGAGATGGCAGGCGCCTGTAGTCCCAGCTACTCGGGAGGCTGAGGCAGGAGAATGGCGTAAACCCGGGAGGCAGAGCTTGCAGTGAGCCGAGATCGCGCCACTGCACTTCAGCCTGGGCGACAGAGCGAGACTCCGTCTCAAAAAAAAAAAAAAAAAAAAATGTCTGAAAACCACTGGCCTAGACCAGTGGCTCTCAAGGTCAAGTGTGTCTCAGAATCACCGGGATTAGAGGCTGCTTCAAACCTAGCTTGCCAGCCCAGCCCCCGAGTTTCTGATTAGGAGGGTCTGGGCAGGGGCCTGAGAATCTGCATTCCTGACAAGTTCCTGGGCTGTGCTGCTGCTGCGGGTCTGGGAATCACACTTTAAGGACTCCTGGGAGATGTGTGCACTGCAGTGTGTCCGATTGGGTCCTACCTCCATTGGCTCAGGGATTCATTCACCCCATATGACTTTTGCACCTGTGATGGGCCAGGCATGGAGGGCCTAGAGGTTGGTTGCTGACCACATGGAGGGTTGCGTCGGGAGGGAAGGTGGGAAGATGAGGAACTCTTGTGCAAGCTCCTGGCAGGCACCCCGAGAGGTGGCAGTCTGTGTGGCTGCCCCCTCCACCCTGAGTCACCCTTGGCCTGGAACCTGGGGTCAAGGAGAGCCCTCCTATCCCCGCTATGGTCAAGTTACCCCGTGTTTGCTCAGTATGCATAGGCCCTGCCGTGCTGGGGGGAGGGGGATCAGAAGAGGTGGTGGTTTTCACTTTCATAGCTTGTTAAAGGAACACGAAGTCAGAGAGCAATAAAAGCCAGCGTGGACTCAGGAGCGTAATTGCCAGTTAGAATTCATTGCTCTTGGCCAAAAGCTCTTGAAAGACGCAGGAAGCATGTAGATTGATAAGATCAAGCAGCCTATGTTAGAATGAACCACCACCTGCAAACCCAGGCCACATTTCAGACACGTTTCAGAGTGAAAGGAATCATCAGATTGCCACCACCTTCCAGGCAAAGCTGGAGGCCCAACGTGACTTCCGCTTCGGGGTTGAAGCAACCATTGAGAAGTGGATGCAGCGATGTCACCCTCTGTGGCCATGTCGAGCATCCAGCATTGTGCCTTGCTCTGGCGGATCCTAGAGTGAAGATGCCAGAACTCCCCAGACCCTCAAGAGGGTTCCAAAGGCAGCATGGAAAGGCAGTGTGGGACGGTGATTGGGGCCACAGGTTGCAGAATCAGACCTGGTTCCTAGCCAGGCTCTACCACTTGACGCTGGGTATGTGTTCTAACAGACACGGTCTTCTGGTAAAAACGTGGACCCTCGGCCGGGCACAGTGGCTCACGCCTGTAATCCCAGCACTTTGGGAGGCCAAGGTGGGCAGATCATGAGGTCAGGAGATGGAGACCATGCTGGCTAACACGGTGAAAGCCTATCTCTACTAAAAATACAAAAAATTAGCTGGGCATGGTGGCGGGTGCCTGTAGTCCCAGCTACTCGGGAGGCTGAGACAGGAGAATGGCATGAACCTGGGAAGCGGAGCTTGCAGTGAGCCGAGATCACACCACTGCACTCCAGCCTGGGCGACAGAGGAGACTCCATCTCAAAAAGAAAAAAACAAACAAACCATGGATGCTCGATGACAGGCAGGTGATGACTTGACAGCCCCTGCCCCACAACCTCACCAGAGGTGGAATGTTGCAATGAAGGCAGGTATTAGACCAAATTCTGCCAGAAGTCCAGATATTCACTAGCAAGTAGATACAAAGACAGGCAGGCTCCTGTACCTGTTCATCCAGGGGGTGGGGGCTCCAGGACCCCAGGGGCCCTGCCCCTGAGCACAGTCCTGAAGCACCAGGCTGCTGCTTTTCCCTCGTGGTACACAGTGCTGAGCTCTGAGAATCCTTCTAGCCAAGCATGTATCTTCACCACATTACACTTCTCCTATGAAAAGGGACTTCTAACATCCTTTGTGTGGACAAACTCTGTGGTGCAGATTTTAATAAAAGTACATATTTAAAATGCTAATGTGACACCCTCTGGAGGGCTGATTCCTGACTAGACTGTTTCACACACTTGGGGACTGTCCCTGAGGCAGAGATCAGAGGTGATTTACAAGCCCACACAATGTCCTGTTTCCACCGAAGCATTGAAAGTAAATCTGTGCATGGGCACTTTTCTTTGGAAATACGAACCTCTGGTTCAGAGCCATTGTGAGGGTAGCAGGGCCAATGTTTCCAGCAAAGGGTGAGCTTGAATGGGGGTGAGCTGTTGGTGGAGGAAGCGCAGGTCTTTTCCAGCAGCCTTGGCTGTGGTGTCTGCAGGGACACGGTTCAGAAACCATGTTGCTGAGGGGACATGCTGGGTCATGGTTCCTTGCTCCACTCTGGGTCAGGCTAAAGTCTGTGCTGAGTCACCCCCGGGCCAGCCTGCGCTGGATGGCTTACTGTGGGCTGAGGCTCAGTAGAGGCACAGACCTGGCCACCTGCTTTACCAGGATGGCTCAGACTGGCTGCTGTTCCCTGGGTGTGACAGCACTGGTGAGTCCTCCTAGAGGGACCATCCTAGAGGTCCCATTTCTCCCCACCTCGGGCCTTCCACCCTGTCCCCACTGACCTTCCCAAGCCCCAAACTCATACCTGCATGTTAGAAAGAATCTCCCTAAGTTGTACTCCCCAAAGCCCAGCTCGGGGCATCCCTAGGCATAGAGAAGAGATGACAAGGAGAAGAGTAGGGAGTCGGGCTGGGAGTGGGAATGCAGTGTGGATCCCTGCCTTACAGTGGCCCCCTCCTTCCTGCCGTCTTCCTGCCCAGGGAGTACAGAGGCAGAAACTTACCCTCCAGGATCATCAGTCTGGAGGAACTGGTTCAGGACAGTGGGCATGGAAAGGGGCTGGGAAGGCCCCCTGAGCTTAGGTAAAATGAGCTTGTGTAAGTATGGAAAAGCTTTCTATTTGTGCCCCTTATCTCTTTTTATCTGGGCACAGGGCCATGTGGAACAAAGGACTACATTTCCCAGCCTCCCTTGTGGCTGAGTGTGGCCATGTGACCCAGTTCTATCCAACAGGATGAGAACGATCAGCATAACTTTCCCTCTCTTCTCTCTTCCGGCTGGCTGGATGGAGGACTCTGAAACAAGCATTCCGAGAACTGGGTCTTTGACCCCATGGAGCTGCCACACCAGCTTTGGACCATTTATGCTGGGGCTCTTAGGAGGAAGAGAGACACACCTTTATCTTGATTAAGCCATCCTGGGTCTCTGTGTCAACAGCCCAATTTATATTCTCCCTAATGTACCCAGTGGTCTGCTGGGTCGCTTTCAATGACCTGATGCCACCTGCAAATGTTTGCATCTAAACTCTCAATGTTTGCCAAAGTGATTTAATAAACAACTGTACGGTGCCATGCGCTGGTGTAACTACTGTTTGCTCACGCCTTTCCACTCCATCTTCTGCCTTTTCCCTCTTCCTGTCCCACTATGCCTTCCTCCTCCAAGGGCTCAGGGGACTGAGGGTCCCAGCCAGAGGGACTCCTATGGGAAAGACTTTCTTTTGCAGAAGGACTAGGGACCTAGAGGCTCTAGGTTATTGGGGAGCCCAGGGCAGCCCCTGAGGACCGAGCCAGTTGGGTTTTCACTGGGTAACCACAGGAAGGGGAATGGGCAGGTTGGCCTCAGGTTGAGCTCAGGAGGGATTCTGCCAGGGGCCTCAAGATTTGGGGACTAGACCTTTTCTTGTCTCTATAATCCCCTGCCTCAGAAATTGCTCCCTTCCTCCCAGAAATCTGAAATAAGCCATCCACATGAGCAGATCTTGGGGGTAAAAAAGTATGATAAAGAGTAAAACAGCTTTTTTTCAGAGAGTCAGGGAAAAGGGTGGGAAGAGTCCCTATGGTATCATTGTCAGGTGACTGAGAGCAGGTTCCATTTTAGTCACTGGACTATTGGTTGCTCCAGAGGTGAGGGGAAGTCTTTGTGATGTTGTGGAGGGCCCACGTTATTCTTTGAGGATTCCGAAGACCCAGTTCATATGTTGGGCATCAACATATGAATGTTGGGCATCCCCCTTAGATGGTGCAGATCTGTGCAATGCCAGAGGCCAGAGCTGGGACCTGCAGGTGAAGGTGCAAGGGCTGGCCTGGAAGGAGGGAGAAAGGGAGCGCCCAAGCCAGGCATGGTGGCTCATGCCTGTAATCCCAGCACTTTGGGAGGCTGAGACGGGTGGATCACTTGAAGCCAGGAGCTCGAGACCACCCTGGCCAACATGATGAAACCCTGTCTCTACCAAAAATACAAAAATTAGCTGGGCATGGTGGTGCGTGCCTGTAATCCCAGGTAGTCAGGAGGCTGAGGCAGGAGAACCACTTGAACCCGGGAGGTGGAGGCTGCAGTGAGCCGAGATCACAGAACTGCACTCCAGCCTGAGTGACAGAACGAGACTCCAACTAACACAACGCTGGATGCTGCTTCAGTGATTTCTAGGCAGAAGACTAAAGCTAACCAGAGTCCTTCACCCATTTCTACAGGGATGAATGAGAGCCTGGAGTGTATATGCGGAGCGGCCACAGTGCCAGGCTTCTGCCACAGCCTGCGATGAATGCGTAGCCTGGTTCAAGAAGGAAGGCTGGGCATGGTGGCTCATGCCTGCAATCCCTGCTCTTTGGGAGGCCGAGGCAGGTGGATCATGAGGCCGGGAGTTCGACACCAGCCTGAGCAACATGGCGAAACACCATCTCTACAAAGTACAAAAAAAGTAGCCAGGCGTGGTGACACTCACCTCCAGTCCCAGCTACTCAGGAGGCTGAGATGAGAGAATTGCTTGAGCATAATGAGGTCGAGACTGCAGTGAACCATGATAGTGCCACTGCACTCCAGCCTGGGGGACAGAGAGCGAGGCCCTGCCTTAAAAAAAAAAAAAAAAAAGCAGCAGCAGCAGCAGCAGCAGCACACAGGAAGGTTATGGACAGCAGGCACAGATGGGCAGTGCCAGGCCAGTGATGCACTGTGGGGTGGGGATTGGGCTGTTCTCCCTACCTCAGTCCCCGGGGCCTCCCTAGACAAGGGGAAACTTGAGCTGCCCTTAAAGGATGGCAGGATCTAGATGGGCAAGGAGGAAAAGGAAGGGCATTCCAGGCAGTGAACAGTAGGTGCAAAGGTGCAGAGGAAGGATTGCAGGAAATCAACACACAGCGGAAGAGAGGAATGCAAAGGAGTTAACGGCAGGTGCCTCCATGGCAATGAGACAAGACAGTAGATTTTTCCAGTGGATGAAGCCACACAGAAAGAAGAGGCACGAGGTCACCTTTTAAGAATTGATGCGGACTGGCACAGGCCTGGGCGCTCTGAGCACACAGCACCGAGGCCCGCCTTTCTGAGCTTCTTGGGAAGCCCCGCAGAACGGCTGTTCTCTGTAACTCCGCCCATTTTAATGATTAGCAAAGTGATAACAGGAACGAGCATGATTATAGCAACGGAAGCGGAGTGCTGCGGTGTGCTGGGTTCACCCGCATTATCGCATTTAATCCTTGCAGCAGCGCCCCTTGAGGCCGGTGCTGGTATTATCATCCCACATTTTACAGACGAGGTCGCTGAGGCCCAGGGTCAAGGGGCTCCTCCAGTCTGACTGTCCGTGAGGGGCTTCCAGGCTCCGACGACATTGTCTTTGGTCAGACACAGGGAGATGGGGGAGACTGCTTCTGTTAAGTTCAGATCCGGCAGCGGCTTATTGCCCTGGTCCCTCCCAGATGCCTGTCGCGTGGGGAGGCGAGGTCTGCAGGGGAAGGCGCATGCCCCACCGAGATCCCTCCGCTGGGGGCCCCGTGTCTGGAGGGAGAAGCGGCTCGGAGGTGGGTTGGGAGAGGCAGGGAGACTGAGGCAGGGGCAGGGGTCTGGGACCAGGAAGGAGGTCCCTTCCACAGCCTGCCAGGCACTGGGGGCACTGGATCCCGAGAGTGCCCCCCCATTCCCAGGGGGGTGGCCACTCAGGTATGGACTGTGGGCAAAGGTTGGGGGTGCTGAGTCTGGGGGCAGGATGCGGTGTGCCCCAGGCAGGGGTCCCCAGGGCACAGGAATGGAGAGGGCAAGTGCGGGTAGACAAGGTCTCAGGCACCCCTCCCACCCTGGGCACGCCCGGAGCTGCGGGTGGGGCCACCCGTGGGACTTCCTGTGCACGGCGTTACCTGGCAGATGGTACCCGGGCCCATGGTTTGCGTGCTGCTGCTGCCACCACTGTGGTCACTGCTATGCTCACGGCCGGCTCTCAGCCCCTCCTGGCCCGTGGCTCTGCCACCACCGCTCCCGCGTGCTGTTCCTTTTATGCCCTATGAGGTAGCTACAGTTGTCCTCAGTTCCAGATGAGGAAACAGCCTGAGAGAGGCTCAGTGACTTGCCTGGGGTCACACAGCTGATAAATGGCAGAGAGGGGGCCAGGCACGGTGGCTCATGCCTGTAATCCCAGCACTTTGGGAGGCCGAGGCCGCTGGATCCTGAGGTCAGGAGTTCAAGATCAGCCTGGCCTACATGGTGAAACCCTGTCTCTACTAAAAATACAAAAATTAGCTGGGCATGGTGGCAGGTGCATGTAATCCCAGCTACTCAGGAGACTGAGGCAGGGAACTGTTTGAAGGTGGGAGGCGGAGGTTGCATTGAGCTGAGATTATGCCACTGCACTCCAGCCTGGGCGACAGAGCAAGACTCTGTCTCAAAAAAAAAAAAAAAAAAAAAAAGGCGGAGAGGGGATTTGAGGCCAACTGGACCCCAAACTGTGACCAACACTGTGACACATCACCTTTGGCCTGATGTCCTCTCCCTTGGGTCACCTAGAACCAACACTTCCCAGAATCTGAAATTTTCCACAAGGCCACAGGGCTGAGCCCTCGTATGAGGAGAAGCCACCTTCCTGGTGCAAGCACAAGTCAGATCCGTGACTCCTCGGAACCACCCAGCCCTGGTGGCCGCAGGGCAGCAGGTATCTTTGACTGACTTCTGGCCTCTCCCTGCCCAGGGCTCTCCCAGAAGTAAAGGAAGGTGATGAGCCGGCCACTCCCATGAGCCCTGAGACCCACGAGGCCTCGGCCCCATCCTCACCCTCCTAACCAGTCTTTCCACAGGGCTGGAGAAGAACTTTCCCCCATAAGAGGGAATCTGATTGGCCAGTGGGGGACCTGGGGAGGCCTAGGATAGGACGGGCAGGTGGGGCCAGAGAAAGCTGGCTCTCTTTGGTGCTCTTGGCTGGTTTTCAAATGTCTTGAAGCTACTGTGGTTGCCATACCCATCTGGCTGTAAATTAAATTTGGGGCGAAGGTCTCTCTTCTCCCAAAGTTTCTCATCTCATCCAGCATGACTGGCAGTTAAGGTTCCTTCTCTGGGTTCCAGTGCTGGCTGCATCCCCACCAGCAGTTGGGTTTGGAGTTAGACTGAATCTGAACTTCTCCGAGCCTCAGTTTCCTCCTCTTTAAAGTGGGGATAATAGAGGCACGTTTCTCATAGGGCTGCTGGGAGCACCTGTGTGATGCTCAGATGATCTGTCTGAGGGCCTTTCCTACGTGAAAGCAGTGAATGTCATTGATATTATCCAATTCTCTCCACCCCAAGGTTGTTGCCCCTTCATTTTGGTCCATCAATTTGGCTATCAGCTTTTATTTCTTGCCACTTGGGCCATCGGTGAGGCTGCACTCAAGATCTGGGTCCAAGTCCAAAATTTTGGAGAGGAAAATACCTTGAACCAGGAGCCTGTCATGAACTAGTCCATAGCCAAGGGAGGCTCCCCACTGCCAACATGGCCTCTGCCCCACCAACCCCCAGGGGTCCCCCACAACCGCCCAGGGAGCTATTTCTGGGGCACCTGGCCCAGGCGCAATGGTGCACACCTGTAATTCCTCCCTTGGGAGGCCAAGGCGCATAGATCACTTGAGGTCGGGAGTTTGAGACCAGCCTGGCCAATATGGTGAAACCCTGTCTCTACTAAAAATACAAAATTTAGCCAGAAATCGCTTAAACCTGGGAGGCGGAGGTTGCAGTGAGCTGAGATCGCACCGCTGTACTCTAGTCTGGGTGACAGAGCGAGACTTCATCTCAAAAAAAAAGAAAAGAATTGGCCTGGCCCTTGCCGCCGCCTTTTCTGGAGCCACGAGGACCCATATAGCTAGATAAATAGGAAAACTGGAGCCCCAGGGCCTGTGATGAGTTTACATCGAATAGAGCCCTACTGTATGCAATCACTGTCACTAGAATCACTACTTGGAAATTCCCCGGCTCAAACCCCAGCACAAAGTGGGCTAAGCTTTTGCTCAGTGCCAGAGGAAAACTGAGAGGTTAGAAAGATGCAGGTGACAGAGAAGGATGATAGGATGATAAAATGATCAAGTGAAATGAAAGGTTTTGCAATATGTTCCTCTATTTCCTTACAAGTAGGCACAGCCTCTCCAGGGAGCAACAGCTTGGAGGACACATAGCCACTCCCAGAGCCCCTGTCCCTGCTGTCCATAGGGGTAGCATGTCACCAGTGCCATGTCCTGGCCTCTCAGTCAACAAGACCAGGCTCAGACCCAGTGGAAGCACCAGCTGGTAACTCTGAGCAGCTTCTTTTCCCTAATCCATCCATCCACCCACCCTTCCTTCCTTCCTTTCTTCCTTCCTTCCTTCCCTCCCTCCCTCCCTCCCTCCCTCCCTCCTTTCCTCCTTTCCTCCTTTCCTCCTTTCCTCCTTTCCTCCTTTCCTCCTTTCCTCCTTTCCTCCTTCCTTCCTTCCTTCCTTCCTTCCTTCCTTCCTTCCTTCCTTCTTCCTTCCTTTTGAAACTGGGTCTTATTCTCTTTTCCAGGCTGGAGTACAGTGGTGTGATCATAGCTCACTGCAGTCTCCAACTCCTGGCCTTAGGTGATCCTCCCGTATCAGTCTCCCAAGTAGCTGAGACTACAGTCACATGCTATCACACCTGGCCTGTTCGCTAATCCTGTGTGTGTGTGTGTGTGTGTGTGTGTGTGTATTAAGTTGATAATTATAAAAAATAATATACTTTGCACCTTAATGCTATGAGTGCTCTTCAACTATGAAGAACAAGATTAAATTATATCCAGTGGAATGAGCTTGAAATGTTTAACAAATCCATACCAAAACACAGAAGAAAAGCCTTTTTATTCCAATGAAGCTCGGGTGTTACTTCCGTGAACATTCCTTCCAAAACACCTGTTAAAATATAATTGCCATTGTAACAGTATTATGAGCTGACGCCCTTAGGAAGTGATTAGGCCATGATGGTTCTTTCCTCATGAGTGGGTTAATGCCTTTTAAAAGCGGGCTTTGGTTGGGTATGGTGGCTCACACTTGTAATCCCAGCACTCTGGGAGGCTGGGGCAGACAGATCACTTGAAGTCAGGAGTTGGAGACCAGCCTGACCAACATGGCGAAACCCTGTCTCTACCAAAAAATACAAAAATTAGCCAGGTGTGGTGGCACATGCCTGTAATCCCAGCTACTCAGGAGGCTGAGGTGGGAGAATCACTTGAACCTGAGAGGCAGAGGTTGCAGTGAGCCAAGATCGAACCACTGCAGTGCAGCCTGGGTGACAGAGTGAGATCCTGTCTCAAAAAAATTTTAAAAAGGCGGGCTTTGAGGAGTGGGAGTGGGTTATTTCTTTCTCACACTTACTTGCCCTTCCACCTTCTGCCATGGGATGACACACCATGAAGGCTCTTACAAGATGCTGGCACCTTGATATTGAACTTCCCAGTCTCCAGAACTGTGAAAAATAAATTTCTTCTTTCTTTCTTTCTTTCTTTCTTTCTTTCTTTCTTTCTTTCTTTCTTTCTTTCTTTCTTTCTTTCTTTCTTTCTCTCTTTCTCTCTTTCTCTCTTTCTCTCTTTCTCTCTTTCTCTCTTTCTCTCTTTCTCTCTTTCTCTCTTTCTCTCTTTCTCTCT
>NW_016813389.1:2377757-2404097 GCF_001698545.2 Rhinopithecus bieti
TAATTAATTATAATTAATTATTATGTTAAAACATTTTGGATTTCCAATGGTTCCTTACTAGTGTATAGAAGTAAGATTAATTTTTGCAGGTTGACCTTGATCCTGCCACTTGCTAAACTCACTTATTGTGAGCTTTTTGAGGGGTAAATTCATTGGAATTTTCTATTCTGATAATCATTCACTGGAACACGAAAGGTTTTATTTCTTCCTTTTCAATCTATATGCCTTTTATTTTTCTTGCCTTACTGAGCTGACTAGAACATCCCGCATAATGTTAAATAGGAGTGAGGAGCGTACACATCCTCATCTTGTTCCCAATTTTAGGGGGAAAGTGTTCTCCCACCAGCAGCTATGATGTTAGCTGTAGTCTTTTTTTTTTTTTTTTTTTAAGATGCCATTTATCAAATTAAGTAGATTCCATTCCTTTCTTATTTGCTGAGAGTTTTTTCATGAATGGATATTGAATTTTGTAAAATGCTTTCTCTCAATCAATTGATATGATTGTATGGTTTTCTTCTTCAGGCTGTTCAGATGGTGAATTACACATTGATTGTTTTTGAAAATTGAGCTACTCTTTCCTTCCTGGGAAAAGCCCTACTTAGTCTTGGGTAGTATTCTTTTATGTGTTTCTGAATTTGATTTTATTTTCTAAGATTTTGTTGAGGATTTTGCATCTATGTTCATCTGAAATATTGGTTTGTAGTTTTTGCTTATTATAGGTCTTTAGTTTTGGTGTCAAAATGAGTTAGAAAGTGTTCTCTTCTCCTTTATTGAGTAGAATTGATTTTTTTTTTTCTTTAAATATTTGGTAGAATTTAGCAATGATCCATCTTGGCATGAAACCTTCCTTTTTAAAAAGTTTTACAGATTCAATTTCTTTTCTCTCTACCTCCTCCCTCCCTTCTTCCCTCCTTCCCTCCCTCCTTTCCTCTTCCCTTCCCCTTCCCCTTCTTTCTTTTTTGAGACAGGTCTCACCCTGTTGCTCAGGCTGGAATACAGTGGCACCATCATGGCTCACTGCATCCTCAATCTCCCTGGGCTCAGGTGATCCTCCCACTTCAGCCTCCCGAGTAGCTGGGACTACAGGTGCATGCCACCACACCCAGTTAATTTTTTTGTATTTTTTGTAGAGACAGGGTTTCACCATGTTGCCAAGGCTGGTCTCAAATTCCTGACCTCAATCTGACCACCTTGGCCTCCCAAAGTGCTAAGATTACAGGTGTGAGCCATTGTGCCTGGCCACAAATCCAATTTCTTTAGTAGTTACAGGATAATTCAGATGATCTATTTCATCTTGGGAGAGTTTCGGTATTTTGTAGTTTTGGAGGAATTCGTCCATTTCATCTAACCTGTTGGGTGTATGTTCACAGTTGTTCAGACTATTCCCTTATTATCCTTTTAGCATCTGTGGGGCCTGTAGTTCTATGCCTTCTTTCATTCCTGGTATTGACAATTTTTCTCTTTTTCTCTGTCAGTCTTTCTGGAAGTTTATCAATTTTAATGATCTTTTCAAAGCATCAGCTTTTGGTTTCATTGATTTTTTTCTAATTTCTACATTATTGATTTCATCTCTTTATTTCCTTCCTTCGGGTTTATATTTGTTGTCCCTTTAGTTTATTAAAGTGGAAGTTTAGATTGATTTGACGCTTCTTCTTTTCTAATGTGAGCATTTAATGCTATGAATTTTCCCCAAACCCTGCCTTACCTGCGTCCTGAACATTTTAGTATTGTATTTTATTTTCCTTATTGATTTCTAGTCTAATACCACTATAGTAGAAGAACGTACTTTATACATCTTAATTATTTTGAATTTCTTAAGGTTTGTTATGACCCAGGATTTGTTCTATCTTGGTGACTGTTTCAGTTGCAATAAAAAAGAATGTGTATTCTGACATTGTTGGGTGGAATATTCTCTGAATGTCAACAAGAAACAGGTGGTTGGTGGTATGGTCATTCTGCATCCTTGCTGATTTTCTATCTACTAGTTTTATCAATGACTGAGAGAAGTTGAGCCACCATATGCAGAAATTGGTCAAGTAGAGGACAAAATGCTACTTCTGAAGGACAAGATGAGTTGGTCACCCAGCAGTCTGAGTCAGAGCATAGTGCCGGGTCTTCATGGCAACACTGGGGTCATTAATTGCACCATCTCGGGAGAGAGACACACATTGGTTTAAATCTTGCCAGTCTTCTTGCTCCAATGCTTGAGTTTCAGGCATCACCTATGTATATCCAAACACACGTATGCTTTGTTTTTCTGTTGCTGTTGATTTTTTTTTTCTTTGAGGTGGAGTCTCACTATGTCAGCCAGGCTGGAGTGCAGTGATGCCATCTTGGCTCACTGCAACCACTGTCTCCCAGGTTCAAGTGATTATCCTGCCTCAGCCTCCCAAGTAGCTGGGAGTACAGGTGCACACCACCACACCCAGCTAACTTTTGTATTTTTAGTAGAGATGGAGTTTCACTATGTTGGCCAGGCTGGTCTCAAACCCCTGACCTCAGGTGATCCACCCACCTCGGCCTCCCAAAGTGTTGGGATTACAGGTGTGACCCACCGCGCCCAGCCTGCTTTTTTTTTTTTTTGATGAGGGCTGGGTGCAGTCTGGGTAATCATTGCCTTTTCCTCCTGATCTCCTAATGAACATTTTGTTGTTTTCTTTGAAGTTTGGTGGGCTGAAGGAGGGTAATGGGTGGAGAAGTTGGGGCAAGTCTAAAGGGGCTAAATTTATTTGCATTTTAAAAAGAGCTCATTACTATTAGAAGGAGACAATTATATTTTATTTATTTATTTTTTTAGAGACAGGATCTTGCTCTGTCACCCAGGCTGGAATGCAATGGTGTGATCATGGCTCACCATAACCTTGAACTCCTGGACTTAAGCACTCCTCTCACTTTAGCCTCCCAAATAGCTGGGACCACAAGTGCACACCACTATGCCTAGATGATTTTTAAATTTTTTTGTAGAAACAGGGTCTCACTATGTTATTCAGGGTGGTTTTAAACTCCTGGCCTCACATGATCCTCCCACCTCAGCCTCCCAAAGTGCTAGGATTACAGGTATGACCCACCGCACCTGGTTGGGAAAATCACAGATTTGGAAGGGAGAGGAGAGCTGAAGCAAGAGAAGGAGAAGAGAATTTAGAGGAGCAGCTGTAAGGATGACAGGCATTGCGGGGAGACGTGTTGAAAGGGGGTTTTTGGGAGGTTGAGCGGGTGCTTTTGAGGTGTGATTCTGCCTTTGCTAAGATTTCAAGAGTCTTCAATAGGGAACTACTTGACTCTGATGCCTTTGATTCTCACTTGTGTTTCTTTTGGCTATTATGTCTCACTGAGTGAGGCCTGAAGGTCAGATAGAGGCCAAGCCATCATGCTCAATGTGTTGATTTGAGGAACATCCTGCAGAAGCTTTGGGTGGGGGTCAGGGGGTGGGGGGTTAGTCTTTCTCTCATTACAGGCCTCTCAGAAGGTACAGATTTGAGCTCCCCAAGCCAGGAGGGGAGATTTGGCAAGAATGTTACAAGATGGAATTCAGGGAACTCTTAAATGATTAAAGCACTGTATTTAAAGTGGATTGCTTTCTCCAAGAGCAGATCACCAACTCCCTCAGTGAGCGCACTTTTCTGGTTACACCAAAAAATATGGCCAGGCGCGGTGGCTCACGGCTGTGATCCCAGCACTCTGGGAGGCTGAGGTAGGTGGATCACTGAGGTCAGGAGTTCGAGACCAGCCTGGCCAACATGGTGAAACCCTGTCTCTACTAAAAATACAAAAATTAGCTGGGTGTGATGGTGGGCGCGTGTAATCCCAGCTACTGGGAGGCTGAGGCAGAAGAATCACTTGGACCTGGGAGATGGAGGCTGCAGTGAGCTGAGATGGCACCACTGAACTCTAGCCTGGGTGACAAGAGCGAAACTCTGTCTCAAAACAAAAAAACACAAAAATATATCTTTCCCTTCTTGAAGTTCACAGAGCTAGAAGGAACCACTTGGGGTGGGGCCTTAGAGATGTTTGGAAAAAAAGGGGCCAAAACCCATCCCAAATCCTGAACCCACCCTTTCCATCCCCTCGTGCCTGACCTGTAAATGGAAACGAACGATTAGCACCAATGCTAATCATAGTTTGTTGTGCCCAGCAATTACTGAATGCTTGCTGGATGCCAGATTAGTTTTCATATGGTGCAAGTGCTTACGCCAGGCCCTCGACTAAGGAAGATGTTCAGTTAATGTTTGCTGGCTGACTGATGTTGGCTTCTGCTCTGCCAAAGATGTTTTTGTTCACAGGGACTTCGTTTCGTTTAACTGTAAGTCAGTTGTCATCCCAAGAGAAAGGCCCATGAGGCCATGTCCTGAATAAAGCAACATTTCTCCACCTCCATTACTTAGGACTTTTGTTACACATGGCAAAAATCCAATCCAAATGAGCCTAAGCAAGAAAAGGGAATGTATAGGGCCCAAGTGCAGTGGCTTACGCCTGTAATTCCAGCACTTTGGGAGGTCGAGGCAGGTGGATCACTTGAGTTCAGGAGTTTGAGACCAGCCTGGGCAATATAGTGAGACTCCCCCCCACCCACTCTACAAAAAATTAAAAAAAAAAATTAGCTGGGCGTGGTGGTGTGTACATGGTCCCAGGTACTCAGGAGGCCAAGGTGGGAGAATTGTTTGAGCCCAGGAGTTCAAGGCTGCAGGTGACCTTTTTTTTTTTTTTTTTTTTTTTTTTTTTTTTTTTTTAGAGGATGGTGTCTCGTTCTGCTGGTCCAGGCTGGAATGCAATGGCACAATCTTGGCTTCACTGACCTTCTGCCTCCCTGGGTTCAAGTGATTTTCCTGCTTCAGCCTCCTGAGTAGCTGGGATTACAGATGCCCACCACTATGGCCGGTTAATTTTTTGTATTTTTAGTAGAGATGGGGTTTCTCCATGTTGTCCAGGTTGGCCTCGAACTCCTGACCTCAAGTGATCTGCCTGCCTTGGCCTCCCAAAGTGCTGGGATTACAGACGTGAGCCATCGCGCCTGGCCTGCAGTGAGCCTTGACTGCACCACTGTACTCCAGCTTGGGTGGTGACAGAGGGAGATCCTGTCTCAAAAAAAAAAAAAAAAAAGGAACTTACAGATTTGCGTAATCACACCACAGAAAGTATGGTGGGACCAGGGGCTCAAAGGATACCTGGCTTCTCTTCCTCTCTGCCTTCTTGTCCCTGTTGGCTTCACTCTCTCCTACTGCAGATGACCTCGTCCCTGAGGGTGGGGAACACGGCTGCTGGCCCCCGTGCCCCACTCCGCCCACTGCCCCACCCTTCCCTGTTTTATAGTCTTTGAGTTCCATGACCCCAGAGGGAAAGGGATTCTTCCACAGTAGAAACATCCCAGGGAAAGATGTTGATTGGCTCTGTGTGGGTCACATGCCCAACTTTAGGCCAATCACTGTAACTGGAGGGATGAGACACTATGATTGGTTCAGGTTGGGTCGCATGACTACTCCGGCAGGGATTTGTTGGAAGCCACTACTAGAAGGGATGAGACGCTTTTTTTTTTTCTTTTTTTTTTTGAGATAGCGTCTTGTTTTGTCACCCAGGCTGGAGTGCAGTCTTAACTCCTTGCAACCTAACTCACTGCAACCTCGACATCCCAGGCTCAGGCAGTCCTCCCATTATCTTAGCCCCTGAGTCAGTTGGGACTACAGGCGACCGCTTTTTGTATTTTTTGTAGCAATGGGGTTTTGCCATGTTGCCCAAGCTGGTCTCAAATTTCTGGGCTCAAGTGATCCACCCGCCTCCACCTCTGAAAGTGCTGAGATTGCAGGCTTGAGCGACTGCACCTGGGAACTGTGTTCTTAATTGCAGGCAATAGAAGCCAACTTCTGCTGATTTAAGCAGCACTATGAAGTGCTCACAGGTGAGCTACAAAATTCTGCTTGGCGCTACCGAGGCAGAAACAAGCCCTTGAAGGCATCGGAGTCCTAGCCTGATGAATAGAGGCTGTGGCTGGCTCAACTGCCCCTACCACGCCAGGAACTGCTGCTTCTACTGCCACTGAGGGACCATCAGCTTCTTTGTGTCTCTGGTTCCAAATCCAAAGGCCAGCTCGAGTGTATTTGGTGGGCAGAGATTATGACAAGCCCCTGCCTCAGCTGCAGGAGAAGATGGGAAAGAAAGTAACCGTCATCTTAGCATCTGCAGTAGCAGGCAAGTTCTGCATTCCACTAAGCCTCATAAGCAGGGGCATTCCCAAACTCGATGTTTGGGTGGCTCAAACTCAAGACAAATGTATATGTTGTATGTGTCTGTGCGGCAGCCACTAACCACTTTGTTTTTGATGCTTTTGTTCCTGGGATGTAGGCCTGTTTCTACTAAATGTCAAGTGAGATGTAATTACATCTCCTTTGCTAACGGAGTCCACCCCATAAATCTTGGCCCTTGGCAAGCAGCTCCTCTTCAGGCTAAGGAGGTCATGGCTTGCTGTCTGGTCTGGGAACATTTCTTTCCTTCAGATTTTCCAAATGGCGTTTCTTGGGAAGCAGCTCCAGGCACCATTAATTAAACATCTTTAATCTAATTCCTTTTGCCATTCTCTGCTTTCATCAAAGGTCAACTGTCATGGCCCAATAGTTAGGATTGATCTTTTTACTTGATTGACATCATCTTGGTGACACTGTGGATTCCTTAGTGGAGACTTCACAAACCTAAATTGAATTGACAGGTACTTAAAGGAGACGAGTGGGGAGGGGTCCAAGGAGGTAAGAGAACTCTGGCCTGGGCTCGGAATCTATCACTCCCACTGCAGACGCTGGGCTCAGCCTCACTTAGACGCAGAGGGTGGCCCCAGCCGGCCTCCCCAGGTCCCCTGGTCATTTGAGATCACCTTACTCTGGTTTTCTAGCCACCCTTCCCAGGCAGCCATACTATTTTTTTAATGTGATAATTGTTATCCCAGTGCTTTGGGAGGCTAAGGCAGGAGGATAGTTTGAGACCAGGAGTTCAAAACCAGCCTGGGCAATATAGTGAGATCCCCTCTCTACAATTTTTTTTTTTTTTTTTTTAATTAGCTGAGGCTGGGCGCAGTGGCTCATGCCTGTCATCCCAGCACTTTGGGAGGCTGAGGCAGATGGATCATTTGAGGTCAGGAGTCCAAGACCAGCCTGGCCAACATGGCAAAAACCCCATCTCTACTAAAAATACAAAAATTAGCCGGGTATGATGGTGCATGCCTGTAGTTCCAGCTACTTGGGAGGCTGAGGCAGGAGAATCACTTGAGCCTGGGAAATGGAGGCTGCTGTAAGCTGTGATTATGCCACTGTTCTCCAGCCTGGGCGACAGGCTGAAACTCTGTCTCATAAAAACAAAACAAAACAAAAAAATTAGCTGACCATGGTGGTGCATGCCTGTAGTCCCAGCTACTCAGGAGATTGAAGTGGGAGGATCACTTGAGCCCAGGAGTTTGAGCCTGCAGTGAGCCATGATCGTGCCACTGCACTCCAGCCTGGGTGACAGAGTGAGACCCTGTCTCAAAAAAAAAAAAAAAGAAATACGCATAACATAAAATTCATCATTGTAATTATTTTAAAGTATACAATTCAGCAGCATTGAGTACATTCATGATGTCTTGTGGCCATTACCACTATCTAGTTCCAGAACATTTCATCACCCCAAGAAGAAACCCTGTACCCATTTAGCAGTCACTCCTTATCTCTCCTATCCCCATCCCCTAGCAACGACTAAACTGTTTTCTGTCTTTGTGGAACTGCCTATTCTGGGTTCTTCCAGATTCTATTTATATGATTGTGTATAAATGGAATCACAAATTATGTGGCCTTTTACATCCAGCTTATTTTATTTAGCATAATGTTTTAAAGGTTCACCCATGTTGTAGCAGGGATCAGTACATCATTCCTTTTTATTGCTGAATCATATTCTGTTGTATGGTTACTACTACATTTTGTTTATCCCTTTGTTCGTTAATGGACATTTGGGTTGTTTCCGCCTTTTGGCTGTTGTGAATAGTGTTGCTATGAACACTGTTGTACACATTTTTGTTTGAACACCTGTTTTCGATGCTTTTGGCTATATACCTAGTGGTGGAATTGCTGGGTCGTATAATAATTCCACGATTAATTTTTTTGATGAACCGCCAAACTGTTTTGCGCAGTGACTACACCATCTTTCATTTCCACTGCCCTCTCTCTTGACCTGGCATCTTTAAGTGCTTTGAAATGATTTTTCTTGGCTGTCATGCTTCCCTTCTACTCCCTTGAAGATAGCTTTCAGAATCTTCTGGTTGACAAGAGCTTATCTGTTGAACAGTCCAAGCTAATGTGCTGATGGGAAAAGGGAAGGGATGTCTTGTCTGATCCCAGTGCAGTATCACAGGGGCTTCTGGGGCAAATCTCTCCATTTTTGCTGTTTAACAAAGAGGAAATGGTGCTAATGATGGAAATGTGGGTGGAGGGGGACCATGGCTGTGACAGGAGGGGTCCGAATTTGGGAGCAGGTCAGACTGTATGGAAATGCCCGTTTTGGCCAGGCACGGTGGCTCATATCTGTAATCCCAGCACTTTGGGAGGCAAAGGCAGGAGGATGCTTGAGCCCAGGAGTACAAGAAAAGCCTGGGCAACATAGTGAGACCATGATATGGTTTGACTGTGTCCCCACCCAAATCTCATCGTGAATTGTAGCTCCCATAATTCCCACGTATTGTGGGAGGGACCCAGTGGGAGGTAATTGAATCATAGGGGGGGTTTACCCCATACTGTTCACATGGTAATGAATAAGTCTCATGAGATCTGATGGTTTTATTTATTTATTTATCTAGTTACTTATTTTTGAGACAGTGTTTCGCTCTGTCATCCAGGCTGAAGTGCAGTGGTGCCATCTCAGCTCACCGCAACCTCTGCCTCCCGGGTTCAAGTGATTCTCCTGCCTCAGCCTCTTGAGTAGCTGGGATTATAGGCATTTGCCACCACGCCTGGCTAACTTTTGTATTTTTAATAGAGATGAGGCTTCACCATGTTGGCCAGGTTGGTCTTGAACTCCTGACCTCAGGTGATCTGCCCACCTCAGCCTCCCAAAGTGTTGGGAATACAGGCGTGAGCCACGGCACCTGGCCAAGATCTCATGGTTTTATAAATGGGAGTTCCCCTGCACCAAGCTCTCTTTCCTTCCACCATGTAAGACGTACCTTTGCTTCTCCTTTGCCTTCCACCATGATTTTGAGGCTTCCCCAGCCATGTAGAACTGTGCATCCATTAAATTTCTTTCCTTTATAAATCACCCAGTCTTGGGTATATCTTTATTAGCAGTGTGAGAACGGAATAATACAGACCCTGTCTCAAAAAAAAAAAAAAAAAAAAAAAAAAAAAAAAAGCTAGGCATGGTAGTGTGTCCCAGCTACTTAGAAGGCTGAGGCAGGAGGATTCCTTAAGCCTAGGAGGTTGAGGCTGCAGCTGCAGTGAGCCATGATCATGCAACTGCACTCCACCCTGGGGACAGAACAAGATCCTGTCTCGAAAAAAAAGAAAAAGAGAGAGAAAGAAAGAAAAAGAAAAGGAAGGGAGGGAGGGAGAAGAAATACCAGCTTTAATGGCCCTGTCCCCAACACAGCGACTGTCCAATTCTGATAACATTCTTCAAACACCTGGAGAACTTAAATAAAGAGAGAGTGTAAATTAAGGGGAGTTATTAAAGAAACTAAGATACTGTTTATGTATTTTAATTGTACTGCTCAAGCTTGCGAGCTTATAATACAATGAATGAAAGGGCTTGGAATTTTCTTGTGCTATCCATCCATTCGTACAACACTTACTTATTGAGCTCCTGCTGTGTTCCAGATGCTGTACTTGGGTTCAAGGGTATGAATGAGAATGAGTCAATTGTGGTCTCTGTCCTTTGGAGACACTTTCCCTTGTGGGTCACTTTTGGCACTGCACAATCACAGCCCTTTCCTCAGGGTGCCTCAGCACCTGCCCCAGGGGTTGGATTCCAAAGTCAACACAGGAGAAATCTAGGTACAGAAAAAAGTTTAGCAATCCTTAAATTCCACATGAAGGTCAATGTTCATGTATTGTGGGATCTGGTCAGCAGCCCACAATGCAACGGCGCTCTTTCTTTGTTCCTAGGTGGATCGGCAGGTTGAGAAATAATAGACACACACAAGATAGTGAAAGCTGGGTCTGGGGGGGTCACCGCCTTCTGGTCCCGTGATGCCGCCAATGCACTGGATATACCAGCATTTATTATTAAGTTTAGTGAGGGCGGGGTAGATTAGTGAGGGATTTAGGGTCATTTGATTATGAGGTGAGATGGTCACATGGGGATGAAGTAATTCTTTAACATAACATCTATATGCAGAAGTACAGTATACAGAGATAAGAATTTACAGTATAGTGTGTGCATCAGTAATTTCTAACACAGCCTTAAAACAGGAACACAGTCTTTCCATAACCTGTGATTAGCAAGATATTAATCAGCAGTAACAGTTGCAGCAAAGCTGGTTACAAACAATCCATAGAAACAGAACATGAAGCTAGACAACCGGTTAGACCAGAAGGGAGTATGCCTTAACCTTAAAGAGGCCTAGAAGAGCCGTGGCAAGATGAGGGCGTTTATAGCCCTATCTTATCCATATGGACAGGCTCCCCTCATGCATCCATTTATAGGCTCTCCACAAGGGTCGCATTCCATTCCCAGAGCTATGAACATCTGCTTTTCTGGGATAGGAATCTTGGTGATGTGAAACCTCCCTGACTGCACGTCTGTTCATAGGCTCTCTGCAGGGGGAAGCACATCACATGCAGTTGGCTCATTCTGGCAGCCTGACCTGGCATTGTCTTTACACAATCCTGTATGCAATTTTGTATTTACAATAATCAGAAGCATTTCCTCTTTTATTCTGTAGCAATAGTTTCAGGGGGTCTCCCTACATTCATGGTTTTGTGTTTATTGCCTGAACATAAATAGTTATGTAAAATTCTACACCATAGGAGGTGAAATGGAGGGAAAAAGAAAAGGACAGGTGTGTCTCAGTGGGAATGCTTTTGGCTGCAAGTAATGGAGAATGCAATGCAGTTAGCTTAACAATGAAGGAAAATGCATCATTGCACATAGCAAGAAAGCCACATGAAGGGCAGCTCTGAAGCTCTTTTCTCTTTCCATGCTGTCCATGGGCTGTGTCCACATGGTTCCAAGATGGCTGCACAGTTCCTCCCTTCCTATGCAGACATCACATCACTAAGTGGAAGAAGAGGGACTCCACTTTCTTTCTTCCTTGTGTCTTTTTTTTTTTTTTTTTTTTTTTTTTTTTTATTTTTTTTTTTTTTTTTTTTTTTAAATTTTCTAGATGCCTTCTAGTTTCATTTTTCCATGGAGGCCTGTAAATCATCTGCAATTAGTCTTTGTGTCTGGTGTGAGGCAGGGATCCAGGTTCATTGTTTTACCATACAGATATCAAACACCATTCATTGAAAAAGACTTTCCTTTCCTCCTTGGCACCTTCCTCAAAACTCAATTGATGGGGCCAGGCACAGTGGCTCATGCTTGTAATCACAGCACTTTGGGAGACTGGGGTGGGTGGATCACCTGAGGTTAGGAGTTCAAGACCAGCCTGGCCAACATGGTGAAACCCTGTCTCCACTAAAAATACAAAATTAGTTGGGCATGGTNCATGGAGGCCTGTAAATCATCTGCAATTAGTCTTTGTGTCTGGGGTGAGGCAGGGATCCAGGTTCATTGTTTTACCATACAGATATTCAACACCATTCATTGAAAAGACTTTCCTTTCCTCCTTGGCACCTTCCTCAAAACTCAATTGATGGGGCCAGGCACAGTGGCTCATGCTTGTAATCACAGCACTTTGGGAGACTGGGGTGGGTGGATCACCTGAGGTTAGGAGTTCAAGACCAGCCTGGCCAACATGGTGAAACCCTGTCTCCACTAAAAATACAAAATTAGTTGGGCATGGTGGCAGGCACCTGTAATCCCAGCTACTCAGGAGGCTGAGGCAGGAGAATCACTTGAACCCTGGAAGCAGAGGTTGCAGTGAGCTGCGATCATGCCACTGCACTCCAGCCTGGGCAACAGAATGAGACTCCATCTCAAAAAAAAAAAAAAAAAAAAAAAAAAAAATCAGTTGACTGTAGTATTTGATAGCACAACAGGGTGACTATAGTCAATGATAGCTGTATATTCAAAAATGACTAAAAGTATAATTGGATTGTTTGTAACACAAAAAATAAATGCTTGAAGCTTGAGGGGATGGATACTCCATTTTCCATGATGTGATTATTACATATTGCCTGCATGTATCAAAACATCTCATGTACCCCATAAATATATACACCTACTATGTACCCACAAAAAAAAACGTCAATTGGTTATCTGTGTGTAGATCTATTTCTGGACTCTGTCCTGTGCTATTGACTTGTCTTTCCTCTTGCCTTTGTCGTGCTGTCTTAATTACTGTTGCTTTAGAATAAGACTTCAAGACTTCCAGGCAATAGAAGTCCTCTGACCTCGTTCTTTTGTGTCTCTTGGAGACACATGAGTATACATTCTTACATGGCCCATTGACCAAAATTGCATCAAATGCCCATTCCCAGCCCAGTCACTGGCAAGGGGAATGGGATTACAGGGTGACCTAGTCCATCAGGGTTTCCTTTGGGGAGGGGAAGGGGTTACCCTTCCTTAGGTCGTGTGGAGGAAGAATAGTCACCTGAGACAGAAAGCCAGAGGGAAAGCCAGGCTTTCCAGGAAGAAGGTAGGGAAGAATTTAGGGTAGGAAGCCAACAGTGTCTGCCAAAATACACAAAACGGTTAAATGGAATTTTTAATTATGAGACAGAGAGAGAGAGACAAAGAGGACAGAAGAATAAAAGGAGACAGTAAACTTCAACTCACTGTGGATATTCTTGCAAGCCACTGATGACAATGATAAAGGTGACAAAATGGCCATAAATGACAACAAGGCTTAGTTTACTGCCCCAACAGTGAGGAACAACCCCTGCCAATAAGGCGAGCTCCTTCTCCCCTGACTTTAGCATCAGGGGCTCAGTAGGGCATGAGCCCTGTCCAGGGGACACTGGGCTAGGCCTGGGTGGTGGGGAGCGAGTTTCAGAGTGCTTGGCCCTGGTTTAGCTTTTACTTGTTTGTTCTTGAAACGTGGGGATGGGCAACAGTTTCTGCATCTCTTGAACTGCCTAAATATTTCTTGGGATGGTCTCAAACCATTCCTTACGGTCCATGTGACTTGGAGGCTGGTCCATAGAGGGGCTGGATTCATCAGTAAATCATCTAGTGTTGGCTGCCTGGAGCACTTGGTGCAGGCTTGCAGATTCTAACTTCTTGGCTCCTGCAGCCCATCCTCGGTAGCTTCACCTTCCCAGTTGTTTGTCAGTTCCTCCGACTTCCTGCTAGCCTTGTTTTCCAGGCCCCTACTTAATTCTTTAATTTTTCCTAGGGGAACGAAACAAGGATTTGAAACTTTTTAATTCTCAGGCCCTGGGAGGGCAGAACCTCTGCTTTATTCCCGGGGTTATTTCTCTGCCTCCTCTTTTTGCCCAGGCCTTCTGGTGACATATGAGTAGGCTGTGACTTTCCAGCCTTTCAAAGATGCTTAATATCTGAAGCTTAAGTCTGAGTCCAGCGTGGGGAATTGCTCGAGAGGACTAAGAGTGTCTGAGGAAGACACCAAGCTCCTGGTTAGTTCTAGAAGAAGTTCTGTTTGCTGGGATTCCTGAACAAATCATTGCCCCATGTTTCTGGGGCAGCATGGAATGGTGGGGTGGGTCACAGGATTTGTGGGAAGGCACACGCCAACACACAGCCCACCCCAGACACAGGACTTCACCTCTCAGAGCCTCAGTTGTCTCATCTGTTCCATGAAGAGGAGATGTTGACATTAGAGGTTGTAGAGGGAGTGCATGAGGAGGGGGTCCGTACGGGGTCTGGCCTTCCTTGAGGCTCTGGCCAATCCTCTCCACGCTTAGTATTTTTACTCTCTCAGAGTAACAGAGAAGATTCTCTGAGGTTGAGGGCTGGGGTGAGATGAAGTGAGTGGGGGATGTTAGAATTGCAGATTTATTTATTTTTATTCTTTGAGATGGAGTCTCGCTTTGTCACCCAGGCTGGAGTACAGTGGTGCGATCTCGGCTCACTGCAACATCTGTCTTCCAGGTTTAAGCAATTCTCCTGCCTCAGCCTCCCAAGAAGCTGGGATTATGGATGCCTGCCACCATTTTTGCATTTTTAGTGGAGACGGAGTTTCACCATGTTGGCCAGGCTGGTCTCGAACTCCTGACCTCAGGTCGTCCGCCCACCTCAGCCTCCCAAAGTGCTGGGTTTACAGGTGTGAGTCACCGCGCCCAGCCTAGAATCACAGATTTAATGCGGCCAAGACTAGAAGGCATTTAGGGAGCAGGGAATCGGGAAGAGTAAGGAAGGCCTATTGGTAGGGAGGAGTCATTTTGCGTGCACTGGCCATGTATTCAGAGTCCAGGGTTTTGATGTGGCCCCTCTGCACATGGATCCCCAGTGCAGACACAGTGCACAGACCTGGGTTCATGAGCCAGGGCTGAACTCGGCAGGCTGAGCCATACCCATGCCTGTTTCCTTTAAGTGGATGGCCCACAGCATATGTTTGCTCTCTATAGCTGTCTACAACAAATGTGCTATGTTAGGAAACACCTCCACTGAGACCGCGTCTTCTGGAAATAGAGGAAAAGTGTGGGGTTCCCAGGCAGCCTGCAGTCAAGTCAAGGTGGTGGGATGGAAATTGATTGATGAGGTGCAGTTGTGTTTTCTCTGGGCCTGCTGCACTGCAGCCTTGCTCACTTTTGTTATCTGACCATAGTTACATTCTTGGGAAGTCCTGGGCACTCAGGGGATGGTGCTTGGGGCAGCATATCCAGCCATCCTGGATGGGCAGTGGGGTCAGGTCAGACATTAGTCTTTGATGGAGCTACGACAGACAGACGACAGGTGCCTGCTCAAGCCTCTCTTCCCTGGCAGTTGGGGGAAGCAGTGCCAAGACGAGCCTAGACTTCCCCTCGCATCCTTCCTCTGTCTCTGAGGGACCAGGGTGGTGGTTCCAGAGTGATAAGGCTGCAAGACACATCAGAGATTATCTTGTTAGCTCCCTTCCATCTCAAAATCATTTTATGAATGAAGAGACCAAGCTCCCAGGAGGGGAAGGCCTTGCTCCAGGTAGCCAGGCTGCTTCAGGACCCAAATCCATGATTCCTTTTGCTCCTGGTGACCAACTCAGGGAGAGCCATCTTGCTTTTTTTCTTTGGGGCCAGCTCTGCCCTTACATCCTTGATGAGTAGATGTGTGGCTTCCTGGCATCTACAAGGTCCACCCTCTGAACTTCTATGCTGTGACCTCTCTGAAATGCACATCAAATCAGGTGGCTTCCTGGCCTGCATTCTCCAATAGCTCCCCAGTGTCCTCAGAAAAACCCCAAGTGCATTTCGAAGATAACAGAGGTCCTTTGCGATCTGGTCTTTGTTCTCAGCTCGACATCCCCTGACTGGTTACGCAGGGCTACCTGTCCGTGGGTGTTTCAGATCTCCCTGCCTTCGCACATGCTCTTCTTGCTCCTCAAATACCCTTCCCTGCTTGTTCCTTAAGACTTCCAGGCTCATTCTGTGGCCTTCTCTGACCTCTTAGGCTCAGCCACTCCTTCCTCTGAGCTCCCAGAGTGCTTGGTAATTCTTCTATTAGCACTTATCTCATTGACTTAGAATTATTTGTTTACATGTCTCTTCGCCCCAGGGTGGGAAGCACGTCTTCTCCACGTCTTCTCCATCTTCATCCCCCCATGCCCCGCTGCTGCTCTCACTGCCTAGCAGAGTGCCTGACCGCAGCTTGGGCTCAGCAAATGCTTGTGGTGTGAACGACCGAAGGACCTTTGTCCCCAAATGTTCCCTGCACTGTGCCTGAAATGTCACCATTTGTGAGTCCTGCCTGGTTCCTGGCTCCTGTTGGCTTTTTTCTTCCCACAGCTGGGGCCTCTCTTCTCTCTCCAACAGCTGGCCCAGCCCTGCCCAGACTCTGGGGGTAATCACAGGACTTAGCCCAGGGAGATTTAAAGAGCCAGCATTAAGAAGTGCAGGTGACTCAACTTCCTGTGAACTTGGTTGCAAGTTCCACTCCTTTGCTGGGTCTGGGCACCTGGCTGCACTATATTCCACGAGACTGGTAGCTCTGTAGGAGACCATTTCCCTAGGACCCCAGCTCTGGGCTAGAATGTAGTCCCTGGGGATGTCCCACTGTGGCCAATGCCCAGCTGCCAAATTTCTCTGATGCCTGCTGGCCCATTCAGGTGGCAAACCTTCCTTGGGCACCTACCATGGCCAGGTGCAGGATCTCACAGCCAGAGTGGAAGGGGCAGGTCCACAGACATGACGTGGGCCATATGGTGTGGTCAGAGCCAGGACAGGGCTCAGAGAAATGTGGGTTGCAGGGCAAGGGTTCAGAAGCAGCCTCAGAAGTGGGGTCTGAGCTGAGACCGAAGGGGGAAGGAGAAGCATAGGGTGGGGGGCTTCCTGGCTGAGAACTCTGCAGGGACAGGGGCTCAAGAAAGCCCCTCCACCCCCCACCATCACTCATGGATCCAGAGCCCTCAGCCATGTCTCTGGGCGCATGGTGTTCTCGGAGGAGGGATTGAGGGGTTAGCTACCTTCTCGCACATAACTCAAAACCAGGCATATCCACAAAAGCTGCTGTTTATGTATTCAGGTAACATTAGTGACTCCCCACCATGTGCTTGGATCTGGGCTGGGAACTGGGGGCTCATCCAGTGTAGACCAAGGCTTAGCCCTGCCCTCAAGTGGCTCGGAGGCCAGCGGGGAGAGAGGCCTAGAAACAGGTCCTGAGAGCACAGCCTGAGATAAGCAGCCGTGCCTGAGCCCATCTGGATCTGCCGCGGAACAGGAGGCTGAACCCAGCCCCAGGCAGAACCCAGTCCCACACAGCACCTCAGGTGAGAGCCAGCATCCCCACATACAGCCCATGGGGCCGGGGAGATGGATAGGCAGGAGGGTAGCCCTCATCATCTGGAGTCACCAGGTGACCATGTGACAATGTCTTTTAACACAAGGGAGGCAGCAGAGCCCTGGGCCTTTGGAGTCTTTCTAGATCTGGCCTCTGATCTTGTCTTCATTGTTTGAGAACTGAGTGACCTGGGGCAAATGCCTTCACCTCTCTGAGCCTCAGTTTGCTGCTCTGTAAAATGGGTTTAGGGTTAGTATTTCATTCTAGGGTTGCAGCCAGTCTTCAAGCAAATAACTGAAAATGATTAGAACATGGTTAACAAGACTTCTTGTTGATTATGATAATAGTAGTGCTTGCAATAACCGGGAAGCACAGAGCCCACCCAGCAGAAGGAAAAGGCATGGAGGAATTTGTGTGTGTGTTGGTGGGTGGGGGTGTCGGGGAGTGGTCGCAGCACTGGGTGGAGGGAGCTGCAGAAGCTAGGGTCCGCTTTGGCCAGGCAGGGATGGGGGGAGTTGGGGTTTGAGGGATACTGGGGCCGTTGCGCCTACCCCTCCCCCTCTCCTGCCCCCGCAGCGCGGCGCGCCATCGGCTGGAGGCGCAGGTGTCCACTGCATCCTGCGCGTCCCCATCCCTCGCTGCCCTGGCCGGGGCCCCAGCTCCCTTCTGCCTTCCGCCCCGAGTCCTCCCCTAACCTCGGATCTGGACGGGCGAACAGAACAGTGGGGCTAGGAAAGTTTGAGTCACGGTGGGGGGAGCGGAGGAGGCGGGCCCGTGACCCTGAACGGGGTGGGCTCTAGGACCCGCTTCTGGCGCCCAGCAGGGGGACCCGCGGCGCGCCCCTATCCCTCGCGCACTGGCCACGGCCCGACGGAGCAAGGCACTGCCTGCAGCCGCTGTGTGCACCGGGTCGACCAGCTTGCTCCGACCTGCGCCTCCACCGCAGCACCCGCAGCCAGAGCCGCGCTCAGCATGATGCCCGGGGCGCCGCTCCTGCGGCTGCTGACCGTGGTCTCTGCGGCAGCGGCGGTGGCCGGAGCACCCGGGACGGTAATGCCCCCCACCACGGGGGACGCTACCCTGGCCTTCGTTTTCGACGTCACTGGCTCCATGTGGGACGACCTGATGCAGGTGATAGACGGCGCCTCGCGCATTCTGGAACGCAGTCTGAGCCGCCGCAGCCAGGCCATTGCCAACTACGCGCTGGTGCCCTTCCATGACCCAGGTAGCACCCCCACACCCCGCCTGCCGGGCGCCCCCTTTGCGGTGCGCTCACCTGCCCGACCCCCTCAGTTGGCCCCGAACGCACCACAGCTTGGCGGGTGTGCCTTCTCTGCATATCCGCGCTGCGGGGACCCCGGGCACCTGGGCAGTCCTTGAGGCTGTCCCTTCCCTCCCTCCCCCTGGAGCATTCCCTCGCTCAAGGAACCTGCTCTCCCTGTGATCTCACCTTCCAGCGCCTTACCGGCCCCACCTGTGAAATGGTGAGGACGGCCTCCCGGACTCGCTGAGATGTTGAAATGAGGCAGTCCTCTCGAGGACTTGGACGCCACGAACCTTTGCAGGGTTCTTCCTTTGGCCAATTCTTAGAATTTGCTCCCAGCATAGGTTTGGAGACCGGAACAGCACCCAGAGGCAGGCCTTGGGATGAAATGGGGTCCACCACGGACCCTGCAGTGGGGAGCGAACTCACCCTTGCTGGTCTTGCCCCCTCGCCTGTCTTCCCTAGGGAAAGAGCAGCGCCTCTCCTGTGCTGGCCGTGGCCTCCACCTGCTGTATTCTCACAGCTGAGTTCCGCCCTAACTCCTTCTTCCCTGCATGCTGCACCTCTGCTTCCCCTTTAACCCCCTTCCTTGCAGCTCAGTGTTAGGGGCGCCCTTTAAAGGGTCCCTGGGCGCTCCACTGTAGAGTCCCAGGGAGAGTGGTTGCTGAGTGAGCTGTAGATTCCCAGTCGAGGAGCAGTACTGCTTTCCACACTCCTTTTTTTTTTTTTTTTTGAGACAAGGTCTGGCTCTGTCACCAGGCTGGAGTGCAGTGCTGTAATCACAGCTCCCTGCAGCCTCAAACCCCTGGGCTCAGGCGATCCTCCCACCTCAGCCTCCCAAGTAACTGGGACTACAAGCATACACCACCATGCCTGGCTGATTTTTAAAATGTTTTGTAGACATGGAGTCTCTCTGTATTGCCCAGGCTAGTCTCAAACTCCAGGCCTCAGTGATCCTCCCACTTAGGCCTCCCAAAGTGTTGGGATTACAGGTATGAGCCACTGCACCCAGCCTCCCCAGCGTTTTTTAATGGAAAACTTGAAACTTACAGTAAAATGGGGAGAAACGTACATGGAACCGTCTACACCCACCACTGAGAGCCTCTGAGTCATGTTTTGCTTTATCACATCTATCATTCACCCCTCTGTCAAGGATAACTTTATAAAGCAAACACACACACACACACACACACACACACACACACACACACACACACACAGAGATTCCTTGCAAAATTGTACTGCAGAGTGTTCTTGTACTGAGGAAATAGACAGTGGCCATTGGCTGTATGAGCTAGCAAGTCCTTTCAGAAGGATTTGCATTTATGAATCGCAATGCCATCACAGGTTCTTAAAAAATGGAGAAAACGGTGAGAAGACATAGTTCTCTACATAGGCTTCAGGCTGAGTTTGTGGTCTAGGGGCTTGGAGGCCCCTCTGCTTCCAGGAGTTCTGGGCACCACAGGGTTCTGCAGCTCAAAGCTCGGAAACCAGGACTCTAAACCAAGATTTCTAGGAACATCAGATGGACAGCTTCCACCTTGGATTCAGGGGGCAACCAAACTGGGGGGCTGTGAGGAGGTGGGCTGTGAAGTGTGTTCTGGCACTTGAACTGGAACACAGGTCACCATCCATCTCCCCAACTCCCTCACCCACTTTCTGAATTGTTCTGGGGCTTCCGAAGACATCATACTGAAGGAGCTTAGAGATCGTCGAATCTACCCCTTTATCTTACAGTTGGAGAAACTGAGGCACAGGACACTGATGAGACTTCCCCAAGGCCCACCTGCCAGGGTGGCATCATTCCTGAATCATAACCCACTTTTGTCTCTGAAATATGTGGCTCCAGTGGCCCGGCAGGATAGCAGCCTTTCAGAGCCACATGTCATGTCCTGAAGCCCAGACGAGGGTTCCTGAGGCCGTCCTCACCGCCCCATCTGTGGCCACCAGCCTCAGGAAGCCCCCCTCCCACCCCTGCCCTTCCCTCTCCTCTGTGGGCACTGAGCTGGCATGCAGTTCTCCAGCCTTCACCAGGCTCAGCCCCCTTACTCCATCCTCTATGAAACGAAAAACCAGTACTCTATCCTGGTTCCCCAAATTAGCTTCCGAGTGACACCCCCAGGTTCAGACATCAGGGAGACTTCAGCGTCATGAAGCCCTTGATCTGTGTAGAGCCCAGGGAGGCTCACAGTGTGAAGGGAGCAGGGTTCATTCCTCGGGCTGGTAGCCCTCTGGGACAGGCCAGGTGGGGAATAGAAAGTGACATGTGGTGGCTCAGGTGCCAACTCCTGGACATGGGCCAGTAAGCAAGGAAGGGGACTAAGGAAAGACCCCCCCTGAGGAGGCAGCCTGTGAGTAGGGCTTGAAGAGCATCAGTGAATGTTTACTGGGTTTTGGCTGTTTGCCTGGCAGATGCCAGGTGCTGGGGACACAGCAGGAATAGAGAACTCCCTGGGGCGTGTGGAGCTGGCTGCGTAAGGACTGGGGGATGGACAGGAGGGCTGATGTGGAGGGACAGGTGTGTGTGGGAGCTGGGTGTGCGTGGGAGGAGTGGAGCGGGAAAGTGAGGAGGGGCAAGATTGGACGCAGCCATGACTGCAGGGCTGATTGATGCCTTGGCAGACTTGGATTTTCTTTTCTTTCTATGGGCTGTGAACAGCCACCGAAGGCTTCTGAGCAGCGTTTGGAGCTGTGATTTAGGCCTGGCTGTGCCTTTTGAATCAGCAAATAGAATCCCCTTTGGTGGAAGAGGAGCTTGAGAAATAGGGGTTGTAGCTGTTTGTTCCAGCTCCCAGAGCTGCATACTGGGAGGGTTTTCTTAAAGGAAGCCCCTCTCCTAAACCCCAAGAGGCTGGTGCAGGGCAAATAGCGGTAGTTCTGGACTGTTCGTGCTTGGAGACAAACTAAGAACCGTGCTTCAGAAATTTTACAATTTCTAAATTAAAAAGTTGTATGTTCCCAGAGTAGAAAAGTTAGAAATTTGCTAATCACTTCAAAAGAACCCTGGTTCCTTTTTTTTTTTTTTTGGAAAATAGTAGTAGAAACCAAGATCAAGTGCTAAAATTTAGGTTGTTTTCAGTTTTTCTATATTAAAATGTTACTAAAAAACTCTCTTGTTAAAATCTTTGTCTGCATCTTTGATTGGTTTTTATGTAGGCTTCAGTTCCTCGAAGTGGAATTCCTAGCCATTTTTAACACAGCGAGTCGGGAGACGACTCTTCAAGTGGTTTTCCAGAATGTTTCAGGAGATTGAACTTCCACCAGAACCATTTTAGGGGCCTGTTTCAGCGCAGTCACCCCAACACTGGAAATTAACATAAAACATTTCTTTTCTAATTAAAAAATGGAAAATGATATCTTCTTGTTTCAGTTGCCAGTGAGGTTCAATATGTCTTTCAAGCGTTCATTAGATAATTTTGGTGTGAATTTCTTGTTTTGTAAACTGTCAGTTTCTTTGCAAATTTTTTCACTGGGAGTTTTAGTGGTTTTATTTTTAGTTGGGATGAGGACTTTATGTTGATGATGTTATGTTTTGTTTTGTTTTGTTTTTTGAGATGGAGTCTCGCTCTGTTGCCCAGGCTGGAGTGCAGTGGTGTGATCTCTACTCACTGCAACCTCCACATCCCAGGTTCAAGCGATTCTCCTGCCTCAGCCTCCTGAGTAGCTGGGACTACAGATGCACTCCACCACGTCCGGCTAATTTTTGTATATTTATTAGTAGAGATGGGGTTTCCCATGTTGGCAAGGCTGGTCTTTTTTTTTTTTTTTTTTATTTTTTTTGAAGACGGAGTCTCACTCTGTTCACCCGGAGCTGGAGTGCAGTGGACCGAATCTCAGACTCACTGCAAGCTCCGCCTCCCGGCGTTCGCGCCATTCTTCTGCCTCAGCCTCCCGAGACGCTGTTACAACAGGTGCCCGCCACCTCGCCCGGCTAGTTTTTTGTATTTTTTAGTAGAGACGGGGTTTCACCGTGTTCGCCAGGATGGTCTCGATCTCCTGACCTCGTGATCCGCCCGTCTCGGCCTCCCAAAGTGCTGGGATTACAGGCTTGAGCCACCGAGGCTGGTCTTAAACTCCTGACTTCAAGTGATCCACCCATCTTGGCCTCCCAAAGTGCTGGGATTACAGGCATGAGCTACCATGCCTGGCCTTAACTTTTTTTTTTAAGTGTGCTTAGTATTTTTCCTGGTTGCTTGTCTTTTAGTATTTGTAATTCTTGATGTTTTAAAGTTTTAAATGTTTATATAGAGAAATATATTGTTTTTCTTTTTTCTTTGTGATTTCTTCACTTCGGTGCTTTAAAGGTTTTTTTGTTTTTGTTTTTTTTCCTATCACACAACCAATTAGGTAGATTTTCTAGGGTTTGTGTATGTGTGTGTTTTGTTTTATTTTCCTCTCTTCACATTTAATTCTTTAACTTGAAATTTTAAAAATTGGTAGGCTGGGCTCAGTGGCTCACACTTGTAATTCCAGTACTTTGGGAGGCTGAGGTGTGAGAATTGCTTGAGCCCAGGAGTTCAAGGTTGCAGGGAGCTATGACTGTGCCACTGCCCTCCAGCCTGGGCAATAGAGCAAGACCCTGTCTCAAAAAGGAAACAGCAACAACCAAAAGAAAAACAGAAAATCTCAATAAAGTGTGGACTTGGGTTAATAATTATATATCAATATTTATTTATTAGTTGTGATAAATGTAGCGTAGTAATGTAAGATGTTAATAACATCAGCCTCCCGAGTAGCTGGGACTACAGGTGCACACCACCACACCTAGCTAATTTTTTGTAGAGATGGGATCTTGCTGTGTTGCCTAGGCCGGTATCAAACTCCTGGCTTCAAGTGGTCTTCCTGCCTCTGCCTCCCAAAGCAGGGGAATTCCATACATGAACCACGGCCCCCGGCCTTCCTCAGTTTTTCTTTAATGCCCTTTTTCTGCTCCAAGATCCCATCCAGGATACACTAATTGTCGTGTCTTCTTCGGCTCCTCAGGTTGTGAGTTTCTCAGGCTTACTTTCGTTTTGGTGAAGTTGACAGTTTTGAGGAATACTGGTCAGATATTTTCCCTCAATCATTATTTGTCTAATGTTTTTCTCAAGCTAGACAGGGTCATGTTTCGGGAGGAAGACCCAGCGTTAAAATACCATGGTCATCATCGCATATCAAGAGCACACGTTATCACAGTGATGGAACGCTGTTGATGTTAAGCTTGATTGCCTGACTCGGGTAGTAGTTTTCAGCTTTCTCCACTGTGGAGTTACTCTTTTTCCCCTCTCTCTTTCCATACTGTGCTCCCTGGAAGAGAGTCAGTCACTGTGTGCAGCCCACATTTAAAAAGCGAGGAGCTGCGATCCACGTCCTTGGCGGGGGAGTATCTATTTCCACGGATTATTTGGAATTATTCTGCATGAGAATTGTCTCTTCTGCTGTATTAATTAATTAATTCAGTCACTTATCTACATCAGCATAGAATCATGGCTAGCTATTTTATACTTTGTGTTATGATCCTAAACCACTTTATTTTGCTCCTCACATGTTTCTGGCTGTGGTCATCGGGAGCTCGTTCAGTTGGTTTCTGTGTCCCTTGGACACCCCTCATGTTGTGTACGTGTTTCTTTTCTTTTTTTTTCCACATTCCTACTTTCTGGCACTGGTAGAGGCTCCAGGCTCATCTTATGTATTTCCTGCCTCAGTCCTTGAATTCACTGTTTCTCCAAGGAGTCCTGGTTCCTGTGATTGGAAACCAGGATATCTGTGCTAAGTGTGTTTGTTGGTGCTGAGGTGCCATTACTTCTAAAACCTCCCTTAGCTGACAGGGTAAGGAGATGTATGTTGTATACATAACCTGTCTATGTACTTGTATCTATAAATAGTTTTCTCTGTAATCATCTGTGTCTATATTAAGCTAAACATGAGTTCATGCTGAAAGCTTCAACTCTAATTTGTATTTGTTATTGGATTAGATGTATTAGGTATATGGATAGTCAAACCTCTTCCCGTGCCTTATCTGTAACCTCCACGTCTAACAGTGACAAACCTGCCTCCTGCTGTCCACCATCCCTTTACTTTACTGTTTAGTTCCAGTATACATTTATAGTGGTTTCAGAATTGTTGAGGGGGACCCCCATGGGAAACAGCTTTATTAACTAGAATACAGTTCTTTTGCCTTTAGTCTTACAGACTCCATTCATTTCCAAAATTACTTAAGCCAACACCTTCTTCAGTTTCTTCTTTTTAAAAAAAAAAAAAATTTATTTTTTTTTTATTTTTTGAGATAGAGTCTCACCCTATCTCCCAGGCTGGAGGACAGTGGCTCAATCTTGGCTTACTGCAAATTCCACCTCCTAGGTTTAAGGAATTCTCCTGCCTCAGCCTCCCGAGTAGCTGGGATTACAGGCATGCACCACCACACCTAGCTAATTTTGTATTTTAGTAGAGACGGGGGTATCACCATGTTGGCCAGGCTGGTCTTGAACTCCTGACCTCAAATGATCCTCCTGCCTCGGCCTCCCAAAGTCTTGGGATTACAGGCGTGAGTCACCATGCCTGGCCTCTTCCTCTTCGTCTTCTTCTTCTCATTTTAAACTTTGAGACAGGATCTTATTCTGTTTCCCAGGCTGGATGGCTCACTGTAGCCTCGACATCCCCAAGCTCAGGGGATCCTTCCATTTCACCCCCAGAGAAGCTGGGACCGCAGGCACATGCCACCACGCCTGGCTAATTTCTGTGTGTGTACATAGATTTGGTAGAGGGTCTTGCCATGTTGCCCAGGTTGGTCTTGAACTCCTGGGCTCAAGTGGTCCACCCCCCTTGGCCTCCCAAAGTGCTGGGATTACAGGCCTGAACCACCGCGCCCCGGCCGAGCATCTTCTTTTTATTCATATTCTTCATTTGCAAGACCTTCTTGAGAATTTTATCTTTCAGATGACATATAGAAAACTTGTCAACTTCCAAAATTTTTTTCTACTGTGATTTTCTTGGAATTGTGTTAAGTCTTGATTTTAGGGAAGAGTTATCATTTTCAAAAAACTCCATCGTTCTCATTCGTCAGACATGCCTCTTATTCTGTTCATATTTATTTCTTTTAGTAAAGATTCATAGTTTTGTTTTTTTTTTCATAAAGATTCAGGTTTTTTTGTTTTTTTTTTTTTTCTCACAGGTTCCACCCATTTTTTAAAAGATTATTTTAAGATAGTTTGGGTTTTGTCACTATTTTGCCCAGGATTTTTTTTTCCATTACATTTTTTACAAATGAGTATTGCTTATTGCTAGTATGTTGGAAAGGAATTTATTTCATATATTAATTTTCTTTCCAGCTTCTTTTACTAAAGTTTTTTTTAACTAGCTCTAAATTTTTGTTAAAGTCTTCAGTTTTCTAGGTTGAGAGTCACAGCTTGTCCAAATTATAATAATGTCACTTCTTTTCCAATCAAATGTTTCACATACTTTATGTGTTTTGTATTATTTATCAGCGAAAATTGTCAGAACAATACCAAATAATGGTGATGGCTGCAGTTATCTTGTCTTTCTTTTCTTTTCTTTTCTTCTTTTTTAGACTGAGTCTCGCTCTCTTGCCCAGGCTGGAGTGCAGTGGTGCAATCTCAGCCCGCTGCAACCTCCGTCCCTCAGGCTCAAGCAATTCTCTCGCCTCAGCCTCCCGAGTAGCTGGGATTACAGGCATGCGCCACCATGCCCAGCTAATTTTCATATTTTTGGTAGAGACAGGGTTTCACCATGTTGGCCAGGCTGTCCCAAACTCCTGACGTCAGGTGATTTGCCTGCCTCAGCCTCCCAAAGTGCTGGGATTACAGGTGTGTGCCACCGTCCCGGCCATCTTGTCTTGCTTTTGATTATGTACCACTCATCGTATGATATTGATTCTCAGTCTGAGTTTTTGTTGTTACGTGAAAAAGGTGCTTTCATTCCTAATTTTACTAAAAGAAAATAAACGCAAAAAACAAGCAAAAGCAAAAACAAAACAAAAAATCCAAACAAGGATGGGTGTTGAATTTTAGCAAATGATTTTCTGCTTTGTTGCAATGTTTGTAAGATCCTTCTCCTGTTGATCTATTAATGTGATGCATTGATTTTTTTTTTTTTTTTTTTTT
>NW_016813389.1:2408171-2438650 GCF_001698545.2 Rhinopithecus bieti
TTTTTTTTTTTTTTTTTTGAGAGATGGAGTCTCACTCTGTCACCCAGGCTGGAGTGCAATGGTGTGATCTTGACTCACTGCAGCTTCCATCTCCTGGGTTCAAGCGATTCTCCTGTCTCAGCTTCCCAAAGCTGGGACTACAGATGTGTACTACCACGCCCAGTTAATTTTTTTTATTTTTTATTTTTTTATTTTTATTTTTTTTTTTGAGACGGAGTCTTGCTCAGTTGCCCAGGCTGGAGTGCAGTGGCACCATCTTGGCTCACTACAAGCTCCACCTCCCAGGTTCACACCATTCTCCTGCCTCAGCCTCCCGAGTAGCTGGGACTACAGGCGCCCACCACCACGCCCGGCTAATTTTTTATATTTTTATTAGAGACAGGGTCTCACCGTGTTAGCCCGGATGGTCGCATCTCCTGACCTCGTGATCTGCCCGCCTCAGCCTCCCAAAGTGCTGGGATTCCAGGCGTGAGCCGCCGCGCCCGGCCTTCATTGTTTTCGTTAGTTTGCTAGGTGGGAGATGGTGTCCTGCCTTCATCCGAATTTGTCGATCGTTGGTGACCTTGCAGTCTTCTGGAGTTTCTCCCTGGGTGTCTCTGGGGCTCCTGGGGCTCCATCATCCTTCCCAAGGGAAGAGGTGGTTTTTGCCCGTCAGCGGTGAGGATGCAGGCGGGCAGAGAGCAGATGTGTTTGGGCCACACACTTGCCTGGGAGCTGGAATGGCTGGGACTCTGGCTGCATGTTCTGGGTTATGTGTGTGTACATGTGATTTTTATTGTCACCCTGAATGACATTGCTATTTTTATTTTTTTAATTTAGTTTTGAGATGGAGTCTTGCTCTCTCACCTAGGCTGGAGGGCAGTGGCAAAATCTTGTCTCAGTGCAACCTCCACTTCCTGGGTTCAAGTGATTCTCCTGCCTCAGCCTCCTGAGTAGCTGGGATTACAGGTGCCTGCCACCATGCCTGGCTAATATTTGTATTTTTAGTAGAGATAGGGTTTCACCATATTGGACAGGCTGGTCACGAACTCCTGACCTCAAGTGATCCCCCTGCCTCACCCTCCCAAAGTGCTGGGATTACAGGCGTGAGCCACGACGCTCAGCCGTGACGTTGCTATTAACCAGCCTCGCCTCATGAAATATAAACAATCAGCCCTTCTTCTGAGGGGAAAATTCACTCTCTTAACCTGGCCCTGGGCACATCCCTCCTTGAAGGCCTGGGGGTCTGAGCGGCCTGTGAGGTGTGAGCTGGACTAGGCACGTCCCTGTCATTCTGAGGGTGCCTGACAGTCAGCCAGGAGTGGCCTGGCTGGGCTAGGTAACACCTCATCAAAGGGCTTTCCAGGTGAGGATCTGTGCAGGGGAGGGGTGCTACAGAGAGAGGGCCCAGGGTACCTGCAGGAGGAGTACAAGAAGGGTGAGGAAGCCACGGGTCTGAGGGCAGGAGGTCCCTGGAGGGGCAGTGGGGGGTGGGTGGGTGTGTCAGGTCAGCCTGTACAGCCTGAGCTGGTCTGGTTCCCAGGGATCCCCCATGCACCCATTAATCACTTACTCCATCTTCAATTCTCAAGGGGTCCCTGGGGGCCAGGCAGGGTGCTGGCTTGCCTTGGTACCTGCAGTCCAGCCAGAAAGCCCATGGCGAATAGCCAAGTTCCTAGGCGTCTCATCACAGCTGTGGCTGCCCGCAATGACATTCCTGAGGGAGTGACGTTGAGCTGAGGTGGAGAGAAGCTGGGTAGGTAGGGGAGGGTCAGAGCAGGACTGGGAACAGCACTCCAGGCAGAGGGAACAACAGGAACAATGGCTGTGAGGTTGGCAGGAATATCTCCTTGATTGAACGTTAGCAGGTGGAGCTGACAGGGACACTCAGGGCGGAGCTGGGCTCCATCTCCGGGTGTTCAGGGAGAGGCCCGGGGGTGGAGGTCCTGAGGAGAGTTGCTTTCTGGTCTCCTGGACACTGAAGAGGAGGCAGATAAAGATTCTGGAGCCATTTTGGCCCTTTGAACAGAACCACCCACCCAGTTGGCTCTGCCATTGTGTCTGTCCCTTGAAGGTGTCTTCAAGGGAATCACATTTGCCCAGACTGGATCAGGGGCTATCAGAATTCTAGCAGGCTTGACATCACTTTCTCCAACCCCTGCCCTTTAGAGATGGGATAGCTGAGCCCTGGGGAGGGGAGGCGGTTTGACGATGGTGGTGGCTGAGTGCGGGACCTGCCTGCGGTCACTGCAGCTGGAGGACGGGGATATGTGGATCCAGGGCTGGCTCCAAAATTCCAGCCCCACTTGGAGAGAGAAGCAGGGGCAAGGCAGGCCCCAGGAAGAGGCCTCAGCCTGAGATATTTCTGAGACTGGGTTCTGAGTGCCTGACTGCAGCCTTGATCGTGTCCACTGGGACACATGAAGCTGGGCGAGGGGGTGGGGCACCATGTGGGTGAGGGCTTGGGCTGTTCCACGCATGAGTGCTTTTCACATGTCTGAGACAGTTCACGGGGCTGGCCCCACACCCTCCTCTTGCCCAGTGGAAAAAAACCCGGCCTGTGGAGTGATGGTTCCAGGCCAGGCTTCTGGGGCTCATGTGCTGGAAGGCGGCTTGAGTGGAGCCAAGGTCACGAGTTTAATCATCCCTGCAGCCGGCAGGCCTGCTCGGAGGGACTGCACGCCACATCTGCCCAGCTGTTTGGCAAGTGCCCACCCTCAGTCATGAACCTCCCTCCCTCTGCAGGCACAAGACAAGGGTCTGGGGAATGAGTTCTGAGTGTCTGCAGCCTCATGGGTGGTTGACAGCTTGCACTGGGGTCAGACTGACCTAGATGGACTCTCATTTCTACTGCTTCCTAGTTGTAATTCCTTGGGCAGCTCACTTTACCTCCCTGAGCCTCCATTTTCTCATCTACAAAATGGGGATAATAATTAGTAGACCTCATAGGTGTTGTAAGACTTTTATGAGCAAATGCATGTCAAATGCTTAGCACAAAACTTGGTGCTTAGTAAACATCAAAACAATGGTAACATCCACCATCACCACCATTGTCATCATCACCACCACCACCATCATCACTGTTTGTGGTGGCAGTATAGTCAGTGGCAAAGGGAACAGGCATTGGAATGAAACATTTGTGGATCTGGACATTGTACAACGTTGAAAAGTGTTCTTCCAAAATTCATGTCCTTCCTGGGACTGCAGAATGAGACTCTATTTTCCTTTCTTTTTTTTTTTTTTTCTTTTTTGAGACGGAGTTTCACTCTTGTTGCCCAGGTTGGAGTGCAGTGGCGCGATCTCAGCTCACCTCAACCTCCACCTCCCGGGTTCAAGTGATTCTCCTGACTCAACCTCCTGAGTAGCTGGGATTACAGGCATGCACCACCAAGCCCGGCTAATTTTGTATTTTAGTAGAGATGGGGTTTCTCCACGTTGGTCAGGCTGGTCTTGAACTCCCAATGTCAGGTGATCCACCTGCCTTGGCCTCCCAAAGTGCTGGGATTACAGGCGTGAGCCACCACACCTGGCCTGAGACCCTATTTTCTTTTTCTTTTCTTTTTTCTATTTTTTTGAGCCTGGGCAATAGAGTCTCAGTGCAATGGCGCAATCTCGACTCCTGCAACCTCCGCCTCCTGGGTTCAAGTGATTCTCCTGTCTCAGCCTCCCGAGTAGCTAGGATTACAGGCGCACGCCACCAGGCCCAGCTAATTTTTGTATTTAGAGACGGGGTTTCACCATGTTGGTCAGGTTGATGGTCTCGAACTCCTGACCTCGTGATCCACCCACCTCGGCCTCCCAAAGTGCTGGGATTACAGGCATGAGCCACCACACCCAGCAACCCTCTTTTCAAATAGGGTCATCTCAGATGTAATTAGCTAAGCCACGATGAGGTCATACTGCCATAGGGTGGGCCCTTAATCCAATATGAATGATGTCCTTGTAAGAAGAAGAGAAGAGACAGACACCCAGGGAGAAGGCCATGCGATGATGGAGGCCGAGATCAGACTGAAGTGTCTGCAAGCCAAGGAGCACCAAGAGCTGCTGGTGTTACCAGAAGCCAAGAGAAACACACGGGGCACATTCTTCCTCCCAGCTTTCAGAGCAAGCACGGCAATGCTGACCCCTGGATTTGGGACTTCCAGCCTCTAGAACGGCGAGAGAAGAAATTTCTGCTGTTAAGCCACCCACCCAGTTTGTGGTACTTTGTTACAGCAGCTCCAGGAAACTAGTATAGACATTAACTAGCAATTACTAGCGGTTGGACTGTCACCAAGGGCATTGCTTCTGTACGTTCCAATCTTCAGTTGTAACAGGGAGACATTAATAGGACTGAGCTAAAGCTTGTAAAATAGGAAGTGCTCACTGCATAGAAGCAATTGTTACCATCACCACCGCCACCACCATCGTCATCGGTATCATCAACATCAGTATCGTCATCAACATCATCACTGTCAATATTATTGTCATTTTCATTGTCATCAACATCATCAGCAGCAGCAGCATCAACTTTGTGCTAGGAAGGGCAGCGTGTTAAGGCCTAAGGTTTTTGGGACTTTTTGTCCGGGGCCAGCCCTGCCTGGATAGGGTAAAAGAGGGAGATAACAAACCTGCACGTTGTGCACATGTACCCTAGAACTTAAAGTATATATATATAAAAAAAAAAAGGGACTCAGGGCCGGGCGCGGTGGCTCACGCCTGTAATCCCAACACTTTGAGAGGCTGAGACGGGTGGATCACGAGGTCAGGAGATCAAGACCATCCTGGCTGACATGGAGAAACCTCGTCTCTACTAAAAAAATACAAAAAAACTAGCCGGGTGAGGTGGCGGGCGCCTGTAGTCCCAGCTACTTGGGAGGCTGAGGCAGGAGAATGGTGTAAACCCGGGAGGCGGAACTTGCAGTGAGCTGAGATCCGGCCACTGCACTCCAGCCTGGGCGACAGAGCGAGACTCTGTCTCAAAAAAAAAAAAAAAAGGGACTCAGTTGACTCCTCTCATGGATGAGCCCCCATGGGGACAAGCCAAGCATCCTGCCCTGTTTGTCCCAGTACCTCACTCTCCATCCTGCTGGAAGATGGGGCTTGAAATGCCGCCCTTGCCAATAGCTAGCTCCCTGTCCCGGGTAAGCTTCGGGATGGTGATTGATAATGGTGCAGCAGGTCCCAGGGATGACAAATGAAGCCATGAGCCAGCCTTAATTAATGACAAGAAGACATCCATCTCTGTCTCGTTGCCTGGAGCTGCAGGTTGGAGGGTGGTAGGTGAGCAGCAAGGAGAACAGATAAGGAGTAAGCCTCCACATCCCCTCCCTTTCTTGCTATCTTGGAAGCTGGCCCTGCCCTGGGAATGATGGGAATGGTCGGCAGGAGCTAGCTCCCAGGGCAGGTTTGGGGATTGTCTGTTCAGAGATTGCATGGGGATTGTGTGTGTGCGTGCGTGTATGTGCACGTGTCTGAGTGCACGTCATGTATGTGTACATGTGCATTCTCCTGAGAAAATTCTTTGTTCATAGCTTGGGGCAGACATCAAAAAGCTCTTGCCTTCCGTCTTTGTTGGGGCCTGCTCTCTATGTCCAGAGGAATCACAGACACCTTTGCCGATCTGGCCAGTGCCCCCTGAGCGTGGCCAATCTCTCCACATGTTTAAGGAAACCGCATTTGTTTTCCTGCCTTGTTTCAGATCTGTTTCTCTGGGCAAGGGCAGCAACGTCCCGTGGTGGGAGGGCCTGGGGCTCGGGTGGGCCGGGCATTCAGCTGTATTTGTTGAGTGTTAACTGAATGCCTGGCATTGTGTTGGGCATGGAATATAAACATAAGTGGAACTTGGGTCCCGACCTGTAGCTGCTCAAGCAGGATGGGATTCATTGAGAAGTTTTTCATTCATCCTTTGGACAGTATTGATTCAATATTTATTTAAGCACTTACTGTATGCCAGGCACTGAGCTCGGTATGAGGCCTGCCGTGGTGAATGACAGAGATAGGGTCACTGCCTGTGTGATGTATCCAGCCAACTCTTGCCCCAGATCTTCCCCCCGACATGGAGGGGCTGTCTTCTCTCGGGGCCTCAGTTTCTACGTCTTTAAAAAGATGGGGGTCTTCAGATCTCTCCCTCCTCAACATTGTTGTTCTATTTTTTTGAGATGGAGTCTTGCTCTGTCACCCAGGCTGGAGTGCGGTGTCACAATCTCGGCTTCCTGCAATCGCTGCCTCCCAGGTTCAAGCAACTCTCCTGCCTCAGCCTTTTGAGTAGCCAGGATTATAAGCATATGCCACCACGCCCAGCTAATTTTTGTATTTTTAGTAGAGATGAGGTTTCACCATGTTGGCCAGGCTGGTCTTGAACTCCTGACCTCAAGTCATCCGCCTGCCTCGGCCTCCCAGAGTGCTGAGATTACGGGCATGAGTCACCGCACCTGGCCCTCAACATTGTTATGTTTGGCACATAGGTTGTGGTCAAATTGGCTTTTCTGAAGTTGATTCTTGCTGAAGGCAAAATGGTGAAAGCCGTGGTAGGGTAGAATGATATCTTCCCAAAGATGTGCCTGTCCTGATACATAGAACCTGCAAATGTGTGACCTGTCATGGTGAAAGGGACTTTGCAGGTATGACAAAGTCATGGCTCTCGAGATGGGAGATTGTCCTGGATTATCTGGGTGAGCCCTTTATAATCACAAGGGTACTCATAAGAGGGAGGCAGGGAGCTCGGAGTCAGAGAGGGAGCTGTGACAACAGCAGCACAGGAAAGAGACAGACACCCTGCTGCTGCTTTGAAGATGGAGGAAGGAGCCATGATCCAAGGCCTCTAGCAGCTGGAAAAGGCAGGGAAACTGATCCTCCCCTAGAATCCCCAGGAGAAACACAGACCTGCCGACACTTGGATTTAGGACTGCTGGCTTCCATAACTGTGTGTTGTTTTAAGGCATGAAGTTTCTAGTAATTTGTCATAGAAGCAACAGGAAACTGAGATAGAGGCCAACCTTAAAATCCTTTCCAGGGCTCTCTGGTCCAGGGTATCCTTGCTATTAAAATGATGTTTGAGCAACTTTCTGGAAATTTGCTCACACTTGTTCAATGAAAAGAATCAGGTTAGAAATAGTATGTTATTTATACTTCAATAAAAATTCTGGTTAAAATAGTATGTATTTTTGTAAGTTATATTTATACATTTAAATATATGAATATAAAATTGAAGACGATACACAAAATGAAAATTATTATCTCTGGTTGGTAGAAATACAGCCAGTTGGCCGGGGCGGTGGCTCACGCCTGTAATCCCAGCACTTTGAGAGCCCAAGGCAGGTGGATCACGAGGTCAGGAGATCGAGACCATCCTGGCCAACATGGTGAAACCCTGTTTCTACTAAAATACAAAATTAGCTGGGCATGGTGGCAGGCGCCTGTAATCCCAGCTACTTGGGAGGCTGAGGCAAGAGCATGGCTTGAACTCAGGAGGTGGAGGTTGCAGTGAGCAGAGATCGCGCCACTGCACTCCAACCTGGGTGACAGAATGAGACTCTGTCTCAAAAAAAAATTATTATCTCTGGTTGGTAGAAATACAGCCAGTTGGCCGGGGGCGGTGGCTCACGCCTGTAATCCCAGCACTTTGAGAGCCCAAGGCAGGTGGATCACGAGGTCAGGAGATCGAGACCATCCTGGCCAACATGGTGAAACCCTGTCTCTACTAAAAATACAAAAATTAGCTGGGCATGGTGGCAGGCGCCTGTAATCCCAGCTACTTGGGAGGCTGAGGCAAGAGCATGGCTTGAACTCAGGAGGTGGAGGTTGCAGTGAGCAGAGATCGCGCCACTGCACTCCAACCTGGGTGACAGAATGAGACTCTGTCTCAAAAAAAAAAAAAAAAAAAATACAGGGAGTTGTGCCCCTTCCCTTTTTTGTTTTGCTTTGTTTTGCCTGTCAGGAATTTCTATGTCTAGTTCCCTGAGAGCAGGAGTTAAGAACAGCTCTGTTCTTGAGGTTGTCCAGACCTGGGCTCATATCCCAACACTGCCACTTATTGGCTGTGTGTCATTGGACAAGTTACCATCTCTGGGCTTCCATATTCTCCTCTGCAAAAATGTGGGTAAGACTTGGACCCCGGCACTTTGGGAGACCGAGGTAGGTGGATCACATGAGGCCAAGAGTTTGAGACCAGCCTGGCCAACATGGCGAAACCCTGTCTCTACTAAAAATACAAACAAAATTAGGCAGGCATGGTGGTACACTTCTGTAATCCCAGCTACTTGGGAGACTGAGGCACAAGAACCACATGAGCCTGGGAACTGGAGGTTGCGATGAGCTAGGATCGTGCCACTGAACTCCAGCCTGGGTGATGGAGTGAGACTCCGTCTCAAAAGGAAAAAAAAAAAGGTCTGGCGCAGTGGCTCATGCCTGCTGTAATCCCAGCACTTTGGGAGGCCGAGGTGGGCAGATCACCTGAGGTCAGGAGTTTGAGACCAGCCTGGCAAATATGGCGAAATCCTGCCTCTACTAAAAATACAAAAATCAGCCGGGTATGGTGGCAGGGACCTGTAGTCCCAGCTACTAGGCTGGGGCAGGAGAATCACCTGGACCCGGGAGGCGGAGGCTGCAGTCAGCTGAGATTTCACCACTGTGCTCCAGCCTGAGTGACAGAACAAGACTCCGTCTCAAAAAAAAAAAAAAAAAAAAAAAGACTTGGGACCTTCCAGGTGCTAGGAGGAATTCAGTGAGCTGATACACAGGAAGTATATCTCAGGGCATGGCCTGGCGCTTACAAGGTATTTAGTGACTGTCCTTATCATTCATGTCATGTTAATTTCTTTTTACAATGAACATGTGTGATTACCTAACAATGAAATAACCAGCACTGAGTAAAATGATTGCTCTTCTTAGTCAAAGTAGAATTTGAGGACCTCATATTGAAGCGAGACTGTCTTTGACTGCACTGTGTGAGAACACCCGCTGGAGCCTGGCCAAGTGCACGCTCACGTCAGCACATCCTCTTCCCATTTGCTGAGCCTTTGCTCCATACCAGGCTGCGTGCTAAGCTCCGTGCCAGGGGTTTAGCTACCTGGCTTCACTGAATTCTCACAGCGATGGTTCTTGGTCAGGAGAAATGGTGGTGTTACATGCCTCGTTCTACAGATGAAGAAACTGAGGCTTGGGGCAGTGAAGTGAGCTCTGCTTGAGAGGCCCCATAGCCCAAAAAGGATAAATGAAGGATTCCAGTCAGACCTGGCTGAGCTCCAAGGCTGAGGACTGAGCTGCTGCAGTCGGGCTGAATTCGTTACTGTGGAGTTCAGAGGAAAAGACGTGGTGGGGATGGCCCAGGCAGGCGAGGGAGGGCAGGGTGGGACGAGATGGAGAAACACAGGGCAGAGGGGCAGGGGCCCCGGGGAAAGCTGGCGTCAGCTCATCCTTGATCATTGTGAGACATGCTGGATAATTCTACAGGCTTTCCTTTCTAAGAAAGACTGAGATCTGCTGACTTGTTGCTGAGAATGAAAGTTTGTTTAGAGCCACTGGAACTTAGAATTGCTGAACTAAAAATAGTCTGTCATTAGAGTTCACTGAGGCTGGGCACAGTGGCTCACACCTGTAATCTCAGCACTTTGGGAGGCTGAGGTGGGTGGATCACTTGAGGTCAGGAGTTCAATACCAGCCTGGCCAACATGGCGAAACCCCGTCTCTACTAAAAATACAAAAATCAGCTGGACATGGTGGCACGTGACTGTGGTCCCAGCTACTTGGGGGGCCGAGGCAAGAGAATCGCTTGAAACTGGGAGGTGGAGATTACAGTGAGCCGAGATCACGCCACTATACTGCAGCCTGGGTGACAGAGCGAGACTCTATCTCAGTAAATAAGTAAAATAAAATAAAATACATAGAGTTTACCGAGGACTCAAATATTTTCCTAAGAAACCTAATGTCCACACGACCTTGCACAATCCCCACTATGTGCTGATCCGCAAGGCTCTCCGGAACCCCAGCCCTGCTGTCCAGCGCTGGTAGTGTTGTCTTGTGTTGGCGTGGATCTCCGTTACTGCTATTTAAAAAAAAAAAAACTATTAGAGAACATTTCAAATATATACAACATAAGTAGAAGAGAATAATGAATCTCCATGTACCCATCACCCAGCCTCACCAAATATTTAACAGCCCCGTCATTCTCTTCTCGCCTGTACCTCCTCCCACCCCCAACCCCCACTCAGTGATCATTTGTTCTAGTGCTTTGCTTATAGGGTAAATTTACATACATTGAAATGCTCCGATCTTAGCTGCACACTTTTGACAAATGATACACCGAGGAACCCACACTCCTATCACAATATAGAATGTTTCTGTCTCAGACAGTTCCTTCCAAGTCAAGCTCCTCAGGCAACCTCTGTTCTGTTTTTCTTCACCTTAGATTAATTTTGACTGTTCCAGAACTTACTATAAATGGAACCATACTGTATGTGCTGTTTTGCGTCTGGCTTCTCTCACGTGGGAGGCACCCCTGTTGTTGCCCGTATCGGTAGTCGTCCTGTCTTATTGCTGAGGACAACCTGGTTCTGTGAATTTACCAGTTTGTTTATCTCTCTACCAGATGATGGACATCTGGCTCGTGTCCAGTGTTGGACTATTGTGAACACAGCTGCTGTGAACCTTTGAGTACAAGCCTTTGTGTGAACATATGTTTTCATTTCTCTTGGGGACATACCTAGGTGTGGAATGGCTGGACCCATGGTAGGTGCATGTGTAACGTTTTAGAAACTTCCGTTGTCTTCCAAAGAGGTTAAACCGTGTTGCGTTCCCACAAGCAGTGAATGAAAGTTCCAGTTGCTCCACGTCCTTGCCAACCTCAAATGCAGTCAATCTTTGTCATTTTTATTGCTGTTCTTTTTAAAATGAGCTCATCCATAGATGGGGTTTCTGGAAGGTTTTTCTCTTGTTGAGCAGCTGGTGTTGGAGAGCTGCTGTGTGTCCCAAAATGGATTGTTTGTTTGCTTCTCGTGTCTTTGTTTTCCTGGAATTCCTTCCCCACTGAGTGGCAGCCGACGGGATGGTGGAGGTGGGGGTTCTTAGGGGAGTCTTGGTGACCAAAGGTTGGGTGCTGCTGTCCAGGGTGTGGGGAGCTGGGGCTTGCCCTCTGCCTCACCTCTGCTTCCCTGGAGCTTGGTCTCTGCTTTGGCACTGGGCACAGGGCAGAGTGGTCTGACCTCGCTTCCTGGTCTGATCCTGCAGCTCCGAGAGCTGCTTCCTAATCTCTCCCCGTCTTGTATGCCAGCCTCAGCTCCTCTGAGCATCCATCCTCGTGTCACTGCCAAACCAGCCCACCGGGCTGTTTGTCTAGGAGTCCCAGCCCATCTGGGCCTCCCTCTCTCTTCTCCACAGATATTGGCCCAGTGACCCTCACAGCGGACCCTGTGATGTTTCAGAGGGAGCTGAGAGAACTCTATGTGCAGGTGGGCACTGTTCCCTGACCCTCTGTCCCACTCTGTGTCCCACCAAGAGGGTTTGGGGAGGTAGCTTCGAGTGACTCCCTCTTGCCCAGCCTCTACCTCTCCCTCCTCCTGGGCAAATGTATGGCTTCCTTAGGCCATCTGTTAGCTGCTCCCATGGCCCCCTCCATCCTTGCCCACTCAAAGTACTCAGCACGGTGCTGGGCTTATTGGTGTAGTGACTGCCTTCCGTGGGGGTGGGCCCGTGTCACTCTTGCATGGATGAATGAATGAACGAATGATGCTGCTTGTCTACAGTTAAAGCAGGTTGGATGTTATATCATGTCCCTGGGAAGGAAGTGACTGAGTGGGCGGGTGACAGTTCAAGGTGACTCCCAACACCCAATGGTTTTGGAGGTATCCCTGGGTGGGTCCCATCTGGAGGAGGCAGGTGGCAGCTGCTGACACGTTCCTGCCCTCCAGGGAGGTGGTGACTGCCCGGAGATGAGTGTGGGGGCCATTAAGGCTGCCGTGGAGGTTGCCAACCCCGGCTCCTTCATCTACGTCTTCTCGGATGCCCGCGCCAAAGACTATCACAAGAAGGAAGAGCTGCTGCGTCTCCTGCAGCTCAAACAATCACAGGTGGGTGAGCCGGCTTTGGGGGCCTGAGTAGGGTCCCCCAGGGGGTCCTGAGGAAGCTGGGGTCTCTCACGCCACCTGAGCCACCACCTGGAGAGAGAGCTGTGCACTTCTCTTCCACAGCCTTGGTCCAGCCTCTGCCATGCATGGCCAGAGCCTCGGAACCAAGTTGGCCCAGGAAGTGTGAGTGTACTCTCATGCTGTAGGCTCGGGCCAGGGTTCACACTTCCCTGGCGCAGCTTGTTCCTGATGGAGACCACACCACCTACTCCTTTCATCCCCATCAAAGTCCAGGCAACCCATCTTCCTCCTGGCATCGCCTGTGCTCCTGGTCTCTGCCATTCATGTCCCCTTTGCCATTGTCTCAGGGTTTGGAAGACCTGTCAGATCCCTTGCTTCTCGCTTTTGCAGTGAGGGCTGTGAGACGGGATGTGATCAAGGGAGGGAGAAGGGCAAGCTCTTTGGCATCCTTGGGCAAGATCCAAAGGGCCGAGACTGCTTCTCTGCCGCCGCGTCTAGAACTTGCTTGGGTTCTTCAAGATTCTTCTAACTCTGCAGCCTCCAGGGGCCACTCTGAGATGAATCGACTTCCACACCCTTCTTTGTTGTTGACTCAATAGCAGTTCCCAATGTGGAACACCTACTGTTTTCCTGGCCCTGTGCTGAGCACTTATCCTGCATCAGCTTCTGATCCCCGTGAGATGGGTACTTCTATTTTCCCTTCTATTCATGTGTCATGTGTCGTTCTATACATGTGCCAGACAGAGGAAAGGGCCCACTCCAGGTCACTCCACCCTGGTCGAGGTCCTGCTGCTCACCCCTGAAGCAGCCGGCCAGGGAAGTTGAGAGCAGGCTGCATGTCCATCTTCCAGGTGGTCTTTGTGCTGACGGGGGACTGTGGCGACCGCACCCATCCTGGCTACCTGGCCTATGAGGAGATCGCTGCCACCAGCTCTGGGCAGGTGTTCCACCTGGACAAGCAGCAAGTGACAGAGGTGAGCACCGGGAGGAGGCACCATCCCAGAGCCCGTCACTTGGGCATGCTGAGGACATTGACCATCCCTGTGGCTCCAGATGGTTGAACGGCAACCAATCCCCCAGAGATGCAGGGATATGTAGATAGCTGAGCAGCGCTGGGTGCACGCCTGTGGCAGGCACAGGAAGCGCCGTGCTCAGGTACCACCATATCATCTCATCTCGCCAAACCCTTCCACCTGTCTCAAAGGCAGATGCTTCCCTGTTTCCAGGGAAAATTGTGCAGGTAAAGAGGCTGAGGCTTGACGCAGCCCCTTGGGATGACCTGGGTTCAGCAGTTAGTCCAGGCTGACAAGGTTGCCCCAGAAAGTGTGGCAGAAGTATGGGTATGGGGCATCTTCTGAGTGTCTCCCCAGAGTCAGGGAACCTGGGGTGGCTGGAGGAGCACAGGAGCTCTCAGGTTCAGGCAGTGGTGCTGGGCACTGGCCAGGGAGGGCTGGCTTGCTGTGTGGCCTACGGTGCCGGGATCTGGGTTCACTCAGAGCCCAGTGTTCCGCAGGCACCTGCCGCCCAGTCTTGCTGCTGGACAGGGGTCTGTCCTTCCTCCCCTCAGGGCTCCCTGGTATCATCCTGCTCAGGGCTGTCCCTGCATTCCCTCCACCCCACACTCCCATCCCCTCCCAGGAGCACAGGGTCCTTCCAGGAGCCAGCTGGGAAATGATTAGCAATGCTTTCTCTGGGAAGGACAAGCACGCCCACTTCCATGGTGTAAATACTCCCACCTCGGCTGATTCCAAGTCAGAGTTGGGAAGTGATGCTGACACGCTTTCCTGAGCCTACACCAGTGGCTCCCACACACCACTGGATCCCGCTCAGGCACACCTCACAACCAGGTCCCTCCTGCTTGTCCCCTGGAGAATATCCAGCCCCTTATCTAACCCCTCTGTCTTTCTGGTCCTCCTGTTATCCCCTTGCCCAAACTTGTTTCTGCCCTGCTGGCTTCTCTGCTCTCTCTCCAATGTCCCACACTCCTCCCCACCCAGAGCCTTTGCTGGTGCGGCCCGTTCTTCCAGCTCTTCCTCCCCTGGCTCCTTCTCACCTTCCCAGTCTTGGCTTAAACGCGCCTCCTCACAGAGACCCTCCTTGATTTCCTCTCTAGATTAAGTCTCCTATCTCTTGAACCTGGGAGGCGGAGGTTACAGTGAGCCAAGATCACACCATTGCACTCCAGCCTGGGCAACAAGAGCGAAACGCCGTCTGATTAAAAAAAAAAAAAAAAAAAAAAAAGATTAGGTCTCCTTCTGTGCCCCTCACAGCTCCCTGTGCTACTTTGCATAATCGTAACTTTATAACTGCGATTATTAAATGTCACTAGGCTGTGAAGTCTCCAGGGGCTGGACTGTGAGTCCCGATGGCCACGGCCTTCCCAGCACTTTACATTTCCCAGCTCAGAGCAGGTACTGGGTAAATAGCTGGTGAATGGACAGGGTCCCTGGTGCCCAAGTCCCTGGTAAGAGGAAGGAGAGAGAGGCAGGATGTCTGAGGCGGGCCTGGCCGTGGCCTCAAGCCAGTCCTGCTTTGTTGCCTCTGGGAGAGGGTTTTGTGTGTGTATATTTACGAGCTGCAGAGAGCTATCCCCAGGGATGTGTTGAGATTAGCGTGCCTTAACTCCCTGTTGACAGATGGCGTTTGTGGTTCTCTGCGACACTTTAGGCTTCATTTTTTGGCATATCAGCCTACCCTGGCACCGAGTCACCCAAGCAAGGGTGGGAGGCATTTCACAGTGGAGGCATGGGTTGGTTCTTGCTTTTGGGGGGAACTATCTGGCCAATTGCATGGGAACTGGGTTCCTGCCAGGGGCAAATCAGACACAGGGCAGCTGGGCAGGTTGATGGGGGCCACTCACCCAGGTGTGAGGCTGGGCTGTCATAAACCTCTTCCCTGAGTCTGGGAACTTGGATAAGTCCACTACTCCCGGTTGTGGTGCCAGCTTTCTGCTGTGAGAGTCTGGCCGGGCAGCACGCGCCTGACTCATTGGGACCACCAGTGGCTAGAATTGGCTGCCTCTGGGTAGGGGCCTGGATCCCTCTCCTTCCTGGACACGGAGCTCTGTCGTTCTTTAGTTTAATGCCTTGGACCTAGCCCCTTCCAGATGTTCCCAGACATTCGGCAAGCCTGGGAAGGTGCTGAGCAGCCAGGGCTGTGGTCACCCTCCCAGGAGAGATGAATGGTGCCTTCACCCTAGCCAAGGGGCCTCCAGCTGGGAGAACTCCCCAGAAGTTGCAAAAGGCTCTAAACAGTGCCTGTGTCGTTAATCCTTTTACCTCTTCAGAGCACATCCAGTGCAGCCCAAGAGGCGCCGTGCACTCTTTTCCCCTTGTTTACTGAGCCCCAGGCCAGGTGCAGCTCTGAGTGCTGGTGCGGAGGTGGCCATCAGTCACAGCTGGGGCTTACTGCTTTGGAGCATTTCACTTTTTTCAATTGTGAAGTTGGCCTCACTAGTACCTGGATCACCCCTTGGGGTTCTAGGGTAACTAAAGGAAGGTGAAGATCTCTCCCTGGCAGGGGAAATTTGGAGCCTTTACAATCATTAAACAGGCAGGGGATCATGTCAGAGGCAGGTAACGTGGCCCCTTGAACCTGCCCCAAAGGTGTGCATTTTTTATTAAATCTTAGATAAGTCCAAGCACCTGCTGGGCCAGCGCAGACTTCCCCAAGTTCCCCGGCAGACACACAGCCCAATACAGTCACTAGCCCCAAGAGTGGTGGGGGTGGAGGTGGCAGAGCTGGGCAAACCTGCCTGTCCTGCAGCTCCCCTGTGCCTGGGAAAGCCCCTCCATCTTTTTTTCCCGGGAGGACATTGGGCCCCTTGCCCTCCTCTGCATCCCCCACCCCACAACTCACAACACACGTTTCAGCATGGCCAGTTCTGTGGGCTGGGAGCCTTCCCATGTTCAGCACCAGCAGGCACAAAGGGTGAATTGCCCAGGTTCTGTGCATCTGCTAGGAGAGAGGTGTGCTTCTAAGACAGTAAGGGTGGGTGGAAGATGGGGGGAGTGAGGGGGAGCTGCTGGGGGAGCGTCTGACCAGGTGACTCTGATTAATTGATCAGCAGGGGCCCAGAGATGACCTCATCCTGGACCCCTCCCAGGGGGAAGTGGTTAGGGCTTGGACTCCAGGGCAAGAGGCCTGGCTTCAGGCCTTGCAGCCCTGCCACTTACCTGCAGTGTGACCTCCAGCACAGTCCTCAACCTCTCTGGGCCGCACTTTCTTCTCGTGTGCAGTTGGGTTAACGAGAGCCTCCACCTGGTGAGATGGTAGCTAGGGTGAGAGGAAGCCATGCACGGGAAGCCCTTGGTAAGATGGCTAAATGCCATCCCACCTCCCTGTGCTTCAGTGTGGAGCCCAGGATATGCCCCTCAGTTCCATCAACGCCCCCTGAAGAGTAGGAACTCTCTCTGGAAAAGATTCTCTGCTAGGGCGAGTGAATGCCCAGGGTACGCAGCTGGCAAGGGGCAAAACCCCCAGACTAGGGTCTTCTCTCTGTCACTTCACCGTGAGCCTGCTGGCACAGGGCCTGGGACCCACAGCCCCATCCTCAGTGTTCTCATCTCTGCCTCGGGGGCCCATTCACCCCCTGGCTTTCTTTCCCTGCTTCCTCAGCCGCCCTGGCTGTCAAGTGTTCTGGGACGATCCTTGGGGATGATTTATCTGCTGTGAAGGGCCGAGCAGCAGCCATCTGGCTGGGGTAGCAGTGCCAGATTTTTCGTTCCTTCCCCATCGGTGACAGAGATGAGCCCCAGTGCATTGCAGGCTCCCTGGCCCCCCAGACCCTCTAACGTCTGGAAGCCATTGCCTTTGCCAGCTAAACATTGAACTGGCTTAATGAAGGCTCTCTGCGCCGGAACCCTGGGGGCACCACAGGCTGAGAAGGCAATGCCCCCAGGCCTGGCCCTACAGGGGTTCTGGCCCTGCTGTGGGCAAGAGGGTCAGCCCCCCAACTCCCAGGTGAGGTTGTGCTTACAGGGCAGGCCATCCTGTGGGTCACTGGCTTTCTGCCTTGTGTCCCAGCCTTCTCTGTGGTTCAGTAGCCTGAATTGCTGAGTATCTTCCCTCCATCAGAACATCCTAGAGCGAGCTTGTTACAGCAGTTATGACACAGTAGTGGGTGTCACTCCTCTGGGTAATTGTCAACTGGTGCTTTGCTCAGTGACACTTCCCTCCTGACCCCTGACAAGGCCTGGCTTGGGCGAAGGGGACGGTGGTCACGGACCTGCTTCTTTGCTGTTGGGGGAGTTGCCTCACATGCTCGGCCGGCTTCTGTGGGTCTCTCCAGCTGGGAGTCCTCAGCCGCTACTCCCTTCTGTCCACCCCCACATGGACGAAGAACCTTGTCCTCATTCCTTGGCTAAGACAGGTGGGACCTTTTCAAGAGACACATTACTTAGAAAGCAAAGCAAGACACAACAATGAAGTAGCTCCAATTATAAAAACAGATGCATTTTCAGAATACAGAATTCTTATCATGTGATAGTTGAAATCTAGCCATAAACTTCGGCACATATCTTCTAGCTCAGTCTGAAAAAAAAAACAAAACTCTCATTTTCCAATTCTTTTGATTCCTTTCCCTTTTGTAGAAGATCACATGGTAAGCAGAGCTGAAGGACTATGATATTTAGAGCAAGAATGACCAATAAGTAGCATGCAAGACACCACTTTCAAAACCCACATTCGTGGCAGACATTGCTAATCAATCACAGAACTTTTTCTACTTGAAGCTGAATGTGGCTTTGCCTTTCTTCTTCAGACAGCTTTTCAGGAAGCGTTTCCAGTAGCTTGGAGTTGGCGAGCAACAGTATACCACTGTGATTGTTCAGGTGTATATTAAAGTCACGGCATACTTTTTTGTTGTTGTTGTTGTTGTTTGTTTGTTTGTTTGTTTTTGAGATGGAGTTTTGCTCTTGTCACCCAGGCTGGAATGCAGTGGCACGATCTCAGCTCACTGCAAACTCTGCCTCCTGGGTTCAAGCGATTCCCCTGCCTCAGCCTCACGAGTAGCTGGGATTACGGGCGCCTGCCACCATGCCCAGCTAATTTTTATATTTAGTAGAGATAGGGTTTCACTGTATTGGCCAGGCTGATCTCGAACTCCTGACCTCAGGTGATCCGCCTGCCTCAGCCTCCCAAAGTGCTGGGATTACAGGCGTGAGCTACCGTGCCCGGCTGCATACTTGTTATTTTTAAATGACTTTACTTTAATAAAAAAGTACTATGAAGAATTTCCAAGGTACAGAAAAGTAAAAAGAAAACACCTACCAACTAGATTCACCGATTGTTTACATTTCTGCTCGACTTGCTTTATCTATCTCTTTATACTTTTTGCTGAATCATGACACCTTATCCATAAATAATTCAGCATGGATTTCTGAAAAAAGTCTTCAACATAACCCACAATATCATCTAATAAAATGAATGAGTTTCCTAGTATTATCCCATACACAGCCCATGTTCAAATTTCCCTGTCTTCAAACTGTCTTTGATCACAGTTTTCATCAAATTAAGATTTCATCAAGGGCTGTGCGTTTCCTTTGGTTGTTATGTCTATTAAGTCCTCTTTGGTCTGAAGCCATCAGCTCTTTTTTTTACGACACTAAGCTGTTGAAGAGGCATGGATTCGTACCCTGTCCCATGTTCTAGAGGCTTCTGATTATTTCCTCGTGGTGTCATTAACTTTTTTTTTAATCCCCTGTGTTTCCCCCAAACTGGATGAGTCCAAAGGCCTGATTCGATGAAGGCTGACCTTTCTGGCAGGAATATATATTTCCTAGTTGGTGCTGAGTGTGTCTTCTGTTGTATCACACCAGGAAGCAAATGGTGTCTGAGCATCCCATTATTACTGATGATAAGTTTGATGACTGGGTGAGGGTAGCGACAGCCAGCTCTCTGCATGGTTGGGCCGTGTTTTTGCCTTTATGACTCAAGTGGTCTGTAGGGTAATGTTCTGGCTCTGTGTGGACATCTAGTTCCCATCAACCTTTCATCTAATAGTTTTAGCATCCACTGAGGACTCTTGCCTGAAATGATTATTTCATTAGGGGCTGCAAAATGATAATTTCCTAACTGCATCATTCCTCCCACATTTATGAGTGGGCATTCTTCCAAGAAGAAGAACTTTTATGCATCAAAAGTGATGGATGATTTGGTTTCTCTGAAGTACAATTTCTATTGAAAAGGCACGGAATCACACTTAATTCTTTCTCTTCAATTAAGGAGTCACTTCAGTGGTGTCAGGGGAGGTTTTACTGTTTTGAATTTTGCTTTCTCTTTTTTGAGTACCATTATGTGCACATGGATTATATTATTCAATGTGTTTCAATTGAGTACAGTTATTATTCTCTTTTAGGTTCAAGTTGTCCCAAATTTAGTCAGTGGGAGCTCCTTCAAGCTGGTTCCTATGTCCTTTTGATATGTCCTTATTTGTCTTTGATAATTTCTTTGTTTTATGGAATAACCCATCATCCCAGGCTCACCTTATAAATTGCCTGCCCCAGACCTGGAATCAGCCATTTCTCCAAGGAACCCTAGTGGGGAAAGGTATTTAGAAACCAAGATCTGGGTACTGGTGGTGATCACTGATATTGAGACTTTGGGCCATCATTGCTTCTGGATCAATTGCTCTATCTATCTATCTATCTATCTATCTATCTATCTATCTATCTATGTACCTACCTACCTACCTATCATCTATCTCTATCTGGAGAACTTATACTGATATTTCCAATTCAAATTTCACATTGTGAATCTTTTGCTTAGCTCATTTGATTTTATACTTGCAGCTCTCTCTTATATCTGTTTATAAGAAAAAAATCTTGATTCTGAAAATATTAACATCTTTGCTTATTTGCTTTATATATCCAACAAGATACATAAAATGGTTTCAAAATCCCAATGCTGATAGTTCTTCCAAATTAAATCCATTAACTAAAGACTTTTTTGTATAGTTCTTGTCCTCCTACTGAGAAAGGATAGTTGAACCACTGGGTTCAGAATTCACTTGGAGTTTTTCTTTTCTTTCTGTGGTTGTGGTATCAATTTTATGGTTGAGATCATTGTGTTTCAGTTTTAGGGTCTGCACAGGATGGACGCTCTTTGAGATAACTTGGCCTGGAAAGAGAAGGTTCAGACTTGAAGGCGCCCCCTTCCTCTCCCTCTTTCTTGGGTTCCTTGCTGGAATCTAGGTGACTTGGCTATTGCAGAGGAGGAGGTGTGAGCTGGGGAAAGGAGGGATGTGGAGTGAGGTGCCTGAGAAGTGGACTTAAGGCCAGCCTGATGGCTCTGCCCAGGAGATGCATGTCCTACTGAACTCACACAGCCAGCAGATGCCTCCCGAGCACCCACTCTGTGCCTGGCAATGAGCTCAGGGCTGAGATACACATGGGTGCAGCAGAGGGTCTGCCCCCACAGAGCTCCCAGGCCAGTAGGGATGAGAAGCCCCAATCCAATAAATGTGAGTGATTGGAGTGCAGATTGCTGCAAAATAGTATGTATCAGGGAACAGAACCTTTTCAGGATTAGAGAGGCCTCTTCAAGCAGTGAGCTGAAGAATAGCAAGGAGATGGTCGATGAGGAGGCAGGGCGTTCCTGCAAAGAGCACGGCATGTGTGGGTGGGGGCTGCCTGTGGGAGGAGTGGGGTCCAGCGTAGCAGGCGGGGAGAGGCAGTGGCACAGTGACCTTGGGTTGGCATAGATGCCTAGGACCATAGAACAGAGGGTCTTGAAGGCCATGGTCAGGATTTGGAGAAACTAAATAAGTCTGTGCTCAGTTTTCATAGGGGGAGTATCTCTGAGGGAGTTTGGGAACCTCCTAAAGTCATACCCTAAATGTGTACCTAAGGGATAGGATGGTATCTCAGGCAGAGGGTCCTTACCTTTTATCAGATTCTCAGTGGGACTTGTCCAAAGGACGTAAGATTTTAGAATGAATAATCAATTATAGAAACCAAGGATTTAGGATTTCTCAACATTGCAAAAATCCATCCAGCAATTCCTCACTTCTGTGGATTGGAAAGAGACATGAAGTCTTTGCAGCAGTGCCTCTCAGTCCTGCTTAGGAAACATGGCGCCCTGGTGGGAGAACAGTTGGAGGCCCCTGGGATAATCAGTCATGAACTACATGAGTCTGGGGGAGTTTCCAGATCTCCAGGGTTCATTGTGTGTAAGAGGCACCTGGAGGAAGTATGGGTGCTGTGGGAGGAGGCCAGGTGGAGAAGTGGGGAAGAGTCTTCCCAACCAAGGGACACACTCTTGCTCCTTCTGCGCTGAGTCCTCCGAATGCTTGAATTCAGGCTTCACAGCTTGGAGCCTATAGAAGCCAGGAGGGTCACATGTGTGAATCGGGCCTGGTGTTGGACATGGGGGAGTGGGGTGGCCTTGGGCAACCTGGAAAGTTTGTATGCTGCCTAAAATCCATGGGAGGGGGAAGGCAGTGTGGGCACCTGCTGGCATCAGCTCCTCATACTTGCCTCCAGGTGCTGAAGTGGGTGGAGTCAGCGATCCAGGCCTCCAAGGTGCACCTGCTGTCTGCAGACCACGAGGAGGAGGGAGAGCACACGTGGAAACTCCCCTTTGACCCCAGCCTGAAGGAGGTCACCATCTCATTGAGTGGGCCAGGGCCTGAGATTGAAGTCCAAGATCCACTGGGTATGGACCACCCCGGGATTGGCCTCCTCTTTGGCCCCAAGACTGAGCTGAAAGCCCAGGATGGAAAAAAGAAAGAGACCAAGGGTGGCAGGGCTTCAGACATGAGGCTCCAGGAATGAGGAAATGTGGGGTGGTGGGGCACGAAGTGGGGAGAGGGTGCCCATGGTGTGTGAGGAAGCAGGAGGGCCGTGGCAACTGACGATGGGAATTAAAGTAATGGCGGTCCCTGGATCGTGAGGCTCTCCCCAAGTCTTTTCCATGGTACCCCAGTGGATTCTCATGGTGGTGACAACTCGTAGCACATCGTACAGATGGGAAGCTGGGGCTCCGGGTGCTGAGTGCTCATCAAGGTCAACAGAGTCAGGGGCAGTGTGATTCAGACGTGGTCACCTGGCCCCATGGCGCTCTGAGGATGTCATGAGCACCCAGGTCTAGAGGCCAGACACACAGCCCACCCCTGGGAATCCCTGAGGGTGGAGCATGGAGTGAGGCAGCGGCTCAAGGCAAGACCCCTTGTCAGTTCTGGGAAGACTGAGGCTAGTGTTTGGTGCACTGTGGATTCCTGGAGACATGTGGGAATCCTGCCACCCCCAGGAAAGGGTCAGGGACTGAGCAGCCCTTGGGGCTTCCACAGGGAGGATCCTGCAGGAGGACGAGGGCCTCAAAGTGCTTCTCAACATCCCTGACTCGGCCAAGGTCGTAGCCTTTAAGCCTGAGCATCCCGGGCTGTGGTCCATCAAGGTAGGGGCACTGGGTTGCAGGAGAAGAGTGGACTAGCTTCACTGGGCTGGAACCATCTTCCTCCTGCTTGCCCTGGGGAGCCTGTGGCCTCAGGAAGCTGATGGCTGGAGTGTGGGTGGTGATATGGTCATATCAATAGAAGTAAAGGGTCAAGGATAGAGGAAGGGCATTCTGCCTTGTACCAGTAAGAAGAAATAGAGTGGTTTGGGGTTAGTTTGGGAACATTTAAGAAGGACTTGGAGCAATGGCTTCAGGGTTCAGAGGTGTATGACCAAGCTGTGAAGAATGTGTAAAAGAAGCAAGAGCAACTTTGCTGGGAGGGCTCAGTGGTACAGGGCTGGCAGGAAGAGGAGGGGCCTGCTGGAATATACAAGGTGCTGGGAGCGAGGGACTGCGGGCCAGCTTGACTCCCGACAGAGCATCCTGGGATGGGCATCTGCTGCCCTGGAAGAGTGGGGGTCTCTGCTGACCAGGCAAACATTTAGTGAGCACCTTCTGCAGGCACTGTGCTAGGTGCTGCAGGTAAAGTGGCAGTACCATCACCTGCCTTTCAAACTCTGAGCACCTCTGAGCCAAGAGCTGTAATACCAGTGAGGAGGGCAAGGCAGGGAGTTAGACGTGCAGGGGGACAGACAGGGCCTGCAGGGGTTGAGGCGAGCTGAGGGGCAGCACAGCTTCAAGAGTGCTGCTCAGGTTGGGGTCATAAGCTGGGGTTTCAGCTCCTTCATTTGGGGAGCATTGTGCTGGGCCCCTTGGGAGCAGGTAAGTTGCCCATGTGTCTACAAAAGCAGGATTCCAGCTGCTGATGCAGGGCTGGGTCAGATTGGTCGGCTCCTGCCCTAAGCTGGAGTGCTGGGGTCCCATCCTCTGGTGATGTGAGACCTGGGCCTGTGCTAGGTCTATAGCAGTGGCCGCCATTCCGTGAGGATCACAGGCGTCAGCAACATTGACTTCCGAGCGGGCTTCTCCACTCAGCCCTCGCTGGACCTCAACCGCACCCTCGAGTGGCCTTTGCAAGGTATAGTACCCCAACCCTACAGACAGTGCTGAGCTGCCTCTGAAGACCTGGGTCTTGGCTTTGGGAGGTAGGGGGGAACTGATGGGGGAACACTTGGCTGTGTGTGACTGTGAAAGGGACCGTACAGGAGGCCAAGTGGGGCTGTGCCCCCAGACCACAGCGATGTAAACTGAGCTTCCAGGCCAGCATTCTTTCCATTAGCCCCAGCCAGGTGACATTGTGACATTTACCTTTAGAACATCCTTCCTGCCTCCAAAGTCAGTGTCCTGGAGGACACTTACACTGTGCCCTTTATTATTGAGTTCACACCTTCTCCTTTCTTTTGGTCAAAACAAATCTGCCTAGAGTCCTACTTCTTCAGTTTTCCAGTGAACAGCAGGCCAGTTCAATGAAAGAACACGTGCCAGCGAGTTGACGGCTTACCAAAAAGGAAAGCAGTGCCTTACTCCAAAGGAAGGAATGTCCTGGGGGACATTTGGGTGTCCCAAGACTGAGGAAGGTTGGAGGAGCCTAGGGGGATATTGAGGGTGGAGGCACAGGCATCCAATTGGAAACCACCCACGAGGGTCCAACAATGCCTGCATGCTCACTAAGGTTCCACTGGGAGAAGCCTGGGCACCGAGGCAGGCTTCTGGTGCAGGCTGCCTGAGCTCCACGCCAGAAAATACCATCTGGTGGCCAGGTCAAAGGTCTCCATTTGTAGATGGGAAAATGTAGTCCCTGTCATGGGGCCATTTGGAGACTTTTGCAGGGACCAGCTCAGCTCAGCTCCTCCTAGGAGGAGCCTGGATCAGGTCAGGCTGACTCTGGACCCTGAACAGTGACCAAAAATGGTGCAAGCCAGACCTTCAGTGCTTTCTTTCGAGTCTGTCTGTTCTAATGTTTGTTTTTCTTGTCAGCCCTTGTCAGTTTTCCTGCCAGGACTGGGAGTCATATCTTGAAAGTGAAAAGGGGCTGCTTGCTCAGTTTGTGTGTTTTGCTGATAGCAGAAAGGGAAGAAGCAGGGCAACTTTGATTCCACTGTTCAGTCAGGAGAGCCAAGATATCCTACGTGTATTGATGGTATGGGGACTGAAAACTGACCTGTCCCCAGGGCCTGTCCCCAATGGAAGTGGTTGCAGGAGGCCACATGTGACCTTGCTGGGTTTCTGCTTTTGATAAAGATGTACATCCAAGATCACTTTTTTTTTTAGATGGAGTCTCACTCTGTCACCCAAGCTGGAGTGCAGTGGTTCCATCTCTGCTCACTGTAACCTCTGCCCCTGGATTCAAGCAATTCTCTTGCCTCAGCCTCCTGAGCAGCTGGGATTATAGGTGCACGCTACACACCTGGCTAATTTTTGTATTTTTAGTAGAGACAGGGTTTTGCCATGTTGGCCAGTTTGGTCTTGAACTCCTGACCTCAGGTGATCTGCCTGCCTCAGCCTCCCAAAGTGCTGGGATTACAGTCCTGAGCCACCATGCCAGGTCATGATAATTTTTTTAAAAGAGAAACATGTGGGAGGCCAAGGTAGGAGGACTGCTTAAGGCCAGGAGTTCAAGGCCAGCCTGGGCAACACAGGTGAGCAAGACCTCATCTCTACAAAATTTAAAAAATTAGCCAGGTATAGTGGTGCATACCTGTAGTCTCAGCTACTTGGGAGGCTGAGGTGGGAGTATTGCCGGAGCCCAAGAGTTTGAGGCTGCAGTGAGCTGTGATTACACCACTGCACTCCAGCCTGGATGACAGAAATTTTTAAAAGATATTATGAAATTGGAGTCCAGTTCTGCCTCTTCTGGGATAGTGTGAAAAGTACCACATTTCCATCAAGACAGTAAAGAAAACCAAAGAAAACCTGACCATGGGGAGAGTCTGGTCAGAAGTTGGAGTCCCCAGACTTGGTGTTTGCTTTATCTTAGACCATTCCCTGAAGCCTGTCTGATTATGACCCACACCAGAGCTAATGGGGTGGGGGACAGTTCTACTCCATGGGACTCCAAGTCAGTGCAGACAAAGGGGATGCAGCCATTGGGAAGCCGTGGTTGGACGACTGTGGTGTTTCAGCACCACGGACAGTAGCAAGGTCCCTCTCTACCTATCCACCCCCAGCATTAGTCAGCACCAGGGTATGTAGGGAAGGAGGAACCAGGTAGGAAGGGCCAGGCAAGCAGGACCCTTGGGGTGTGGTTCAAGGGCCCCTACTTGAGGCAGATCACAGAACCAGACACTGACGCCAGCACTTTGTTCTTCACCTTCCCACTGCAGGGGTCCCCATCTCCCTGGTGATCAATTCCACGGGCCTGCAGGCACCTGGCCTCCTAGACTCGGTGGAGCTGGCACAGAGCTCAGGGAAGCCCCTCCTGACCCTGCCCATGAAGCCCCTCTCCAATGGCTCCACCCACCAGCTGTGGGGCGGGCCGCCCTTCCACACCCCCAAGGAGCGCTTCTACCTCAAGGTGAAGGGCAAGGACCATGAGGGAAACCCCCTCCTTCGTGTCTCTGGAGTGTCCTACAGTGGGGTGGCCCCAGGTGAGTGGTTGGCTCTTTTGTCCCCCAGCCCCCTGGCTCACTCCGAGTCCCATTTCTTCCTGGAGCCTTCCCTGATTGGATTAGATTAAATTAGATTAGAAAGTGTTTGTTCATTAAGCTTCTGTGGACAGCTATTCCCTATAAGGCATTTTGTTAAATACTAAGATGCTTCAGATGTGGCTCTCGGCTCAAAGATTTGGAAGAAAGTCATCCACTCATCCATCTACTCAGTACCCATTCATCCATCTACCCATTCATCCATGCATCCACCCATTCATTCGTCCACTGACCCATTAACTTGCCCACCCATCTACCCACCCATTCATCCACTCATCCACCCACCCATTCATGCATCCATTGACTCACCTATTCATCCATCTACCCACCCATTCAATTACCCATCCACTCACCTATTCACTCACCTATCCATATAACTACCCATTCATCCACTCATCCAACCACCCAGTCATGCATCCATTGACTCACCTATTCATCCACCCACTCACCTATTCACTCACACATCCACCCACCCATTCACTCATACATCCACCCACTCATTCACTCACCCATCCATCTACCCACCCATTCATCCACACATCCACCCACCCATTCATGCATCCATTGACTCACCTATTCATCCATCCACCCACCCATTCAATTACCCATCCACCCACCCATTCACTCACCTATCCATCTACCTACCCATTCATCCACTCATCCAACCACCCAATCATGCATCCATTGACTCACCTATTCATCCATCCACCCACCCATTCACTCACCCATCCATTTACCCATTCATGCATCCATCCACTTACCCATTCATGCATCCATCCACTCACCCACTCATGCATCCACCCACCCACCCATCTATTCATTCATCCATCCACTCACCCATTCAGTCACCCATCCATCTACCCACCCATTCACTATTAATTCACTTATCTATCCATCTGTTTATCCTTCTATCCACCCATTCATCCACCCACCTGTCCACCCACCCATCCACCCATCTATTCAGCATTCATCGTGAGTATCTACTATGTACCAGTCATGGTGCTAGGCATTGCAGACACAGCAATGGGCAGGGAGGACATGGGCATTTGCTCTTCCATAATCACAATCACTGTCATAATCACAATCATCTAAGTCACCATTTGGACACTTTCCATGGGGCAGTCCTGGGCCAGGCTCCTGCCATGTGCTAGCTCACTGATGCTTACAGCTTTTCTGAGGTGTGTCCCCACTTCATAGATAAGGAAACTGAGCCCACCTGGCTCATAGGGCTGCCCTGGGGGTGCCCAGGCTAATGCACACAACAAGACAGCATTTGGGTCCTCAGAGGCCACACTCAGAACGTATCCATTTGTGGGCAAGGGCCCTCCAGTGTGGTAGCTGCTGTTACTGTTACATCATTGCAGGAACAGGTCGCTTTGTCCTCTAATCTTTGGCCATCGTCTGTTGGTTCCCATATGTGTGGCTTTTTGCTGGTTTCCTGAGTATCCCTGAGGTCTCACTGTTCAGGCTGGAAGCTCCCAGGGAGAAGGGTGGATTTTTGGCCTTTCAGATCTGCCCCTGGTCCTAGCAGGGATGTCTAGGGCCACTGGCCATCTGGCCTGCTGGCTTCATTGCCTTTCTCCTGCTCACTGTCTCCCTGCCCTGGAGGTGACCTGAGGGGAGCTTACAAAGGTGGATGTCACTAACATTCTAGCACTTCTTTGTGGGGGATCTCAGTGAGAGGCATCCTCCTCTGTCCACTTCAAATAGAGATGCAGGGAGGGGAAGAAGGGCCAGCTCTTGAGGCTGGCCATGGTGCCCCTCGTGCCCATGGTGCCCATGGTTGGTAGAGGACTTTGAGGACCTGGGTGGGGCAGGGCAGGGCTGGGCAGGAGAGCTGGAGACCTATTCTTTCCAGCCTCCCAGCTTCCACTCCCCTGCTGTGGTTCCGGGGCCTCTCTTCCCTTGGCCTTTGCAGCCTTGAGGAGGAACTTTCAGGAAGGAATTTCAGCAGGGGGAATAGCAGCCTCTGTTTTCTTTCCCCTGTTGTTTCAGATGTATCCAAGAGTTTGGAGTTTAGCTCTGGCTTTTGTTCTCTATCTCAGCTCTAGATTGGAGTTGGGGGAGGGATTTGGTTTGGATTTTTGTTTCCTTCCCTGCCCTCCAGGTCTGGAAGGCTGGGATTTCGCCTTGTAGCAGGTGACTCTGGGTTTGGCGAGATGAGGGCGGTCCCTTTTAGCTCATGGAAATGGGGAGCCCAAGCTGGCTTGGCAGAGGCTCCCAGGNCCACTAACCTATCCAGATAAATACCCATTAATCCACTCCTCCCACCACACACTCATGCATCCATTGACTCACCTATTCATCCATCCACCCACCCATTCACTCACCCATCCATTTACCCATTCATGCATCCATCCACTTACCCATTCATGCATCCATCCACTCACCCACTCATCCATCCACCCACCCACCCATCTATTCATTCATCCATCCACTCACCCATTCAGTCACCCATCCACCCACCCATTCACTCACCTATCCATCTACCTACCCATTCATCCACTCATCCAACCACCCAATCATGCATCCATTGACTCACCTATTCATCCATCCACTCACCCATTCAGTCACCCATCCATCTACCCACCCATTCACTATTAATTCACTTATCTATCCATCTGTTTATCCTTCTATCCACCCATTCATCCACCCACCTGTCCACCCACCCATCCACCCATCTATTCAGCATTCATCGTGAGTATCTACTATGTACCAGTCATGGTGCTAGGCATTGCAGACACAGCAATGGGCAGGGAGGACATGGGCATTTGCTCTTCCATAATCACAATCACTGTCATAATCACAATCATCTAAGTCACCATTTGGACACTTTCCATGGGGCAGTCCTGGGCCAGGCTCCTGCCATGTGCTAGCTCACTGATGCTTACAGCTTTTCTGAGGTGTGTCCCCACTTCATAGATAAGGAAACTGAGCCCACCTGGCTCATAGGGCTGCCCTGGGGTGCCCAGGCTAATGCACACAACAAGACAGCATTTGGGTCCTCAGAGGCCACACTCAGAACGTATCCATTTGTGGGCAAGGGCCCTCCAGTGTGGTAGCTGCTGTTACTGTTACATCATTGCAGGAACAGGTCGCTTTGTCCTCTAATCTTTGGCCATCGTCTGTTGGTTCCCATATGTGTGGCTTTTGCTGGTTTCCTGAGTATCCCTGAGGTCTCACTGTTCAGGCTGGAAGCTCCCAGGGAGAAGGGTGGATTTTGGCCTTTCAGATCTGCCCCTGGTCCTAGCAGGGATGTCTAGGGCCACTGGCCATCTGGCCTGCTGGCTTCATTGCCTTTCTCCTGCTCACTGTCTCCCTGCCCTGGAGGTGACCTGAGGGGAGCTTACAAAGGTGGATGTCACTAACATTCTAGCACTTCTTTGTGGGGATCTCAGTGAGAGGCATCCTCCTCTGTCCACTTCAAATAGAGATGCAGGGAGGGGAAGAAGGGCCAGCTCTTGAGGCTGGCCATGGTGCCCCTCGTGCCCATGGTGCCCATGGTTGGTAGAGGACTTTGAGGACCTGGGTGGGGCAGGGCAGGGCTGGGCAGGAGAGCTGGAGACCTATTCTTTCCAGCCTCCCAGCTTCCACTCCCCTGCTGTGGTTCCGGGGCCTCTCTTCCCTTGGCCTTTGCAGCCTTGAGGAGGAACTTTCAGGAAGGAATTTCAGCAGGGGAATAGCAGCCTCTGTTTTCTTTCCCCTGTTGTTTCAGATGTATCCAAGAGTTTGGAGTTTAGCTCTGGCTTTTGTTCTCTATCTCAGCTCTAGATTGGAGTTGGGGAGGGATTTGGTTTGGATTTTGTTTCCTTCCCTGCCCTCCAGGTCTGGAAGGCTGGGATTTCGCCTTGTAGCAGGTGACTCTGGGTTTGGCGAGATGAGGGCGGTCCCTTTTAGCTCATGGAAATGGGGAGCCCAAGCTGGCTTGGCAGAGGCTCCCAGGGTGCGTGGGTGAGCGGCGACGGCTTTGCACACAGCCGAGGACGTGGCTGGATGGTCGGACACCCCTCCCCCCTGGGACAGATGTGGCAGGGAGCCTGGAGCATGATGTCACCGCTGCCTGCCCATCCCCAGCCTGGGCTCCAAGGAGGTCTAGTGCATTGTCTCACCCCCGGAGCATCTCTGCTGGGCTCCTCTGCTGGCGGGGATGGGGAGATGGTGACACAAAGATTGAGCCCTTGCCAGGGAGCACCCAGCTCTGATGGACCACGGCCAACCCTGCAGGGCAGTTTCTCAGGCTTCTCCATTGAAGTAATTCCAATAGCCAAGGGAAGGGACTGTGTCACTCCAAGACCAGGCTCAGGCCAGGGGGGCAGTGGCGTCTGATTGGGGTCCCATAGGGCTCATTACAAGCTATGAGATTTTCTTGAAGTCTCTGGTTTTATCTCAAAGATGTGTGGGAATGTTGCATTTATACCCATCCTCTAGCTGTGCTTTTTTTTTTTTTTTTTTTTTTTTT
>NW_016813389.1:2438879-2468459 GCF_001698545.2 Rhinopithecus bieti
TTTTTTTTTTTTTTTTTTTTTTTTGAGATGGGGTCTCTCTCTCTAGCCCAGGCTGGAGTGTAGTGGTGCGATCTTGGCTCACTGCAACCTCCACCTCCCGGATCCCAGTTCAAACAATTCTCCTGCCTCAGCCTCCTGAGTAGTCCCTGAGATTACAGGAATATGCCACCATGCCCAGCTAAGTTTTGTATTTTTAGTAGAGACAAGGTTTCACCATGTTGGCCAGGCTGGTCTTGAACTCCTGACCTCGTGATCTGCCCACCTCCGCCTCCCAAAGTGCTGGGATTACAGGTGTGAGCCACTGCGCCTGGACTGGTGGGCTAATTTTTAAATGAAAAGGCTTATTTCCAACAAAGTTGGGTAAAACTGATGTTCTAGGCAGAGAAGCAATTGCACAAACCCACCCTACCCTTGGGGAACCTAATCCTAGTTGGTAGCATTTCATCAGATTTCATACAATTGAGACGGTGCAGTGGAAGGGCCTGGTCCGGGCTGGCCAGTCTTGAGTTGAATAGTCTAATAAACCGCAAAAGCCCCAGGAGCTGTGCCTAGGGAAACTGGTGATGTCACATGTATTGTGCCACGAGTTCTCCATGCACCACTTCTCACCAGCTCCTCAGGACAACGCGGTGAGGATGGTACCATGATCACCCCATTTTGCAGAGGTGAAAACTGAGCTTAGAGAGGTGACCACCAAATGGTGGTGCCAGGGGTTGAATCCTGGCCTCCTGGCTGCTGGTACATCCCTACGGGTCTCTGTGTCACCGGGTGTGGTGAGGGGGCGGTGGGGAGACATTCTGAGTCCTGGTCCCTGCCTACAGGCGCTCCCCTCGTCAGCATGGCCCCCAGGATCCATGGCTACCTGCACCAGCCCCTGCTGGTCTCCTGCTCGGTGCACAGCGCCCTTCCCTTCCGGCTGCAGCTGTGGCGAGGTGAAGCCAGGCTGGGCGAAGAGAGGCACTTTCAGTGAGTGGCCCATGGCAGCTGATTGTCCCCAGCCACAGGGCTCCTGGCTGCTGAGGCCCGGGAGGGATCTCAGGGGAGTGGGTGGCAGGAGAGAGACCTTGGTCTCTGTCACTGTCCTCTTGGGCAGCCCAGCCTGGGACTTCCAGTGCAGCCAGGGATGGAGAAGTTTGTCGTGAGACTCCCACCACTGCTGGGCCATCAGCTGGTGAAGAAGCCGGGGGCCTTCCTCAGCTCCCGGAAAATTCAGCCCATGCAGGGCCCAGCCGTGGGTGTCAGAGCAGGAAGGATGGAGCCCAGGACTCGGAGAGAGTAAGGCCCTGACTCCAAGCCACACAGCATGTCATGGACTGTCCATGTACTTGGCGGTGTACATCTTCTTACCGCGTCTCACAGGGGAATTGGGGTCTCCCCTTTGGGCAGGATTCAGGGGACTGAAGTCCTGAGGGACAGATGAGGCCGAGGAGACCCTGACCGGTGATTGTGCGTCTCCTACTGTTCCCTGTTCACAGGCAGTCAGGAAACAGCAGCTGGGAGATCCCGCGGGCCTCCAAGGCCAAGGAGGGCATGTACGAGTGCACAGCCATCAGCAGGGCTGGGATCGGGCGAGCAAAGGCCCAGATTGTCGTCACAGGTCTGTCCCTTGGGGCCCCTCCATGTACCCCTTCCTTACCCTCTTCCTGGGTTCTTCCACCTAGGATTTCCTCCCGGTGAGTCTCCAGCCAGCTGCCAGGACTGTTCGTCATCCTGCGTCTGGCTACCCAGGCTGCCACCTGCCTGCTGCCCCTCCTTTGTGGCTGTCTCACCCAGGAACGGCCTGTGGGTCTCAGCTGGAGGAAGGCTGAGGACGCGGCTTGGGTCTTCCTGCCCTGCCCAGCTTTGATCCCAGCTCTGACTTCTCGGGGCTCGGCTTTCAGGGGCCGCTGTCCATCTCGTGGTCAGGACAGCCTTCGTGCCTCCAAGAATTGGCCAGGATGGTGCCATTGAGCTGGGGAGGTTGGAAACACCACAGGCTGTCTCCAGATTAAATTGGTTTTATTTTAAAAATTACGAATGCAAGCTGCTTTGTAGAGAAAAAAAAGGAACCCATAAGTGTGGAAAGATCAGCCACTCTACATAGACAGCCAGAAACTACACATGCTCCTTGTAGGGAGGCTGGAAAAACATAAACAACCAAAGAGAAGATCAAAATAACTTGTAATCCCTCCATTCTGCCATTTGATTTACTTCCTTTTCGTTTTTTTTCTATGTTCAGCAGTCTCTGATCTTGCCACTTCTTGTGGCTTTTTGCTATCCAGATAGCAGTTTGCTTAGTGCTTTCCTCCTTGGGGGCATATTTGGCTGCTATAAATAGCCCTGCCGTTGGTACAGAGAATCGTTTTGAACACATTGCTCTCTTCCCCTGGCTGGAGATTTCCAAGGCTTTATTCCTCAGCGTGGCATCTTCGACTCGGAGGCACGAAGATGGGCGTCCGGCTTGTTGCACATTGCACTGGCTGTTATTTGGAGAGCAGGCGTGTATCGTGCAGCCCCTGGCGGGTGTATAATGGTGGTGGGAGAAATGACCTCCCACTGGGGTGATGCCTGACGGTGAGCAGATGCTGGTCACCCATGCTGCTGGCTGACACGTCCTGAACGATCTGGTTCCAGCAGACCTGCACCTCAGCGTGGGGTCAGAGCAGGGTCCCAGGTCTAGGCAGCCTCTGGGCTTACATGATGACCCCCGCCCTTGCCTCAGCTCCTCGGTTCCTCCTGTGCTCATGTCCCTGCAGATCCCCCGCCGCAGCTGGTCCCTGCTCCCAACGTGACCGTGTCCCCAGGGGAGACTGCCGTCCTATCCTGCCAGGTCCTAAGCGAGGCCCCCTACAACCTGACGTGGGTCCGGGACTGGCGAGTCCTGCCGGCCTCGACGGGCCGAGTCACCCAGCTGGCTGACCTGTCCCTGGAGGTCAGCGGCATCATCCCCACAGATGGTGGGAGGTACCAGTGCATGGCCAGCAACGCCAATGGGGTCACAAGGGCATCTGTCTGGCTCCTGGTGCGAGGTGAGGCTCATTCTGCTGCTGCTGTTCCCTAGTTCAACACTCGACCTAGTGTTTACCCCAGAAGCCGTGACTCCCTCCCTCTGCTCAGACATTGTCTCTGGTAGGCGACAGCAGCCCTTTCAATGTTTTTTGAACTTTCAGCGAGAGAGAATTCTGTAGCCTCCTAGTCAAAGTCTAATGACTCTCATTGCTGGAAAGTTCCTCCTAATATCTAACTTAAATTTCTACTGCTGTAGGCCAAGCCAATTTCACTGTGTCTTGTCCTTTTTTCTGTGCCATCGAGCCCCTCCATTGTTCCCCACTCCCCACTGCACCCTGCCCAATATGTAGGGCAGGGACTGAATACTGGAACCTTGTGGAAGCTCAGAAGTTAGATGTATTTGGCAGGGATCAGGCAGCACTGACTAGATGGGGGTGGAGGAGGCAGTGCCAAGAGCAACCATATGGGAGTTTTAAGATCCGAGTATGATCCTGGCTAACCCGGTGAAACTCCGTCTCTACTAAAAAATACAAAAAACTAGCTGGGCGAGGTGGCGGCGCCTGTAGTCCCAGCTACTCGGGAGGCTGAGGCAGGAGAATGGCGTGAACCCGGGAGGCGGAGCTTGCAGTGAGCTGAGATCCAACCACTGTACTCCAGCCTGGGCGACAGAGCCAGACTCCGTCTCAAAAAAAAAAAAAAAAAAAAAAAGATCCGGGTATGGCCTCAGGTCTACCGAGAATCTAGACAGAGCCTCCTCTCCAAGTGTAAAAACAAGGATGTTGAACAAGTGTTCTCTCTTGTGCCAGTGGCTTTTGAGCGGCTGCTGGAGTGTGTTGGGCAGGATTCTGAGGCTGTGTCTAGGCTCTGCAGGAAGGAGGGGATCCACCAGCGGTGTCTGCCGCCAGTGTGGGAGGGCTGTGGTTGCTGTTTCTAGATGTGCGGGCCTGTGAGCTCTGTTTGAGTCTGACCAGCCTGTTGTTCATAGTTTCCAAAAGGCCAGGTAAGAACCTAAGCTTGGGGCCAATAATAGGGCAGGCCTTGGGGTCAACCTCAAGGTCACTGGAGACAGGAGCCATTCACAGCCTGGGCAGCTGCCTGACATCTCCCTAAGGCTCCCCAGAGTGCTCAGCCTGGAGTGGATGTTCCAGGAGCACAGGACTCCAGGCTGGGATTGTTGGAAAATCAGCCTCCATGTGGCCTGGGGATGTGCTTTGTGGCCGCCTGGTCTACCCAGTTCCCAGAGAAGCCACCCCCGGGGGACTGAAGCCCTCTGGGGTCTTTGCTTTCTCTGTCTTGCCCATCTGTGACTGTGGGAGGGGAAGGGCCGGGGCTGGGTGCCTGGGAAGGCAAGGCTGCGCTGATGGGCTCATCCTCACCCGTCCACTTTTTGGGTCATAGAGGCCCCACAGGTCAGCATCCACACCAGCTCCCAGCACTTCTCCCAAGGTGTGGAGGTGATGGTCAGCTGCTCAGCCTCTGGGTACCCCACACCCTACATCTCCTGGAGCCGTGAGGGCCAAACTCTACAAGAGGACAGCAGGTGAGGGGCAGGACTCCCAGGGGACCTCTCTGGGCCTTGGCCTTCCTACGTGTAAATGAGGGAGTAGCATTTGCCTTCCTTGCTCCTGGGATCATTTGAGACTCGGGAGTGAGATGACTTTGGAAACATGATGCCACCGTGTGGGCTCAGTGCTCGGGGACTCAGGCTGTGCGGACCTGCCCCGAATCCTGCCCCATCGTTCAGGCCGTGCGGACCAGCGCCAGAGTCCCGCCCCACCATTCAGGCTGTGCGGACCTGCGCCCAAATCCCGCCCCGAATCCCGCCCCACCATTCAGGCTGTGCGGACCTGCGCCGGAGTCCCGCCCCGAATCCCGCACCTACCATTCAGGCTGTGCGGACCTGCGCCGGAGTCCCGCCCCACCATTCAGGCTCTGCAGAACTGTATCTGAATCCCGCCCCCACCATTCATGCTGTGCGGACCTGCGCCCGAATCCCGCCCCCACCATTCAGGCTGTGTGACCTTGGGCAAGTGGTCTTACCTCTCTGAGCCTCGTGAATAAAATGTACATAAAGTGCTTAGCACAGGCCTAGAGCAAGCCATCAGTACAGAATGGTCGTCGCGAGTGGCATTGTTAATTTGTTATTAATGATGACTGTGAAGCAACCCCTTGTGTGACCTGATGTGTTTCTATGGTGTGATTCCAGAATCCATGTGGATGCACAGGGAACCTTGATTATTCAGGGGGTAGCCCCAGAAGATGCTGGGAATTACAGCTGCCAGGCGACTAATGAGGTTGGCACTGACCAGGAGACGGTCACCCTCTACTACACAGGTACCCGGGCCACGAACATCACATTGCAGGAGAGGGGCCTCCTTCCCTCCCTCCCTCCCTCCCTGCCGTCCATCAGTATTTATGGAGCATTTATCTGTTACGTACCGTACTGGGGGCATAGCAGTGAACCATGGTCCCTGTCTGGGTGGAGCTGCTATTCTAAGGAGGAGGCACACACAGGCCAATGGGATGCTTCGTGATGCTGAAGGTGCTGTGAAGAACAGACAGCCTGCTGGTGCGAGGGAGGGATGTGTGCTGCGGGCGAGAGAGAAGCAGCTGCCATGCCCAGGACTCGGTCATGACCTCTCTGAGGCAGTGACCCTTGCCTTAGGGTCACTGTGGGAACAGGGTCGCAGGTGGAGGGACGGGGAGGAGGCATTGAACCTGCAGTGCTCCAGGGGCGGCAAGGAGGCTGGTGTGGCAAGAGTTGGGATGAGGGAGAGGGCTCCCTGAAGCTGTGGAAGATTTTCTTTATGACCTTTGAGGGTTGGTCCCAAATTCTGCATCTCTTCCCCACGCAGACCCACCATCGGTCTCTGCTGTAAATGCCGTGGTGCTGGTGGCCGTTGGGGAGGAGGCTGTGCTGGTGTGTGAGGCGTCCGGGGTCCCCCCACCCCGAGTCATCTGGTATAGAGGTGTGTTGGTGGGGAAGGGCCCTGAAGGAACAGCTTTCCAGAAAGCGGGGGGTTGGAGGGAGATGGGGGGTGTTCTGAATGAGGAGTCTGGGGAGAGCTGGCAGATTCCAGTCCCCCCACCCCGACCCACAGCCAGTGTCAGAGCTGGTGGGTTCCAGCTCCCCGACCCTCACCCCCAGCCTGTGTTGACACAGCTGTCGTAGGTATTCAGAGCAGCACTGAGCCAGACCCAGATTTGAATTCTGGCTTCCCTGGGTGACCTTGGGCAAGTGACTTGGCATCTCTGAGTCTCAGTTTCCTCATCTGGAAAATCAAAGATTGCGTGAGGATTAAATGAGTTCGTATGTGCAAAGGTTTTTTTTTATTTTATTTTATTTTTTGTTTTATTTATTGATTGCTTTTTTTGAGACAGAGTCTCACACTGGCTGGTGTGCAGTGGTGCAGTCTCAGCTCACTGCAGCCTCCACCTCCTGGGTTCAAGGGATTCTTGTGCCTCAGCCTCTGGAGTAGCTGGAGTTACAGGCGTGTGCCACCAGGCCTGGCTAATTTTTGTATTTTTAGTAGAGATGGGGTTTTACCATGTTTGACAGGCTAGTCTGGAACTCCTGACCTCAGGTGATCCGCTCACCTCGGTTTCCCAAAGTGCTGGAATGACAGGCGTGAGCCACTGTGCCCGACCATATGTACAAAGATTTTAGAACAAGCCTGGCACATGTGCCGTGCTTGGCATTCTTAGTGATAGTGCCGACGATGATGTGATTATCTGGAAATGACAGTAATAATGACAGGGTTGTCCTGAGGCCCTGAGGTCATGGGCAGAACATTTTCACGGTGCCTGCTGCCGGGCTAGAGTTTGACGGACAGGTGCTGGGGTTGCACTGGGTCTTTCTGGGAGCAGTACTCTGGGCTCCCTCTGAAAGGTCCACCGGGGTCAGCAATACTGTCCCCTCCCACCTGGTCGTGCTCCATTCCTTGCAGCCAGCTGCTTGGGACCTCGTCAGAGCCTCACCCTGACTCTGAGAAAGGCAGGGCAGGTGATATTAGCTTGGCGTTGAGCTTTTTTTTTTTTAGGGTCACAAGCAAGTGGGCGGCACAGGCTTCTGGATTCCTTCTTCACTGCGTATTCTGGCCAAGAGCCCTATCAACCCAGCCCTAGAGCCCCTCTTTAAAAGGTGACCTTACCATGAACTATTCTTACATCTTCAGAAGGAAGGAGATTCTGACACGTGCTACGTGGATGTCCTGCTAGGGGGACTCTATTCTAGGTGAAGTCAGCCAGACACAAAAAGACAAATACTGTCTGATTCCACTTATGTGAGTTACCTAGAGACGTCAAATTCATAGAGACGAAAAGATGGAGTGGTGTTCACCAGGGACTGGGGAGAGGAGAACACGGGGAGTTAGTGTCGAATAGGTATGGAGTTTCTGTTTAGAGAGATGCAAACAGTTCTGTGGAGGCCAGTGATGGCCACGCAACCGTGTGAATGTACTGGATGCTGCTGAGCTAAAATGCACACCTAAAATGGTTCAGATCGTCAATTTTATGTTATACATGTTTTTCTACGATAAATAAAATAAAAATTAAATTAAATTTAAAAGGACGGTTAGGATCAGGGGTATCCATTAGGCCTCAGGGGTGGATGGAAGTCAGGCAAGAAACATGAGGGAGGGGCCAGGCGCGGTGGCTCATGCCTGTAATCCAGCACTTTGGGAACGCGAGGTGGGCGGATCACCTGAGGTCAGGAGTTTGAGACCAGCCTGGCCAAAATGGTGAAACCCTGTCTCTACCAAAAATATAAAAAATTAGGTGAGTGTGGTGGTGTGTGCGTATAATCCCAGCTACTTGGGAGACTGAAGTAGGATAATTGCTTGAATCCAGGAGGTGGAAGTTGCAGTGAGCCGAGATCATGCCACAGCACTCCAGCCTAGGCAACAGAAGAAGACTGTCTCAAAAAAAAAGAAAGAAAGAAAGAAAAAGAAAAATGAGGGAGGGCTCAGGGTTCCCCAGGCCCCTCCCAGAACTGACCCAGATCTCAGCCTGGACCTGGGGTGGAGGAGTGGACACCAGCGGGGAGGTCCAGACATGGAGTTCTTGGGCGATGAGCCTGTCATGCAGGGCCTGGCTTAGCCCCAACCCTGTTCAACAGAGAGAAGGCCCAAGCCCCCTGCACGACTGGACCCAAGGGTCCAGACCTTGGGGCTTAAACCTGCCTCCACCCACTGTCCCCCAGGCCCCAACCTTGTGCAGCTGCAGGAGCCCAGGGTCAGGCTGGAGCAACCGCCCACCCTGGTCTCCATGGTAACAGGGACACCGGCCTGATCCTTTATCCCCTTTGGTCCAGGGGGTCTTGAAATGATCCTGGCCCCTGAGGGCTCCAGCTCTGGGAAGCTGCGGATCCCGGTGGCTCAGGAGAGAGATGCTGGCATCTATACCTGCCGGGCTGTCAATGAGTTGGGTGACGCCTCTGTAGAAATCCAGCTGGCGGTTGGACGTGAGTGTACACCTTGGCTCCCCCTCCCCTGCCCATTCCCCTTTCCCAGCCTTCTGCCTGCTCCTGAGTAGGGAGGGGAAGCTCTCCCACACCAGTGGCCAGTGTGGATGGCATCATGTGGGTCCTGAGCATGTGGGGACAGAGGAAGTCCAGGGGAGGTGGTGCATGCATCAGCTCTTGCTGGGTAACACATAGCCCCCAAATTGTGCGGCTTAAACAATAAGTATTTATTTCACAGTCTGAGGATCAAGAATCTGAAAGTGGCTTGGCTGGGTGATTCTGGCTCAAGGTCCATCCTGAGACTGAAATCAATATCTTGGCTAGGGCCGCAGTCATCTCAAGGTTTGCCTGGGCCTAGGGGATCCACTCCAGGCTCACTTATGGGGCTATTGACAGGAGGCTCCCAGAGAAAGAGAGAGAGAATCTCAGAGGGAAGCCACAGTCTTGGAAGTAACAAACCATTGCTTCTGCCCTGTTCTATTGGTCCCACAGAGCAACCCCGGTGCAGTGTGTGTGCGAGGGGCTACCCACGGGTGTGAAGACCAGGAGGCAGGGATCACTGGGACCAGCTTGGAGGCCCACCGCAGACAGTTTGGTTCAGCTCGGGATGAGACCTGAATTTGGGTCTCGTCTCTGTCCCCACCTATGTGCCTTGGTCATGTCATGGAGCCTCAGTTTCCCTCAGTTTCCCATCTGTAAAGTGAGGTTGACTGCACTACTCCCCTCTGTGGGTTGCTGTGAGGATTCAGTGACGCTCTGTTAGCACAAGGTTGGGCCCATAGTGATAGCTTAGTAAATCGGGGGAGAGGGGTGATCATCCACTTGTTTCCAGATGTGGAGTCCAGATTCCTTGGTGACCAGTGCATGGCCTCAGCTGTGACTTCCGGGATGTCTCTGTTCCAGGTCGGAGTTCCTGGCACTGGGACTTGCTCGGAAGCTGTGGGTACAGCTCCTTGGCACACAGAGCTGGGACAGATCAGGCTCTAAGTGTTTGCTGAAGCTGTGGCGAGAGAGGCGGGTGCTGCAGTTCTAGGGAAGCGCAGAGAATCGAGAATGTGCTGGTCTGGGCTGAATGGGCCAGGCTGGGCCAGGGCTGGGTGGGGCAGCTGAGGAGCTCCCAAGACGGGCCAGGCTGTGGCTGGAGTAGGCATAGGTAGGAGGGTCTGACTTGGGGGGGGGGGTTGTGCTGTCTCAGGGTTGAGATCCTGTCAGTCTTGGGGTGCTCTTAGCCTTCGTTCGCTTGTTCTGTCTTTCATTCCTCCAACACAGGGTCACCAGGTGCTTGTGTGCCAGGCCCTGTGCTGGGGACACAGGGCAGGTGAGACATAGCACCAGCCTTTGTGTTGCTCATGAGCTCAGGCAGAGAGAACAGAGGACAGGCAATGAGCACGCACAGGGCACCAAGTGGCTGGAAGTTGCATCCTCAGGGGCTGTGGGTGCCCAGAGAAGGCTAATCCCAGGAAGACTTCTTGGAGGAGGCGATGTCTAAACTGAAACCAGAAGCACCCAGAAAGATGATGAGCTGGGAACAGTGTTCCAGGCAAAGGGAACAGCATGTGCAGCCCTCCCCATGGCAAGAGAAGTGAGGCAGAGAGAGGGTGGGGAGGGGGCGGCAGGACGGCTGCCACCTGATACCAGTCACTCCCCACCTGGGGAGCTGCAGAGAAGTTTGGGCTGTGCCCTGAGGGAGTTGGTGAGAGGTTTCCAGGAGGAGGGCAATGTACTCAGACTTTTCCACTGTGGCTGGGTTCTCAGGTAGGCTAGGCGGGGCCATGGGCTCAGGAGCCTGATAAGGACAGCCACAGAAACACAAGCTGGCACTTCTGGGGTGTTTGCCCGGTGCTGGCGCTAGCCCAGAGCACATTTTGTTGCTGGCTTATGTAACCCTCACAACAACCCTTGGAGACAGAGCTATCATCATCCCCTTTACAGATGGGGAAAACAAGGCACAGGAAAGTTGCGTGCCTTCACCAAGATCACACAGCTGGTGAGTGGCAGAGGTAGGATCTGAACCAAGGGTCTTGCGCCTTCAGCCCCTGGCCTTGAGTCTGATGCTCACCAGCAGAGTGGGCCTGGGTGCTGCTTCACCTCTCCAAGTCTTGGGCTCCTCATTGCCAAAATGAGATGTTGTGTGAGCAAGAGAGAAGGAAGGCCTGTGGCACGTGAGCTGTGATCCAGCTGCTGACACTGGTATTAGAGGTTCTGGGTGAGCAGATAGGGTGCTCCCGGGAGGGGGCACCTAGTATTGTGATGGGCTTTGTCGTCTTTTGCTCAGCATCTGACTTATTTGAAGCAGAGCCATATTTCTTTCTTTTTCTTTTCCTTTTTTTTTTTTTTTTTTTTTTTTTTTTTTGAGACAGAGTCTCGCTCTGTTGCCTGGGCTGGAGTGCAGTGCAATGGCGCAATCTTGGCTCACTGCAACCTCTACCTCCTAGGTTCAAGTGATTCTCCCACCTTAGCCTCCTGAGTAGCTAGGATTAGAGGCATGCACCACCATGCCCAGCTAATTTTTGTATTTTTAGTAGAGACAGGGTTTCACCATGTTGTTCGGGCTGGTCTCAAACTCCTGACCTCAGGTGATCTAGCCGCCTCAACCTCCCAAAGTGCTGGGGTTATAGAGATGAGCCACTGTGCCTGGCCCAGAGTCGTATTTCTTTGGGATCCAAGCTGAATGCCCGCCTAGACCTGTTCCTTTGCCTGTCTGCTGTTGACCTCAGAGCCATGTCCCTGTGGCAGAGTTTCTGGGCTAACTAGGTCAGGGAAAGGATGGACAATGGCCCAGCACCTGTAGGTCTGGGGTAAGCTGGTCTGGCAGCAGTGGTGGGAAATGAAATTTCCTGCCTATCTGGGTGGCAGCTGTGGCCCAGCCTTCCTGGCCAAGCTGGCAGAGGTCAGGAACGGGTATGTACTGTGCCTGCTTCCTGCTGTTGAGCTGGGAGCTGGCTTCCTGGCAGTGTCTGGGGCATAGGAAGGGAGGCACTCTACTCTTCTGTGCCAGGAGGACCTGCAATTGTCAACCAGCCTGCAAGGCACTGGTGGATTATCTTCCAAGCCTGGCATCTGCCAGTCAGGAGTCCTAGGTGCCATGCCCAGGTCCACTGGTATTTGCCTGCCTTGTTTACCTCTTAGAGCCTCACTTCCCTCTGTGAAATGGGGAGGGTGGTAGCAGAGCTGTGCTCACAGGGTCCTCGAGAGGTTTCCTGAGAACGTGCTTCGCTCAGGGCTTGTATAGAATAAATAATCAATGCATGTGAGCACCCTCCCCCCAAAACCTGTGTCCAGGCTGGGTGAACTGACCAGCACTTGGTGAGGCGGGATGACTCGTCACATGGCTGGTTGCCTGACTGTGGGTGGCACCCCCTCCTGAGTTCAGTGCCCTGAGCTGTGGTGTGTGCTTTACTTGATTCCTCTCTAAATGAATGTGTGTCCTCTTTTTTTTTGAGATGGAGTCTTATTCTGTCACCCAGACTGTAGTGCAATGGTGCGATCTTGGCTCACTGTAACCTCCGCCCCCCGGGTGCAAGTGATCCTCTTGCCTCAGCCTCCCGAGTAGCTGGGATTACAGGCATGCACCACCATGCCTGGCTAATTTTTGTATTTTTAGTAGAGATGGGGTTTCTCCATGTTGGCCAGGCTGGTCTTGAACTCCTGACCTCAGATGACCCGCCCACCTCAGGCTCCCAAAGGGCTGGGATTACAGGCGTGAGCCAGTGCGCCCGGACTAAATGGATATGCCTCCTCTTTCTGTCCTCTCATTTCAGTCCCTGCTTCTTAGTCCCATCCTAGAAGCTCCTGGTTGCTGGGGGCTGAGCTGGGGAACAAGGAGATGTGCTGTTTTAGACACTAAAGACTCTCTGGCCAGCCTTGGGGGAGGGGAGTTGGGAAGAAATGGGCCGGGCTCTGTGATGAGGGGCCATGGTGAGGTGACTTCTCCATCAGGCACAGCAGGTACTGGCAGAAGGCCCTGCACTTGTAGGGGTCCAGGATGCTTTTCTAATTTTGATTTCTTTTTAAAATCAGAAGAAAAAATGACCAATAGTGAATAAAGACGAATCCAGCCTGCATCGTTCATGTCTTTGTGCCAGTGCACAAACACATATAATATAAAGAAATATAATTTCTTATATGAATAGCATATAGAAATAGCATAAAGAAATATAATTTTCCATGTTTCTTTACGGAGGAAGAGGAGTAAAGGCATCTCGTGGCCCTGACCAGCAGAGCTGCCACCCTAGGTCCAGTCATAGGATTCTCTCTGTGGGAAAAGCGTTCCCCAAGTCCTCAGGAAAGGGGGCTGTGGAGACCCCTCCCCAGGGTCCACTTTGCCCATCTGCACAGTCTTCAGGCCTGAGACTCCTCCCTCCTCCTGGCAAACTGAGTCGCAGGGGCCTCTTCTGGAGCTGGCTGCACTCCCCCAGGCCTGCCCCCGCGCTCTGAGCCACAGCCCTGGGTGGGGGGCAGCCGCTAGGGGTGCGGGCTGTCCAGGCAGTGATAAGGAGTCCTACAGCTGTAAGGTACAGGGATCAAAGTGAAAATAGAGTTACCACCTTCCAGATGGGTAAACTGAGGCCCGGAGTGGGGCTGGGGCTCATTCCCGCATGCCCAGTGAGGCAGAGGCAGAGTGGGGGACTTCAGGCCAGTGTCCCTTTCGCTGGGGGAGCAGCAGGGGCAGGGGAGTTACCACCTCTGTCATCTGACTTCACCAGGGCCTTTCCGCTGGAAAATCCCCCGGAGGGGAGTGTGGCCTGACCAGCTTGGTCTGTGCTCTCACCCTCAGCAGCTCTGAGAGCGCCTCCTGCAGTTGGTCAGCAGCCTCACCTGCAAGCAGGAAGTTAGTTACCCCTTCCCTTTGAACCTGCCCTAGATGAGCTCCTCCCTTCCTCCCTCTCTCCCTCCCTCCCTCCTTCCTTCCCTCCCTCCCTTTCTTCCTTCTGCCCTAGATAAGCTCCTTCCTTCCTTCCTTCCTTCCTTCCTTCCTTCCTTCCTTCCTTCCTTCCTTCCTTCCTTCCATCCATCCATCACCTGTCTGGTGCTGGTCTTCATGCCTGTTACTTGGGGATGCCAAATGGTATCCTTTACACTTGAGCCTCGAGGCTGCAGTGAGCTATGATTGCGCCACTGTGCTCCAGTCTGGATGATAGAGCGAGACCCCACCATCTCTCTCTCTCTCTTTGTCTTTTTTTTGGAGACAGAGTCTTGCTCTGTCACTCAGGCTGGAGCGCAGTGGCGCTATCTTGGCTCCCTCCAACCTCTGCCTGCTGGGTTCAAGCGATTCTCCTGCTTCAACCTCCTGGGTAGCTGGGATTACAGGTGCCCAACACCGTGCCTGGCTAATTAATGTATTTTTATTTTATTTTATTATTATTATACTTTAAGTTCTAGGGTACATGTGCATAACGTGCAGGTTTGTTACATATGTATTTTTTTTTTTTAGTAGAGACGGGGTTTCCCCATATTGAACCCAGGAGGCAGAGGTCGCAGGGAGCCGAGATTGCGCTACTGCACTCCAGCCTGGGCGACAGAGCGAGACTCTGTCTCAAAACAAACAAAAACAAACCAGAGTCAGGAGACGAAGCAGGGCTGTTCGGGGCTAAGGAGGGCAGGGAATTGAAAGTGATCTGGGAGGAGAGGGATCAGAGGCATGCTTGGAGCAGGAGGCTGGAGCTGGGTTCTGCGGTCAGGCTGGGTGCAGCTGGGGAAGGTAGGCTGTTGTGGTGTTCTGCTCGGGGTAGGTGAGGTGTGGCAAAGCTGTACCCCTGGTGGCCAGGGCTCTGCCGGAACAGTGACCTTGTCTAGGGCGGGCCCAAGCAAAGGCTTTCTGGGATTCTGGGATTCTGAGCTTCGGCAGCTGCCAGACCCCGATGAGAAAGGGAGGTGTCTGAGGTCGGGTCCAAGACTGTCTTCCTCCTCACAGTAACTTTCCAAGTTGTGTTTATATCTCCCTGGAACTTCTCTAATCCCTGAGGCCAGGAGGGAAATTTGCTGTCATGATTTGGATGGATGAAGGATATTTCTGGAGACAAATGGAAAGAACAGGGAGGTAGAGGCTTTTCCGTGGTGCCAGACTCAGAGGGTTAAAAAAAAAAAAAAGGCCAGGGACCTCCCTGCTGCAGGGGCCTGGGACAAGGGCCTGAGGACAGTGGCCAGAGGCTGCTGAGGGAAGGACCTGGACCCACTTGGCTTGGACCTGCTCCTGGCCTGCTGAAGGAGAGACAGGATCTTGAGTTTCTGTTTTGGGAAATAACTTCTTTTTTTTTCTTCTCCTGATTATAAAAGTCAAATGATGCTTAGGAAAAAAAAAAAAAAAAGATGTGGAAGAAACACTGCAAGCTATTGACAGTGGTTACCTTAGGGAAGGGCGTGGGATTTGGGGTGTGTGGAGCAAGAATAAGGAGAATTTCTGCCCTTTGTGTATTATTAGAATGTCTTATACCTCCTGGTTTCCAGGACAGTTCTTGTTTAACCAGTTGTCCTGGGGTCACTATTAATGCAGCCCCTTTTCACTCTCGAGTGGCTCAGTTCAGACCCTAATGTATAAGGTCACGTTATTTATAACAAGCAAGTTTAATTCTGTATGCTCTTTACAAAAAAGTTCAGCCAACAGGGCAAGCTCTAGAGGAGAGGGCGAAGAAGACCCATAATCCTCCACGACGCTGGCTGTTTGGGGTGGCGGCCACAGAACGGGCTATGGAAATGGCAGCTGAGTCCCGCCAGGCCCCCCAGGCCATGCTCCCCTCCACAGAAGTGGGCCTGGCTTAGGCTAGGGGGTTAAGCATCAGAGGGGAGCTCAGGACACCTCCAAGAGGAAGCCCCTCTGGCCCAGGAGGAGGCGAGGGGTAGGGGAGGGTAGGCAGGGGTAGAAGTGAAGGCTCACCCTCAGCTCCTGTGTCAGCAGGTCACAGTCAGACTCAGAAACACACCTTGCAGCCCCTCGGAAGGGCTTCCCCGGAGGTGTCGCAGTCAGGAGTGGGCCTGCTGCTCTCCTTAGCCTCTGGGGTAAAGCCAGGCCCCTGTAGACCCCACGAGTCACTCCCTCTGCCTCATCCCAAGAACTCTCCAGGGCTGGAGGCCACTCTGCTCAGGTTGACCCTGGAGCCTTGGACAGGAGTCGGCCCCCAGGTTCACAAGGGCAATAGTACAGGGGGAGGAGAGGGAGGCAGTTCCTTGGGGACCTGCCACTGAGCAGGTCCAGCCTCCAGGCATGGTTGACTGGTCACCTCCCTGCAGATGCGCCCCAGCTGACGGAGCTGCCCCGGGATGTCACTGTGGAACTGGGGAGGAGTGCCCTCTTGGCATGCCGGGCCACAGGCCGCCCGCCCCCAATGGTCACCTGGCGCCGCGGAGATGGCCAGCCTCTGGGACTCAGGCTGGGGGCCGGGCGAGGCAGCAGGTCTCGGCAGCCGGATTCGGGAGTGCTGTTCTTTGAAAGTAAGAGATTGGGGCTGGTGGGGGGTGGGCAGGGAGACAGGATGGCCTCTGACACCCCAAACCCCAAGGCCGGTGGCCGAGAGCAGGGCCCTGACCCCCAGCACTGACCATAAAGCGGAGGCTGATATGCCGTCACACTTCGGCTGGGTGGCTCTGGCCAAGTCATTCCGCTACGCTGACCCTGGTCATAATCATGACCATGAAACCTACTAGCCCCCTGGCTGATTGACAGCTCACTTTAAGGGGCTGTTGTGTGGATAATCTGTACTAAGTGCTTAGCACAGTTCTTGCCACATGCTGTCACACACGTGTACACTGCTATGGTTACCATAATTACTACTGCACCTACCCCACCACCCACTGTTTACTACACGCCAGGCCCGAGGGCAGGCACTGTGTCAACCCCTCCCAATCACACCACAAGATACAGGCCAATTACCCCCATTCCACAGATGAGCAAACTGAGGTTTCTCACCCTTCCAAGGTCTAGCTGTGTCCCTCACCCCTTCCCTCTCTGCCATCCCAGCCTTCCCTCCTGAACCTCTGTAAGTCCAGGCCATGCCCAGGGGCTGTCTCTGCACCTGGGGAACTGGAGCCCTTGGGGGTTGCAGCTGTGGTGTGCCTTGGCAGTCACACCTGCCTCTCTCGTGCCCCTCAGATGTAGCACCAGAAGACCAGGCGTCGTATGTCTGTGAAGCTCGAAACGTCTTTGGGAAAGTCCAAGCCAAGGCCCAGCTCATCGTCACTGGTCACGGTTCGCTGGTGGATCTGAGGGCCCTGGGAGGTGGGGGGCAGGTGCTCCCTGGGGGCACAGTAAGGCTGTGGGCGCCTCCAGGGAGACTCTCCTGGCCCATCTGTTGGAATAAATGAATCCACAGCCGAATTCTCCAAGAGCAGCACCTGTGCCCCTGCATCCTGGGCAATGTCCTGGGGGTCCTGTGACCCTTTAGGATCCCCAATTCTGATGCCATCTCCCAGTTTCCTGGGGAGGGAGAGGGGAGCAGGAACCTCTGTCCCCCAGACAACCACCCAGGGCACCTATTGTGGCTGACACCGGCTCCTCTCCCGACAGCCCCACCACAGATCGCCAGCAGCGCCCCCACCGTCCGGGTCCTGGAGGGGCAGCCTGTGTCCCTGCCCTGCATCGTCCTGGCTGGGCGGCCCCTCCCGGAAAGGCACTGGCTCAAGGGTGGCCGGCCTGTGAGTGCTGGGCTCCTCTGGGTGCGGTGGGCCATGGCACCTGGGGAAGGAGGGGGCTGTCACAGCCGTGCCTCGGTCTCTGCTTAGCTGTTTCCCCTCCTGGGAGTGGCCTCTTCCTTCTGCCCTCTTTTTAGCCCCATTTCAGAACCTTCTCTGATAACGCCCTGATGGTGTTTACTGCCCTTTAAAGTCTTGCCGGCTGTCAGACGGGTCATAGCTGCTGGACCCCTGGGAACTCTGCAGGGGAATCATGTGCCTCAGGAGTGCTGTGGGCCAGGGAGCAGGGATTTGGTGGAGGCCCAGTCTCAATGCAGTGGTCTCCCCGCTTCTTATGATTCCAGAGCAGGGATGTGACCTGTGCAGTTTACTTTCTGCTCCAAATACCAGTGCGTGCCGAATGCACAGTGGTTGCCTTATCAATCAGTTCACGTCCATTTGATTTTCTGGGTGTTCTTCTGTTTGCATCTTCTATTGACTCTTTCATTACCTCTTCCCTTTCCTCAATTCTTCTGCCTGGTCTCAGACACACTGGGTCCCTGTGCCCTGCAGGCTACAAAGAGGTGCCTTCCCAACTCTGCATTCCCAGGAGAGACTCTCATGGGCCCAGCTTGGGCCAGGCCCACCCTGGTCCAGTGGACAGAGGGAGAGGTGGGGTCAGGGTTTGCAGGGGTCAGGCCCACCCAGCCCTGCAGGGTCTCTGGAGGGCTTGACTGGCCACTCGGCAGGGACTCACAGAGCTCCTCAGCCTTCTCTGAGCCCCCGGACTCTCGGTCCTGGCTGCTCCCTGCTGGCTTGATGGGCAGCATAGTTTCCCAAGGGTTCTCTCTCAGCTGCCTCTGAGTGAGGCCCGAGGCTAAGCTGGTACTAAGCTGGTACTTCCTCGCCCCCACCAGCTCCCACCTGGTAGCCGGTATTCTATCCGAGCGGATGGCAGCCTCCACCTTGACCGAGCGTTGCAGGAGCACGCGGGGAGGTACCGGTGTGTGGCCACCAACACGGCCGGCTCTCAGCATCGGGACGTGGAGCTGGTGGTCCAGGGTGAGTCCTGGGGCCACCAAGGTGGTGGTCATGGGGCAGGGAACATGATGGGGTGGGGGAGTGTGCAGAGGTAACTTGATCTTGAATGCATTTGCTTTAAAAAATCGCGCAAATGATATATATTCTCTGTGGAAAAATTAGGGATTTGACAAGTTAAAAAAATACTCTCATAATACCAGTAGCTAAAAATAACCAGATTTTGCATTTGGGCATGTATCTTTTCATACTCTATACACACACACTATATATATCACACACACCTATATGTAGTATATATACACTATGTATAGATAGAATATATATTATTTATACATGATTCATGCAGATTCTTTGTATGTTCTTATAAATTATATAAAAATTATCATCTATGTATCTATCTTTTTATCTATCATTTATCCATCTAATCTATCTACCTGTTTACATACCTAGTTAAAAACCAAATAGGATCACATGCTGTCATTGTCTTGGCCCCTAAGTATTTCCGTGACAAGATGTTATGGCTGTTCTGTTTTCTGTAAATTAAGATTCAGGCCGGGCGCGGTGGCTCAAACCTGTAATCCCAGCACTTTGGGAGGCCGAGACGGGCAGATCACAAGGTCAGGAGATCGAGACCATCCTGGCTAACACAGTGAAACCCCGTTTCTACTAAAAAATACAAAAAAACTAGCTGGGCAAGGTGGCGGGCGCCTGTAGTCCCAGCTACTCCGGAGGCTGAGGCAGGAGAATAGCGTGAACCCGAGAGGCGGAGCTTGCAGTGAGCTGAGATCCGGCCACTGCACTCCAGCCTGGGCGACAGAGCAAGACTCCGTCTCAAAAAAAAAAAAAAAAAAAAGATTCAGAGGCATCAGTTTAATAAGGGGTTGACCATGCCCCTGATTATCTAATTATCTGATTATCTGTACTCCCCTCAACACCACCACGTCCCCCCACAACCCGGGAATGAACAGCCTCATACCTACACATTGTAGGTGACCTCGTACCTACGTGACCAATTCTTTCCTTAGGATAAACCCATTAATGTGGATTAAGTTTTGCATCACAGAGATGATATGTTTTTGGAATTTTTGGTGTTTTGCCCAGCTGCTCTCCTGCCCACAGCACTGGGTTCTTTTGTTCACCCAACTGGGAACCACTGTGCTTTTTAATGTAAGATGAGACATTTCAAACTAAATGTGGTTATGTTTTGTGATTTACCAAGTATGTTAATTTCATCTTCTTTCTTGTTGGTTGCATAAAGCCCCCAAGGGACTAGTGGGAAGAACGCTCGTTCCCCATTTTATAGGGGAGTGCAAAGTCAGAGGGGCTGGGTTGAGCACTCAGGTGTAATTCTAAGTGTCATCCCCTCATAATTCCAGATCCAAATTGCCATCCAAGGTTGAGTGTGTACCGCATGCCAGGCATCTGCTAGTTTCTATATATGATTCCACTCAGTTTCACCCCCTAACTTCCCACTGTGCCCTCACAGCGGCTTCTGCAGGGTTGACACGAACAGGCTCAGTCTCTCTTGGCTTAGTTCATTTCCATTCAGCAAATATTTCTGGGCCTCTGCTGGCTTTGGCCACCTGGGAGTCCAGAAGGCCGTTTTCTTCCCTAAAGGAGCTCCAAGTGCTAGCGTCAGAGCCCCTGGCTTCCGGATTCCTCTCCTGGCTTCTCCATGCCTAGTTGCCCCTCCCTCGCTCCCCTTAGAGACCCCATTTTCAAGCCTGCCAATCTGAGTGGTGCCCAGGGTGGGTGTGATACCTGTTTTTAAGCTCACTGTGTTCTGCAAACACGGCTCATCTATCCATTCCAGAAGGGACGACCAGGGAATTGGGGTTAAATTAGCTTTCGTGCTGATCAGGGCATATGGGTACCAAAAGATTAAGTGGCTTATCCAGAGCCTCAGAGCAATGAATCAGCACAGCTGATTCCCGAGCACATGCTACCTTCTGTGCGGGGAAGGCAAAAAAGCTGACGATGGCAGGCAGTGGTGGCTCAGGTATTGTGCCAGTTTTACTTTCCGGTTGAAAGCTTTTATTTTTTAATTTTCATTTATTTATTTATTTCTGAGATGGAGTCACTCTGTTGCCCAGGCTGGAGTGCAGTGGCACGATCTCGGCTCACTGTCATCTCCGCCTCCCGGGTTCAAGCGATTCTCGTACCTCAGCCTCCCGAGTAGCTGGGATCGCAGGCATGTGCCACCACACCCGGCTTGTTTTTGTATTTTTAGTAGAGATGAGTTTCACCACGTTGGCCAGGATGGTCTCAAACTCCTGACCTCAGGTGATCTGCCCACCTCGGCCTCCCAAAGTGCTGGGATTATAGGCGTGAGCCACCGTGCCTGGCCTGAAAGCTTTGAAAATTGTCAAATATACATAACATATATCATTTTGACAATGTTTAGGTGTGCGGTGGTGTTAGTACATTCACACTGTTACAGGACTATCACCGCTATCCATCTCCAGGACTTTCTCACCATCCTGAACGGAACCTCTGTCCTCATTAAATGTTAGCTCCCCATTCCCAGCTCCCCTCAGCCCCCTAGGAGCCACCCTTCTACCTTCTATCTCTATGAACTTGCCTATCTAGGGACTTCACATAAGTGGAATCTTACAGTATGTGTCCTCCCGTGTCTGTGATTTCACTTAGCATGTTTTTAAGGTTCATCCATGGTGTAGCATGTGTCAGAATTTTATTCCTTTTAAAAAAATAGCCTGGATTTTTAAGAGGAGTTTAAGTTTACAGAAAAATTGAGCAGAAGGTACAGAGATTTCCCACGTACCTCCCGCTCCCGCCATGCGCAGCCGTCTTCACTGTCAGCATCCCCCAGAGCGGCCCGTTGTTACCACTGAAGACACGCCATAATCACTCCAAATCCCAGAGTTTACACTGGGGTTCCCTCTTGGTGGTGTTTATTTATTTTATTTTTTATTTATTTATTTTTTGAGATGGGTTCCCTCTTGGTGTTTTTTTAAAATTATTTATTTGTTTATTTTGAGATGGAGTCTCACTATATGGCCCAGGCTGGAGTGCAGTGGTGCAATCCCAGCTCACTGCAACCTCCACCTCCCAGGTTCAACTAATCCTTCTGCCTCAGCCTCCCAAGTAGCTGGGACTACAGGCGCCCACCACCACACCCAACTAATTTTTGTATTTTTAGTAGAGATGGGGTTTCACCCTCTTGGCCAGGGTGGTCTCGAACTCCTGACCTCAGGTGATCCACCTATCTTGGCCTCCCAAAGTGCTGGGATTACAGGCGTGAGCCACCGCACCTGGCCCTTGGTGTTGTTTATTTTGTGGGTTTGGACAAATATATAGTGACATGGACCCATCACTGCAGTATCACCTGGAGTAGCTTCACTGCCCTAAAACTCCTCTGGGCTCTGCCTCTTCCTCCCTCCTTCCCGAAACCCTGGCAACCACTGATCTAGTTTTGTCTTTTTTTTTTCTTTTTTTTCTTTTTTTTTTTTTGGAGACAAGAGTCTCACTCTGTCTCCCAGGCTGAAGTACAGTTGTGCAATCTCGGCTCACTGCAACCTCCGCCTTCCAATTCAAGCAGTTCTCCTGCCTCAGCCTCCCAAGTAGCTGGGATTACAAGCATGCATCACCACGCCCAGCTAATTTTTGCATTTTTAGTAGAGACGGAGTTTTATCATGTTGGCCAGGCTGATCTCGAACTCCTGACCTCAAGTGATCTTCCCGCCTCAGCCTCCCAAAGTGCTGGGATTACAGGCGTGAGCTACCGCGTCCGACTGCTTTGCCTTTTACAGAATGTCGTATAGTTGGAATTAATTTCGTTCCTTTTTAAAGATGAATACTCTTCCGTCGTGTGCACACACCACATGTTGTGTCCATGCATCGCTGATGGACATTTGGCTGTTTCTACCTTTTGGCCACTGTGAATGATGCTGCAATGAACCTTGGCTTTGACATTGGTTTATTTATAACAGTGCCACCTAGAATCCATCCCACTGCCACCCACCACATCACCAATGAAGGGGTTCCGGCCTCTCTCCCTTGTGTTGCTTCAGGAGTTCCCACCCCCACCATCACCTGGACCAAGGTGAGCAGTGCCTGTTACCAAGAGGGTAACCGGAGAGGTAGGCCCAGTGTGTCATGGGACAGAGGTATGGGCTTTGCTGATGTCACCTGTGTCTCTGCCCTAGGAAACCAATGCCCTGACCTCCAGAGGTCCCCACTACAATGTGAGTAAGGAGGGCACCCTGCTCATCACCCAGCCATCTGCCCAGGATGCAGGGGCCTATGTCTGCACGGCCACCAACACCGTGGGCTTCTCCAGCCAGGAGATGCGGCTTTCTGTCAACAGTGAGTGATGCCAACCCTGTCCTGGGAGAGGGGACTCAGTGGATGTGGAGACAGAGAGTCCCACCTCAGCCCTGTGGAGCCTGAGGTGGGGAAGCTGTTGCATCAGCAAGTCCTGCAAAGACATGTGGCTCTCCACAGGACCCACGTCCCCAGCAGTCCTCTCACCCGCCTCTCTCTGCCCCAGACCCTCTGGTCTCCTTTCCGTTTCTGGAACGGTCCAACCTGCCTCAGGGCCTGTGCACATGCAATTCCTTCTGTTTGGAGTGCCGTTCCCCCACCTCTGGGCCCAGCTGACTGCTCCCTTCCATCAGATCTCAGCTCTCCCTGATCTGCCAGGCTGGTCAGGTCACCTTGCTGTAAACTGTGCAATATCCCCTTCTTGGCACCCATCACAGCTGTGATTCAATAATTAGTCGCACAGTGAGCTTTTTGGTACCAGTATTGCCAAAGGACCCTAAAGGCTCTGAAGACGGAGCGGGACCTGTCTCCTTCGCTGCCATCCCCAGCATTCCCCGCAGGGCTGGCACTCAGTAAATATGTCCGAGAGGAGTGAGCAAATGTATAAGCCAGGCTTTTTCTCTCATAGACCCTTGCAGTCAACATTTTTATATTGCCAAAAAAAAAAGTCCTAATGGGGGAGCATTTCCTCTCTGAACTACAAATGTACAGGGAACACGGGAGGGCTAGATGGGTTCTGATGTCCCCAACTGGCTAACTTCTTTCATTGTTGCTGCTCAGACAGGTAGTGAGTGCCCTCCTTGTATGAGCTCCAAGGTAGAAGGGCGGGTGCAGGGAGGGAGGAGGAAGGAAGGGTACCACGCAGTCTCTGCCATCGAGGAGTCTTCAGCTTAAGGTGAGAGAGAGAGGTGACATGCACAGATTGCCATCAATCCCTCACCAGGCTTCGAGAGGTCCAGAGGGAGGGTCTGTGCATTCTTTGGTGACTGATATCGTGGGACTAAGTGAATAAGCAAGGGGAGAAGGTAAAGAGAGAGGAGGAGTTAAGAGCCTTTCAGAATGTCCCTGGGGAAGGGACGGCAGGATGAAGAGAAGCCAGAGGAGGCACAGACCCTGGGGCAGGAGGGACCGAGTCAGGGTCCTCAGAGCAAGGTGCTGGTGGGGAGATGGGTGGGGGAGGACTGAGCGAAAACCCTGGGACCTGAGTCCCACCCTCAACCTGCACTGTCCCCCTTCTGACAGCCACACCCGCCTTCTGACCTCCTGAAGGTCGAGGGCGCAGTACCGGCTCTGCCTCCTGGGGGAGCTGCCCCACGGCCCAGGGCACTCATGGCCCCTAGTTCCCTCTGCCCTGCTGACAGCCTCTGCTTACTCTCCCTGCAGCCAAACCCAGGATCCACATGAATGGGTCACATAATGCAGATGTGCCTCTGAAAGTCACAGCGAAGGCTGGCGAAGAGGTGACCCTGGATTGCGAGGCCGAGGGCTCCCCACCCCCACTGGTCACCTGGACGAAGGACTCCCACCCTGTACCGCCCATCACCAACAGGTAACCCCAGTCCCATGGCCTCAGGCGACAGAGCTTAGGGCTGGAGGGAAGCCTGCCTCAGGTGACCAGTGACCCAGCGGGTGTCTTGGACCCTGCAGTCTCTCCCATAGGGTGCTCCTGGGCTTCCGCACACAGGGCTATTGTCCACGGGCCCCCAGAAGCCTGCAAGGGGCCTCTGGAGGGTGCCTGGAAGCCCAGGGTGAGACTCCCCATCTGAAATAACATGCACGGGGCATTGCCTGCAGGATCCTGTTTAATCTGCACAGCCACCTTTGATCTCTGACAGGGTACTCAGCCAGGGAGTGAGCTGCTGGCCATCACCTGGCTAGAAAAGAGCAAAGCCAGGGCTGGGACCACATCCCCGCCATGACACACACCACCCCCACGCTGGCTCTGCAGACCAGGTGTCTGGCGGCTGGGCTGTCTGACTCAGCTACTCCCGGTCTGGGATCCTGGGAGTGGGCGGATAGGGAGGAGGCTGGCTTGGGTGTCCTTCAAAGCCACGCCATACCCCCCAGGAAGGGATGTGGGGGATGCTAGGGCCCTTGCCCCTGGCTGGGGGATTCTGTGGCTCAGTTTGGTGACATCAGCCCTGGCAGGGTCTTTGAGATGTTCCAGACCCAGAAGGTCTCCGAGCAGCCTGCTCTGTAATGTGACCCCCGCCCCCACCATGTGTCAGTGCATCTCAGAACATCTGTTTGGTGAGTCCTGCCAATCCTTGCAGCCGGGCACCCCTAAAGGTGGCGGAGGCCCAGGGAGCTGGCCCTGGGCATCATCGGTGCCGTCCCCCATGCCCTCTTGGCGTCGCTGCAGCTCTATGTTGTGAGGTGGGGGTGTGGCAGGGGCCGCGGGGGCCCACAGCTCCCCTAGAAAGCCTGGTCCTAGCTCTGCGGCTGGGCGGTGGCCCTCAGCTGGAGGATGCATGTTGATTTATGGCTTGTTACTGAAACGGGAACCGCATTCCCATTTGTTCTCCCCTCCTCGCCAGTGGTGCGTTAATAGGTCAGCCGGGAGCTGTAAATTTGCGAAAGCCGCTTTTGCAATCCTAGAGTTGTCTTGTGTTCCCTCTCCCTTGCCCTCTTCACTTTGTGCTGGCGTACATTGTTTTATCTCCAAATTTGGGAGATTCCAAGAGTTTATCTAAATGAGGAGGAAAATGTGCTGGGAGGCGGGGGTGGGGTTAAGTGCTCAGGCCCTGGAGTTCCTCAGACCCTGTACGGAACCGCCTGCTCCCTTCTTAGTCGTGCGACCTCGGGTGGACACTGGCTCCTCTTGGCCTGTTCCTCCATCTGCAAAGTGGACGTTATTTAAATAGCACCCTTGTGGGGTAATGACGGATGTGCCGTGCTTAGGAAGTCAGATGTGCTGAAAACTTGCTCCCTTTCATATGATTTCCCTGCTGTTGCCGTTCACAAACTGAGACATCCTCTCCAGCTTTTACAAATTTATCCTCATCCAACCACACCTGTTATCTCAATTGTCACCTGCTTTTTAAATATAAAAGCTTTATTGAGATGTAATTCACATACTGTATCCTTCGCTTATTTAAAGGACACAATTCAGTCAGTTCAGTGTTTTTAGTATATTCAGACTGTGCAGCCGTTACCACAACCAATTTTAGAACATGTTCATCACCCTCCCCAAAAAACTTCATACTCATTGGCAGCCACCAGCCCCCCATTTCTGCTCCAGCCCCACTGCAGCCCCTGACAGTCACTGACCTGCTTTCGGCCTATTTTGGACATTTCGTATAAACGAATTACATGGGGCCTTTCGTGTCTGGCTTCTATCACCTAACTTAATGTCTTCTTAACCAGATTAGTGCTTGCTTCCTTTTAATGGCTGAATAGCATCCCATCGTGTGGGTGGCTCACCTTTTGTGTGTCTACTCATCAGTTGATGTGCACTGGGGCTGTTTCTACCTTTTGGTGACTGTGAATAGCCTTACTTTTTTTTTTTTTTTTTTTTTTTGAGACGGAGTTTCGCTCTTGTTGCTCAGGCTGGAGTACAATGGTGCGATCTCGGCTCACTGCAACCTCACCTCCCTGGTTCCAGTGATTCTTCTGCCTCAGGCTCCAGTGTAGCTGGAACTACAGGCAACTGCCACCACGCCTGGCTAATTTTTGTATTTTTAGTAGAGATGGGGTTTCACCATGTTGGTCAGGCTGGTCTCGAACTCCTGGCTTCAGATGATCCACCCGCCTCGGCCTCCCAAGGTGCTGGGATTACAGGCATGAGCCACTGCTCCTGGCCATAGCCTCACTTTTGATTGTACTTGCAGCTTTGTTCGCAGGCTCTGGGTCCTCTGGTTCCCTCCCTGCCCCACACTGGCAGTGTCCACACACAGAACCAAGCTCAGCCTCTCACAGACACACCACATCACCTCCGTCCCTCAGGGACTCAACCAGAACACAGAGACTTAAAAAGCCCCTTGGAAAACACACAGCAAGACTTTCTGTCTGTCTGCTTCCCCCCCCTCCTCTCCCCCTCCTCCCCTTCCCTACATCCTCTTCCTCTTCCCCTCCTGTCTCCCTCTTCCCTTTTCCTCCTCCTCCTCCCCTTCCCCTCCCTCCCCTTTTTCTTCCTTATTCTTTCTTCCCCAAGGACATTCCCAGGCTCAGCCTCAAAGCCGGGCTTCTGGAAACGGAGCGCTTATCTGGCTGATGCGTCTGGTGAGTCGTAGGTGCTCATCTTTTGATGAGAGGAGACAGCCGCCCTCCACACCCGCTTCCCCCCTCCCCTGCTCCCTGGCTCCTCTTCCTTGCCGAGCCACCCCAAACACAGGGCTCCACGGCAGCCCCTTCTCTTTCTGTGGTGTAGTCAGGGCTGAGAGTCAAGATGTGCTGAGCCTCTGAGGCCCCCTCCATTCCGCCTTGTCCAGGGGTGGCCCTCTCCTGCCAGCGCCCTGGAGGTGGGTGGGGTGGATGGCACCATGCCCAGTGCACTGAGGAGGAAGCAGAAACACATGGGGTGTGGGGACGTGGAGCCTGACCCTGCAGCTCCTGGGAGGGGGGCTCCGACATGCACAGACATGCCGACACACACAGACGCGCGCACAGGGACACGCGTATCAGGTGGGCCGCTGCTCTCTGAACTCCTAGGTATCTTCGACCCCCCGGGTCAGCAAGTCCTCACAGAGGAAGCATCCTAGGAACCTCAGAAGCCGTGAAGTTCCGAGCCACCCAGCTGCGTCCCCGTCCCTTTGGAGCAGCCCTTGTCCTTGTAAGGACTGTTCTAGAATTAAACCTCGGGCATCTTATATTCTGTCCTCATCGCGGATTCCTTTTCTCTTTTACCCATTTTCTCGATTCATCCTGGCCCATGTCACTTGCTTTTCCTTTTAAAGGGCAAAATAGGCCGTGCGCGGTAGCTCATGCCTATAATCCCAGCACTTTGGGAGGCCAAGGAAGGCGGGTCACGAGGTCGGGAGATCAAGATCATCCTGGCCAACATGGTGAAACCCCATCTCTACTAAAATACAAAAAAAAAACACACAAAAATCAGCCAGGCGTGGTGGTGCGCACCTGTAGTCCCAGCTACTCGGGAGGCTGAGGCAGGGGAATCACTTGAACCTGGGAGGTGGAGGTTGCAGTGATCCAAGATCATGCAACTGCACTCCATCCTTGCAACAGAGCAAGACTCTGTCTCAAAAAAAAAAAAGAAAAAAGAAAAGAAAAAAAAGGGGCAAAATAACATTCCAGGGTGCTCGGCTCCCATCGTCGCTGAGCCATTGCTCTGTGTGGGGCACGGCCATGTTGCCAACTCTCGCGGTCATAAATGGGACTGTTGGAGCAGCTTTGCACAATGTTCCTCTTTATCTCCTGGGTCAGTTCCTTGGGGGACCGTCCCAAAAGCCAACGGTGAAGTCCGAGGGTGGGAATGGTCATTGAGTGCTTCTTTCCCATGGGACTTGTTTTTGAAAAAGACATCCAAGTTGCAAATTCAAAATTGAAGTCAGCAGCGTTGACTGAGCGACATCCTGTGCCCAGGATTGTGTCGCAGCCTCAGAGACAGAAGACATGGGCTTGGGCCGTGTGTGAGGTCAGGTGGCAGAAGACCTGGGGTCCCATCTCAGCTTCACCCCAGCTCGCCCAGTGACCTCAAACAAGACCTTTCCCCCTCCCCTCCCTGGGCCTCAGCCTTTCCATTTGAGAAATGAAAGGGTTGGACAGGCGATGGTGGCCAGAGAGCATCTCAGGGCTCTGGTCCCATGATTCAGCCCAGGGATGCTGGGGCGAGGCAGTGTTTCCAGGCAACAATGTTTGTTTGGGATTCCGATGAGGAGATGGGACGGCTGTGAGCACTCCTGGCTCTGGCTCTGGCTCCCGGAGGCAGCAGGCCAGCATTCCACACAGGGCCAAATCCCTAATCCCAGCACGGTGTGGGGGCAGTAAGAGGATGGTGCGCTTCTGTCTCATTCCTCCAGGTTTTCTTCCTTTGATACCCCACCACCCTCCTCTGCCCCTTCCCAAGCACACTGCAGGACAGGCTGCCCACCCACCCTTCTCCTGGAAGGAGGCCACTGGGCCGGCTCATTAAAGGAGAGAGGTGAGGCCTACAGCTGGGATCTGGTGACTTGTGGCAGTGAAAGCAGCTCACTGCTGTCTGGAAGCCAGTGGCATGCCTGGACTGCCCAGGGTCCTGCATGGGGACTGTACCTTGGTGGAACCTCAAAGCCCTTGTTGGTTTCTGGCTTGGTGGCTCTGGAGTCCGTCTTGTCAGCCTGTGGGCAGTGGCTCTCTTTCTGGAGAACGTTTAAGTTTACTCACCTTCAGAGCTGGACATTTAGATCACCGTGGCAGTTAGGAAGGAGCATGGTCACACAGTGTGAGGGTCAAGTCCTCGCTGTGCCCTGGCCAGCTGAGCAGCCATGGACACCAGGACCACACCTCCGGAGGCTCAGTCTTCTCTGCAAAAGGGGGTGTGGCAGTGGGGTCTACCTGCCTTGTAGGTCTGGCTGCTGGGATTCTAAGTGAGAGTGTGCTTAGTGGCATAGTGACACACAGGAAGCGCTCAATAGTTGACAGCTGTGGATGGCGTCAGCACCATCCTCGTTGGCAGCACTGGCATCACAGGGCTTACGTTTTCCGGGCTCATATGATGACGCTGGCTCCATCTCCTCCGACCTATTTATTGTGCTTGGCCCCTTGGCGGGTCTCAAGCACCTCCTCCTGAATTTCTCCAGCATGACCTTCCCTCGTGTGGCCTCCTCACGGGTCTGTGATGCTGGTCAGACTACAGGAAGAAGATGCGAGATGGGGCAGTGGTTGCCGGGAAGGATGCTCTCCAGGCTGCCTGCCCAGGCTCAGACCCTGTCCTGGACCCAGCAGACACAGGGCTGGCGTCCACTAGTGCATAGTGGGCATCTGTTGAGTGTTGCCTGACTGTGCGCTCTGTGCTGAGAACCAGCCCTGCAGCAGGCTGGGTGACTCTGGCAGGAGTGCCGTTCATTCCACAGTCACTGGCCCTGCTCCTGGATGCTTTATAGACAGAGGCAGCAGGAACAGCAATGTGGGAGACAGCGGGGGTCTGGGGAGGGCAGGAGGGCAGTATTGAGATGGTGGAAGGTCTAGGGGGAGGGAGGGAGAGCAGGGACCAGGGTCAGTGAAGGAGGGGAAGGGAGTGTGTGGCATGGACAGGGAACAGCTATAAT
>NW_016813389.1:2469679-2496858 GCF_001698545.2 Rhinopithecus bieti
TCTCTCTCTCTCTGTCTCTCTCTCTCTCTCTCGTCTCTCTCGTCTCTCTCCTCCCCGTCCCCAACCTTTATTTTTCTTCACAGAGTCTTGCCCCATTGCCCAGGCTGGAGTACAGTGGCACAACCAGAGCTCTCAATCTGCTGGGCTCGAGTGATCCTCCCAGCCCAGCCTCTCAATTAGCTGGGACCACAGGCATGTGCCACCATGCCCACTTAATTTTTTATTTTTTGTAGAGACAAGGTCTCCTCGTGTTGCCCAGACTTGGTGCTGCCTTTTCAAATATGAAATGGGGTTCAGAGATGTTGACCGCCCTGCACAGCATATCTGAAGCACAGCTGGACCTCGGATCCAGAACTCCAGTTTCTAGCCCAGACCTCTTCCCACTGGCCCACATCGTCCCTGTTTGCCAGCCCAGGTGTTGCGATGAAGTCTAGGGAACTGCATCCCAGCCTGGAATGCGATTGAGTGTATAAGTTTCAACGTCCAATGGATTTGGCCCTTGGTTAGTGGGTGTCAACATGTCAACATTATTTAATTTTTTAAAAAGCTGTAGAAGAGAAAATTCAAGCTGGAGTGGTAGACAGAGTAGAACTACCCAGGGGAAATGGGGACATGTTTACCCATTGCCAGGACACATACATATTTACGTGGTGTTTTCTCGCGTTTTCCTTTGTCCTGTAAAGACTGAGCAACCTGTTCAGTGCTGCCCAGCTGATTGAAGACTGGGGAGAGATCCCAGACACTGGCTGGGGATTTGTGTCACACTAATAGCAAGGCAGTTTAGGTGACCTGGAGGAGATGATGTCTCAATATTGAAAGATGAGCAGGTGTTATCCATATACTATGTCCTGGGCACCTCAGGCTTTGTGTGCGTGATATCAGTTCATACTAGATAAGTACACTGAAACTCAGGGAGATGGCGTCCTTGGCCCAAGGTCAGCCTGTAAGAGGCAGAATGGTGGTTCTCACCAGGACACCTGCCGTCAAAGACCCACACCTATCTGCTCTGCCATGCTGCTTCTTGGGGAAGGCGCGCTTCTTCATGTCCCCAGGCAGTGGGTCCCTGGAGATGGTTCCCCAGCCACTTGTATCAGCTACCTAGGGCTTTTTAGTAAAACCCCAATTCCTACCTCCTCCATGGAATGAGTCTCTGGGCAGGGCCTGAGAATCAGCATGTGTCACATGCAACTGGGAGATTCTGATGAGAACCCCTGCCCTGCAAGGTGTGAGATCTTTGAGAGCAGAGGGTGTGAGCCTGTAGCCCAGGAGACCTGCTCCAGTGCATGTGAGACACATACAGCAGTGTGAAACAGAGAGAGAGAGACAGAGAGAAAGGAGAAAGGAAGGAAAGAAGGAGGAGATAACGATCTAAATGTTTAAGTGTCCACTCAAAAGGGAGCGAGTTCATAAATTGTGGTGTGGTCATACAAGGGAATATTACACAACAGTCAAAAATGAGTGAATAGAACTATATATGTATATACTCATGATGCCATTTATGTCGTGATATACCTCATGATGCAGGTTTTAAAACATGCAAAACATTATGTGTTATTTATGCGTGTGCTCTTGTCTCCGTGGAAGCAGCTGACCTGGGTTGAGTGCCTCTCTGTTCCAGACGCCGTGCTATGAATTAGGCCATTCAGTTCTTTTGACAACCCTGTGAGCAATGAGCACAACTGATGGCTCTATTTTCCAAAAAGAGATGAATTAGGCACAGGAAGGTGAGGTGACTTGCCCAACCTCACACAGCAAGCACATGGCCCAGCAGGTTAGACCCAGGGAATCCAGCCCAGTGCCCAGGCTCTAGAGACCACCACCCACTGTGTCATCCACAGCCATCCTTAGAGAACTTGCCCCAAGGGGCTGCTGGATGCTCGGGACAAATGGATGGAGGGGATGGCTGGGAAGGGGCTGTCATTGACCTACTTTACAGATGGGGAGACAGAGTTCTCAGCTAGTAGCCCGAGAATTACCGACGGTATTGCCCTGTTTAATGACTGCACGGCCTGCACTTCGCTTGCCATGTCTCCTGTGATCCTTGCAGCTGCCTGCGAGGTGGGGGCTATGAGGGCCTTAAGGATTCTATAAGGGGCTCTGTAATCCCCGTTTTGCAGAGGAGGAAATTGAGGCTCAGCAGAAAGCAAGGTGGGGGCCAGGACTGGAGCATCCCAGGCCTGCTGGGTTCTAGAGCCCAGCTGGTGAGTGCAGGGCCAGCGACTGGGCCTTGGAGTCCCCCCCCACACCGGCCTGTGCTGGCTGCGTGCTCTCGGGGCCAGCCAGGGTCAGTGGCCGCAGCTGCCTTCCCTGTTTTATGGAGGCAGGAGCTGTGCAGAGCCAGCACATATGGGCCAGTGACATCATGTCTGCAGGGGGCCCTTGGGGTCCAGCCCAGCTGCAGGAGCCTGGCTGGGGGTCCTACATCCCTGTGGGATGGGGGTCATGTGACTTATCAAGCTAAGGCAGACTGGGGAGGATAACGATGGCAGTGCAGGTGGGGGCTCCGCAGCTTCCTCCTGAGGACCCTCAACACAGTTCTGGACTGAGAGCACCAAGCAACTGTAGTCAGAGTCAGGCCGGCCCTGGCACCAGACCAGAGGGCCTCTAAGGCTGCCAGCTTCTTCATGCCACACGCAGGGCAGGTGTGTGTGGCAGAGGAGAGGGAGTTGCCACCTGCAGTCAATAGGTGTCAAGCGGTGGGCAGGTTCCCGGCCCTGGGCTGAGCCTGTCATGGACTCCGTTTACCAGCTCTAGCCCAGACACAGGCTGTGTTAGCATGCCCATTTTATAGATGAGGCTCCAAGAAGTGAAGCAACTTGCCTGAGGCCACACAGCTAGGAAGGATTTAGAGTTTAAACTCGAACCCAAGCCAGTGGGCTCCTAGTCGAGGGCTCTTCTTCTCTTACACCAGTAGGCATGGGACTGGCCCTGGCCTGGTGGTTCAGGGAGGGTGGAGGCGGGGGTGGGGGCTAGATGGTGGGTGCTGTTTCATTACCAGAAGGCTTCCTGGGGGAGGTGTCTGGTTCAAGTTGGGTCTTGAAGCCTTTCCATGTGTGTGGGGTCAGTAGAGATCTCACCAGTGCTCCTCATTCCCGCAGGCATGGCCTCCTCCCATCTGGCTCCCTGCGTCTGGCCCAGGTCCAGGTGGGTGACAGCGGCCACTATGAGTGTACAGCCAGTAACCCTGCGGGGTCCACCTCCCGGCGCTACGTCCTTGGGGTAAAAGGTAGGACCAGTTGGCAGCCCCAGTCCCTCCCTGTCCCCCATCACCCTGCCTGTCCCTCAGGTATCTCAGTGCCCCTCCTGCAGCCCACACCCAGGTCTGTCAGGCTCTGTCACCTCTCCCTCCGTGTGCCTCTGCCACCTCCTCTTGCCACCCCCACTTCCTGTCTCTCTCAGGCCTGTGTCTTCTCCTCCACACTTTTTCTCCACCTCTCCCCATACCTCGTGGGGGGTCCTGGAGATGCTGTTCAGAGGCCCCCAAGAACACAGGGCAGAGAGCCGTGGGGACCTGGGTTTGGGAGGAAGGGGGTCAGAGGGGAACCCATGAAGGTGGGTCTGAGAGTGTCTCTGCCTGGTGCGCGAGGCCCAGCTGGGAGCCCAGGGCATGGCGATGGGAAGAGGCCTGTGAGGTGCCACAGAGCCCCCTCCTGCTGAGAGCATCTTAACGTCCCCCAAGAGGCCCTTCTGAGCTCCTGCTCCCACCACTGCCATCAATGAGGCACTTTGTGCACCTATAACAGGAGGTGCCACTCTCTCTCCGTGCGTCCCTTCCTCTTGTCCGAGGTCCCCACGTACCCCACTGTGGTTCTGGTTCCCAGCCTGGTGGAGGGTCCCAGGAGGGGGCGTTCCCCTGTGAGTCCAGGGCTCATTCAAAGGGAGCCAGCCAGTGAGAGTCATACACTGAAAAGGGAGGGCACTCGTCATCCGAAAGAACCCTGAGAGGCATCCGAGACAGACCCAACTATGGCCCCAGGGCCCAATCCGCCCTCCTGTTTTCAGAGATCATGAGCTTTCACTTTTTAAAATAATTGGACACGCACAAAAAAACCAACCAAATAATGTTTCGTGACATTTCAGATTTATCTGAAATTCAAATTTCAGTGTTGGCCAGCCATGGTGGCTCATGCCTATAATCCCAGCACTCTGGGAGGCCTAAGTGGGAGGATGGCTTGGGCCCAGAAGTTCGAGACCAGCCTAGTCAGCGTAGCAAGACCCCCATCTCTACAAAAAATAAAAAATTACCCACTCGCAATGGTCCGCACCTGTAGTCCCAGCTACTCAGGAGGCCGAGGTGGGAAGATAGATTGAGCCTAGGAGGTCGAGGCTACAGTGAGCTGTGATCATGCCACTGTACTCCAGCCTGGGTAACAGTGCGAGATCCTGTCTCAAACAAAACAAAACAAAAATTCAGTGTTTATAAATACAAGTTTTATTGGAACACACCCACAGATGTTCATCTATGTGCTGCTGGTGGCGGCTTTACCCTCTGATGGCAGAGGTGAGAGGTGGAGAGAGCCTGCCTGGCCTCACAGCCCAGCATCCTGACCACCTGACTCTTTACAGAAAAAGCGTGCTGCCCTGGATCTAAGCTCACACCCCATTTTACAGATGGACAGGCTGAGGCCCAGAGTGGGAGGCGGCACCAGGGTTCCCGTAGGTTTGCATGGGGGTGTGAGAGAGACACGGGAACAGGGAGGCAGGGTAATGAGCAGGGCCTCAATGTTGCCAGAGCTGGGTTTGAATCCCGACTCTGCTACCGACTGGCTGTGTGATCTTAGGCCAGTCACTTGGCCTCTCTGAGCTTTGCTTTCCTCCTCTTATAAAGTGAGGCCACAATAAAGCCCACCCCATTGTGGGCATTGAATGCTCAGAACGGTGGAAGCTGTTATTGTTTTCAGCGGGTGTGTGTGAGAGAGAGATCGACGGGAGGGTGGGGCATCCATGCTCTCTGTGCTCCTGGGCAGGGAGCCCTCCTGGGCATCCAGGTCCTGGGCTAAGGGGCTGGTCTCCACCCAAAGGCCAGGTTCCCATGGGTGGTCTTATATCCAGGCTCCTTCTCAGAAACTGCGTAGGGGGTGGGTGCACCTCAGCTTCCCTCGAGGGTCCAGGACACTTGTCCCAGTGTCCCATGCAGTGCCTGGAGCAGGGTGGCCCCTGGGCTCTGAGAATTGTTTTATGCCCAAGCAGTCTGGTCCCACAGGGGCCTGGACCCTTGGACACTCAGACCCAGGGTTGGTGCCAGCTCCTATCCACTGAGGGAGAGGGGCGACTCTGGCCAAGTCATATAACCTTTCTGAGCCTCAGTTTCCCCCTCTGCAAAATGTGCAGACGTGGATGGCATCACCTGCCATGTAGGAAGGACCGAGTGAGATGGAGGATGAGAAAGTGACTTGAAACCACAAAGGTGAAAGAACGGGTAGCCACAGCCAGGGGGAGGGAAGGACAGGGCAGCGATGATGTCCAGCTGCAGTGACTCCAGCCACAGCATGCCAGGCACCAGGCTCTGTGCTGGCTGCTTTAGTGCTGCACCTCATTTCATCCCGCGGGGCGGGAGGGGTTGTGACAAGGGGGAACTGAGGCTCTGGCTGGAGCAGGGTCCCTTGGCTGAACTGGGATTGGAGCCACCTCTGCACATGCTGCCTCCCAACCTTGCTTGGCCATTATGAGTCAACCTCCCTCTGCCCTGCCTCAGTTTCCCCACTGTGCACTGAGCTGGATGAATCCCAAGTGGTGTTTTTTTTTTTTTTTTTTTTTTTTGAGACAGAGCCTCCCTCTGTCACACAGGCTGGAGTGCAATGGCACGATCTCAGGTCACTGTAACCTCCGCCTCCCGGGTTCAAGCACTATTCTTGTGCTTCAGCCTCTGAGTAGTTGGGATCCCAGGTGTGCGCCACCACACCCAGCTAATTTTTGTATTTTTAGTAGAGATGGGGTTTTGCCATATTGGCCGGGCTGGTGTCAAATGCCTGACCTCAGGCGATCTGCCCACCTCGGCCTCCCAAAGTGCTGGGATTACATGCGTGAGCCACTGCTGCCAGCCCTGAGTGGCAGTTCTTAAATGATGTCGGGCACATTGGTGGGGACAGAGGGATGTACAAGCTCAGCCCTGAGGGTTGAGTCTTTCACGAGAGTGCGTGTGTTCAGGTGAAAGACCGGAGCTCACTCACTTTGGGGGAGTCCACGTGGGGTGTCCCAACGCCTTTTCCTGCCAGCCTTAGATTGTGCTCCATGACAACTTTGCTGGTTGGTGACATCTGAGATGTGGCTTGGGTCTGGGTTCTGGGACCCTCTCGCCTGAGTCCCCCCACCTTGATACCCCTCCTGTGGCCCCTCAGTCCCCCCTCAGGTGCAGCCAGGCCCTCGGGTTCTGAAGGTGCTGGTGGGAGAAGCCCTGGATCTGAACTGTGTGGCTGAGGGGAACCCAGGGCCCCAGCTGAGTTGGTCCAAGGATGGCGTGGTCCTGCGGGGCCGGGGGCCTGAGGGCTCCGTCCACTTCGCGGCCGTCAGAACCTCTGATGCCGGGAGGTACCGCTGTGAGGCCTCCAACAGTGCTGGGGTGGACGCCTGGGAGGTGGAGCTCAGGGTGCTGGGTGAGTCTCCCTGACCCCAGAACCTGCTTCTCCCCAGCTCTCCCAGCCGCAGCCTGGACTTGGGAGGTGCTCATCTCTGTTCCGGGCTCTGTGCCTGCCCGTTCCCTTCCTTCCTGGGACAGATAGAGCCCTGGCCCTTTCTTGGACCTTAGAGCTATCCTGTGTCCAGGAGCCTTTGTCAGCCCTTGGGTATGGACCAGGTGGTCCTCAGAGCTCCCAGCAGGGGTTCCCTGTACTCCTTCCCCTTGGGCGGTGACCTGTGGGGCCCCTGAGTACTTAGATGGACAGAGGCACCTGAGGCAGTAACTGGGGAGTGGCACTGGACCCAGGGCCATCCGGACAACATAGGCCGGTCACCTACACTCTGTGACCCCAGTTGTGTGAAGCACCTGGCGCATAGAAAGTTCTGGATCAGTGGTGCTAGCAGTTTCACTATTAGGAATTTAAAACAAGCTTGGGGCTAAGTGTGGTGGCTCATGCCTGTAATCCCAGCACTTTGGGAGGCCGAGGTGGGCGGATCGCTTAAGCCCAGGAGTTCGAGACCAGTCTGGCCACATAGTGAAACCCCATCTCTTAAAATAAATAAATAAGTAAATAAATAAATAAATGAAAGTTTGGAAAGCCACTGCTGAGAGGGACCACTCATGGCCCCTTGTGTTTGAGGGTACAGCTCAGCCTCCCCAGCCTGTGGGGCTCAGCCCTGGTGGCTGCACCATGGGGCCTCCCTGCAGGGGTGAGTCAGTACCCCTGGGCCTGACTGGGCTTGCCAGGAGGCTAGGGGCCAGGATTCTGGTAGGGGACGCCCTCCCCATTGGCCCTGGGTTCCTTGGAAGCAGGGATTGAGGGGTCCCAGGCTTTGGGCCTGAGGTATGGGTGTGGTCATGTCGCCTTCCTACAGAGCCACCACACTGGGGTGCTGATGAGACCAGCGGCCTGCTGGAGCGAGTGGCCGGAGAGAACGCCAGCCTGCCGTGCCCTGCCAGAGGTGAAGCTGCGTCTGGGGTGGGCCTGGGGAGGTGGGGTGGGCTGGCCTAGGAAGGAGTCCTCACTCACATTCCAGTGCCCTGGGTTGTGCGTGGCAGGCAGAGCCCACAGGGCACGTGCTCCTTGTCAGCAGCACGCCAGACAGTTCATCCCATTGTCAACCCTGCAGGATGGTGTTAGCATTCACTCCTTTTTATTAGGGGCAATCCAGGTCCAAAGGGGTTAAGTGACTTGCCTGAAGTCACACAGCCGGGGTGTGACTCAGAGTATGGGCAAGTGTGACCCCTGCCCTGCTCCCCTGTGCCCCTCAGCATCGGGGGTGTGATCTCCGGGGCTGAGGCAGCCCAGGGCCCTTGTGGGTTGGGGCTTTGTGGTCAGCCCGCCTCTCCCCATGCCCCTGACTTTCCCACGGAGGATGGAGTCAGTGGTTCTGGCCAAACCAGCTTTTCTGGGCTTGTCTTTGGGGCAGGAGCACAGTGCGGGGCCGATAGCCACCTTGGGTCAGCTGCCCAGCGCCGAACCCTGCCCTGGCCCTTCCTGGCTGTGTAACTCAGGACAGTTTCCATCTTCTTTCTGAGCCTCACTTTCTCTGTCTGTACAGTGGGGTTGTACCAGCCCTCTCTGTGCGGGGCTGCTGTGAGAACTCAGTGGGACCCCATGCGTGTACGGGGCTGGCACCTTAGGAAGGCTCAGGAAATGTGCTGGATGCCTGGCTTCTGCCTTTTTGTGAACCCCACGGCCCCACCCAGAAGATCCCTCCTCAGCCCCCGCCACTTCCTCAGTTGCTTCTTTTGATGTTGGGCTCCTCCATGGCTGACAGCGCCGCCTCCCCTCTGTGGGGCTGAGGTTCTCTGGAGGGTGCTGTCTGGTGTCTGGTAGCAAGTGGCAGGTCACCAAAGCCTGGCAGGAGCCTGGGGGGCATCTCTAGTCTCGGTGGTTCATCCGTGAGCTGCAGGGCACCCAGGAAGGCCCCAGAACGTACTCAGGGAGAGGCAGGTAGGGATGGCACCCACCTAGGCAGGGGGCAGGACCTGGGTGGGAGCTCTGAGAGCCCCTCCGGATCCCCACGCGCAGAGCTGCCCACCTGCCCACTTGGCCACCTGCGCCCACTACCCCCCACCCCCAGGTCCCGGGCCCTTGACTATGGCGCCACCTTGTGTTGGTCTCTGCTAACAGCAAGCAGCCGTTCTGAGCTTTCGGGAGGTGGGAGATAGTGGAAGGTGGGACCCACCCAGTCCCAGGACTCCTGCCCTGTCTGTGTCCCGTGACTGCCACATGCAGCCTTGATCAGTCAGGGGCCAGCCCTGAGCCTGTCAGCCTCACCCAAATCCCCTCTGATAGCACTGCCTCTCCCCACCCGGCCTGCCGCCTGGGCTGCCCCTGGCCTCCTTCCGGGTCAGGCGGGCCCTGTTTCACAGCCCTGTGGCCTTGGACTCGGAGCGCTCTTAGGGCTACAGGGATGGGACTGAGCCCAGCACTCTCATGGGGACTCCCTGGGCCCTGCAGTGACACCATCTGCCTCTTCCTCTTGGGGGTGGGGTGGGGCGTGAAGGCCCAGAGCCTGGACACCCACTTGGTGGTGTGTGTGTGGTGTGTGTGGTGTGTGGTGTGTGTGGTGTGTGTGGTGTGTGGTGTGTGGTGTGTGTGGTGTGTGTGGTGTGTGTGGTGTGTGGTGTGTGGTATGTGTGGTGTGTGTGGGACTCTGCACAGTGGGGAGGGGGCGATATGAGTGACTCTGGGCAGCAGGTGGTGCCCGGGGATCTCCTTGTCACAGAGCTTCAGGGCTGTCCTGCACTATGGAGCGCTTTAGGCTGAGATTGTCTGTGTTGAACCAAGTTCCACAGCAGAAACCCATCACCCCTCCTGACCAGCAGCTTGGAAGGCCTGGCCCCCAGGGTGGCGGGAAGTATGGGGGCTCTCTGGGAAAAGCTGAGGAAGATGAGAGGGGGGTGTGCATGTGTGTGAGTGTGTGAATGTGTCGTGTATGTGGTGTGTGTGTCATGTGGGATATGTGTGCATGCATGTGTTCTGTGTGTACGTGGTGTGTGGTCTATGTATATGGTGTTTGGGGTATGTTGTATGTGTGGTGTGCACGGTGTTTTGTATAATGTGTAGTGTGTGGTGTGTATGTGGTACGTGGTGTTTGGTGTGTGTGGTGTGTGTGTGGTGTGTGTACGGTGTTTGGTGTGTATGTTGTGTGTGGTGTGCATGGTGTTTGTGTGTGGTGTATGTATGTGGTGTGTGCGGTGTGTAGTGTGGTGTGGTGTGTATGTGGCATGTGGTGTTTGGCGTGTGCAGTGTGTGTATAGTGTTTGGTATGTATGTTGTGTGTATGTGTATGGTGTTTCTTGTGTGGAGTGTGGGATGTGTGGTGTGTGTATGGTGTTTGGTGTATATGTATGTGGTGTGTGTATGTTGTTTGATGTGTATGTAGTGTGTGTGTATGATGCATAGTGTGTGGTGTGTATGTGTGAATGTGTGGTGTGTGTATGGTGTTTTGTGTGCATGGTGTTTGCATGTATGGTGTGTAGCATGTGGTGTGTGTCTGGTATTTGGTATATATGTTATGTGTGTGGTATGTGTATGGTGTTTGGTGTCTGTAGTATGTGGTATGTGGTGTGTGTGTGGTGTTTGGCATGTATGTTGTGTGTGTGGTTTGGTGTGTGTAGTGTGTAGTGTTTGGTGTATATTTTGTGTATGTTGTGTGTGGTGTGTATAGTGTTTGGTGTGTGTGGTGTGTGCATGGTGTTTGGTGTGTATGATGTGTGTGTGGTGTGTGTAGTGTGTATTGCATGGTGTGTATGTGGTGTGTGGTATGTATTGTGTGTGTTGTGTGATGTGAGCATGGTATTTGGTGTGTTTGTTGCATGTGCTGTGTGTATGGTGGTGTGTTTAGTGTGATGTGTGATATGTATGTAGTGTGTGGTGTTTGGTGTGTATGTTTGTGGCGTGTGCATGGTGTGGTGTGTATGTTGTGTTGTGGTATGTGTATCATGTGTGGTGTGTGTAGTGTGTGGTGTGTATGTGGTGTGTGGTGTGTGTGGTGTATGATATGTATGCTCTGTGTGTGGTATGTATGTTGGTGTGTGGTGTGTGTATGTTGTGTGTGTGGTGTGTGGTGTGTATGTAGTATGTGGTGTGTGGTATGTATGTCGTGTGTGGTGTGTGTAGTATGTGGTGTGTATGTGGTGTGTGGTGTATGTGGTTTGGTATGTATGTCGTGTGTGGTATGCATATGGCATTTGGTGTATGCAGTATGTGGTATGTGGTGTGTGTGTGTGGTGTTTGGCATGTATGTTGTGTGTGTGGTTTGGTATGTGTAGTGTGTAGTGTTTGATGTATATTTTGTGTACGTTGTGTGTGGTATGTATAGTGTTTGGTATGTGTGTGGTGTGTGCATGGTGTTTGCTGTGTATGTTTGTGGTGTGTGTAGTGTGTATTGCATGGTTTGTATGTGGTGTGTGGTATGTATTGTGTGTGGTGTGTGGTGTGAGCATGGTATTTGTTGTGTATGTTGTGTGTGGTGTGTGGTGGTGTGTTTAGTGTGATGTGTGATATGTATGTAGTGTGTGGTGTTTGGTGTGTATGTTTGTGGTGTGTGCATGGTGTGTAGTGTGAATGTTGTGTTGTGGTATGTGTATCATGTGTGGGGTGTGTAGTGTGTGGTGTGTGTAGTGTGTAGTATGTATGTGATATGTGGTGTGTGCAGTGTTTGATATGTATGCTCTGTGTGTGGTGTGTGTGTATGTTGGTGTGTGGTGTGTATGTGGTGTGTGTGGTGTGTGTATGTTGTGTGTGTGGTGTGTGTAGTATGTGGTGTGTATATGGTGTGTTGTGTGTGTGTTGTTTGGTATGTATGTCGTGTGTGGTGTATGTAGTGTGTGGCATATGTAGTATGTGGTGTGTATGTGGTATGTGGTGTGTGTGTTGTTTGGTATGTATGTCGTGTGTGGTGTGTGTAGTGTGGTGTATGTAGTATGTGGTGTGTATGTGGTGTGTGGTGTGTGTGGTGTTTGGTATGTATGTCATGTGTGGTGTGTGTAGTGTGTGGTGTGTAGTGTGTGGTGTGTGTAGTGTGTGGTGTATGTAGTATGTGGTGTGTATGTGGTGTGTGGTGTGTGTGGTGTTTGGTATGTATGTCATGTGTGGTGTGTGTAGTGTGTGGTGTGTAGTGTGTGGTGTGTGTAGTGTGTGGTGTATGTAGTATGTGGTGTGTATGTGGTGTGTGGTGTGTGTGGTGTTTGGTATGTATGTCGTGTGTGGTGAGTGTAGTGTGTGGTGTATGTAGTATGTGGTGTGTATGTGGTGTGTGGTGTGTGTGGTGTTTGGTATGTATGTCGTGTGTGGTGTGTGTAGTGTGTGGTGTATGTAGTATGTGGTGTGTATGTGGTGTGTGGTGTGTGTGGTGTTTGGTATGTATGTCGTGTGTGGTGAGTGTAGTGTGTGGTGTATGTAGTATGTGGTGTGTATGTGGTGTGTGGTGTGTGTGGTGTTTGGTATGTATGTCGTGTGTGGTGTGTGTAGTGTGTGGTGTATGTAGTATGTGGTGTGTATGTGGTATGTGGTGTGTGTGTTGTTTGGTATGTGTGTCGTGTGTGGTGTGTGTATGGTGTTTGGTGTATAGTGTGTTGTGTGTGTAGTGCTTGGTGTGTATGTTTGTGTGTGGTATGTGTGTATGGTGTTTTGTGTATGTAGTGTGGTGTGTGGTGTGTGTATCGTGTTGTGTGTGTATGGTGTGTATCCCCACGGTGGGGAGTAGGGGTAGCAGCCGCTGGTGATGGGACATTCTGGCCTGCGTTCTGGGCAGAGGATTCCAGGGGAAAACGGGCACAGAGGGATTCAATAAGTTGCCCAAGGACACGCAGAGTATGGGTGAACGTGGAGCAGGGCCCTGGGCCCTCCCTTTCCCTCATGCCAGCAGGGAGGGTCTCTGGCACTTTACAGTGGGCAGTCAGGGTAGGGCGGAGTGGGCAGGGCACCCTCCTGCAGAGATGATGCCAGTGTGCCTTCCATGTGCCATCTCTTGCCCACCACCACGCTTACTGGTCCTTCAAAGGGTGAAAGAGTGAGCGGCCCACAGTGTACCTGTCTACCCCTGGGCCCCCGCTGCCAGGGGCAGGCCTTTCTAATGATAATCAGTGTTAGCTACAACAGTCCTGATGACCAGTGGTGGCAGCAGAGGCAGTTGGGAGTGACGTGCCGATCTCCCCTGAGTCGGCGCTGGCGGAGGTCGGGGGGCAGGTGAGAGCTATGGCCAGGAGAGCAGCAGCAGAGTGCGTGCCTGGGGCTCATGCTGCGACATCTGGGCAGTGTGCCTCAAAGGGGTCACTTGGAGGACTGGGCTGTTAGCTTCGGCCCACACAGGACCCCCTCTGGGCAGGCCCTGTCCTTGGGGCCCGTGATTGACAGCTCCACTTCAGCCCAGTGGGCAGCTGTTTCTGGCACACCTACTGTGTAACCAGGCTGTGTGCACAGACCAACATGGGGTGTGTCCTAGAGGTCAAGGGGCTGGGGGGTGTGGCACTCATGGTGGGGCTGGGGGTGGTGGCTGGCAAAGTGACTGGCCCAGGCTTGTGGAGGGAGGAGCAGGAGCAGGCTGAGCAGAGTTGGGGCCTCCTGCAGGCCCTGACCCCAGGGCACAAAGCAGGGGTGCTGGAGCACGGCAGGCTCGGCTCGTTCGTTGATTTAGTGCCTATTGAGTGCCAGGCACTGTGCTAGAGGCTGGCAGTCACACCACAGAAAAAAACAAAGAGCCTGGCCCTTGTGGGGTGGGGCACACAGATAAGAGGCAACAGAGACCTGAATCACAGATGCATCCTCCGGTCACTGGAGAGTGGAGGACAATGGCTGAAAAGCAGGGAGGGCAGGGGCTGGGGTTGCCAGTTGGGGTGCCAGTTGGGGTGCAGTTCTAAATGAGGGGACTGGATGGGGCCTTGCTCTGAAGAGAACCAGAAAACAGGCATGCAGTCCCCTGCCTTGGTCCCTCAGGCACCCTGGGAGGCCATATGGATGGACAGTGTGGGTAGGTGGCAGATGTGGGGGCGCCCACAGCTCCGAGTGAAATGCTCCTCCCAGCCTCGGGGGGACGGAGGTGCCTGGAGTCATCCCTGGAGGGTCAGCCCCTTTTGCACAGAAGAAACGTGTGGGGGACAGTGCAGGTATGGAGGGGAAGGTGTCAGGGTGTACGTACTGATGACTCTGTGCACCCTGCCAGGAACACCCAAGCCGCAGATCACATGGCGGAAGGGCCCGTCCTCAGAGCCCCTGCATGACCGGCCAGGTGTGGCGGTGCTGGAAGAGGGGTCTCTATTCCTGGCCTCCGTCTCACCCACAGACAGTGGAGACTACGAGTGCCAGGCCACCAACGAGGTGGGCTCCACGTCCAGGAGAGCCAAGCTGGTGGTCTATGGTGAGCAGGGAGCCAGAGCTGGGGGCAGGAGAGGAAAGCGGCAGGGACCCAGGGACGGGCCTGTCTTCCTCCCAGGACTGCATCCGGCCAGAGGCCCACAGTGATGCTGGGGGTCTGACAGTACCACGGGGTGCCCAGGTGTGGCAGTGCCAGTTCCCCAACACCTGAGAGCTTCCTACACAGGAGGATCAGGTCCTGCCACCAGGTGCCAGTGACGGGGAGATCTTGAGGGGGGCTGGGAGAGTGGCAGGTTGTACTGGACACCCCACTTCCCTAGAGAGACCCCCACGGAGACAGTATGGGGGAAGCACCTGGAATTCCATCAGTGTCTTTGATACGGGTCTAGAGGTGAAGATAGTTTAAAATGACCCCTTGGCTGGGCGTGATGGCTCGGGCCTGTACTCCTAGCACTTTGGGAGGCTGAGGCAGGAGGATTGCTTGAGCCCAGGAGATCGAGACCAGTTTGGGAGAGAGAGATCCTGTCTCCACATAAAATAAACTTAAAAAATTACTTTTGAAAATGAGCATGGATGGCAGTGCAGAGCCCCAGAGCCCACCTCCGGGTTAAAACTGTTACCATTGGCCTATTCTCACATTCTCGTCCTCAGCAGGGAGCGTGCCCACCCCCACATCCAGGGTGCTATGTGCAGAGGAAGGGGACCCCCCTTAACACGGGCAGTGCGGGTGGGCTGGGGAGTAGTCTCTGCCAGCAGGCTGAACTGACCTCGCTTGGGCAGTTCTAACAGCTCCTAATGCCACCTGCTGCTTCTCCAGGACCAGTTGCCCTGTAATGACTTGCTTAAGACATTTGTTACAAAAGCATGGCCAGGCCTCACCTTCAGAGATTCTGACTCAGGGGGACCCTCCCTGGTCACTGTGACACCAGGTTGGGTGTAGAACCAGATGGATCCAAGGGGACTCTAGCACCCTGCAAAGCTGAGTGTGAGAAAGGGTGGCAGCTGGGCCTGGGCACGACTGGGGGTGTGTTGGTCCCAGGGCAAGGCTGCTGCGGCCATCTGCAGGTCCACAGGACCCTTTGTGGCTGGGCGGATGGGGACAGGCAGACCTCCTCCAACCCCAGTGATGAAGGGCAGGGAATGGCCCAGACAGGGTCCCTTTGGCTGTGGCTCTAGGGGGGCAGGGAAGCAGCTCCTTGGCTTTCCTTGCCCCCAAGTGCCCCCTAGCATCCGGGAGGATGGACGCAAGGCCAACGTGTCGGGCATGGTCGGGCAGTCCCTGACGCTGGAGTGTGATGCGAACGGCTTTCCAGTCCCTGAGATCATGTGGCTGAAGGACGGGCAGCTGGTGGGTGTCCCCCCGAGGTGGGTGGGCTATGGGTGGGATTTGGGCTGGGGACAGGCCTTCTGGATGGGCGTTCCTGCGTGTGCCACGGTGGGGCAGGGAGATGTGACAGGTGTCTTTGGGGGTGCTCTGGGGTTCAGGGCAGTGGAGGATGGTGGTCACGTGATGAAGCCTGGCAGGGGGCTGCGTGGCAGAGAGCATGGCACCGTTCCGGCCACCGGCCACCTCTCGGGCCTCAGTTTCCTCATTACTGATGCTGGGGGTGGTGGCTGGATCCCCGCTTACTGGCTCCCTCTGGCCTCTCCTACCCAGATCCCTAAGGTGGGTGGCCACCGCCTCCTGAACGGGGGCCAGTCCCTCCACTTCCCCAGGATCCAGGAGGGTGATTCTGGGCTCTACTCCTGCCGGGCAGAGAACCAGGCTGGGACCGCCCAGAAGGACTTCAATCTCCTCGTGCTCAGTGAGTGAGGCCTGAGCCCCGCAACTCCCGACTCTTGTCTGACCTGTAGCCCCAACTCTTGCAGGCACACAGAGGGAGAGGGGAGACATTGCCTGCGGAGAGCAGGGGGCACAGAGGCGCCCATGACAGACCCAACCCCCATCCTCACAGAGCTGTCTGTCTGACCCTGTAGCCCCAACTCTTGCAGGCACACGGAGGGAGAGGGAAGACATTGCTTGCGGAGAGCAGGGGGCACAGACGGGCCCATGACAGACCCAACCCCCATCCTCACAGAGCTGTCGGGCTCAGGGAACAGACATTAGACAGGTGATTAGCAAAGTCATTACTGTCACAAGTGCTACAAAAGGGCAGCCTGGGCGCTGAGGGCTCCAGGGCAAGCCCATCTGGCCAGGGTTCTAGGGGGCTTCCCAGGAAGGTCGGGTAGGAGAGGGCCCAGACTGGGGGTCTGCAGAGACAAAGGCCCCGTGGTAGGCAGGGCTTGGAGGGTTTGAACAGTTTCCCACCCATCACCCCTTCTCACCTCCAGCCCCTCCTTCCGTGCTTGGAGCCGGGGCCGCTCAGGAGGTGCTGGGATTGGCTGGTGCAGATGTGGAGCTGCAGTGTTGGACCTCAGGGGTCCCCACGCCCCAGGTGGAGTGGACCAAGGACAGGCAGTGAGTGGCTCCCCCAGAGGATGTCGTGGGGTGGTGCCTAGACTGGACCTGCTGGATGTGGGGGAGGTTGAACTCTTCTGGGGGAGCTGATAGGCATGGCATGTGTCACCCAGGGCCCAGACTGAGGGCTGTAGGGGCGCCTCCCACCCAGTGGGAAATGAGCCAGGGAGACCCCACTCTTGCCTCAGCAAGGTCTTCGGGTCTTCTCGTCACTTAACCTTTCCATTTTTTTTTTTTTTTTTGAGACAGGGTCTTGCTCAGTTGCTCAGGTTGGAGTGCAGTGGAATGATCTCAGCTCACTGCAGCCTCAAACTCCGGAGCTTCTTGGGCTCAAGAGATCGTCCCACGTCAGCCCCCCAAATAGCTGGGACCACAGATGTGCACTACCAACAACGGGCTAATTTTTAAAAAATGTTTGTACAGATGAGGTCCTGCTTTGTTGCCTAGGCTGGTCTCAAACACCTGGCTTCGAGCAATCCTCCTGCCTTGGCCTCCCAAAGTGCCAGGATTACAGGCATGAGCCACTGTGCCCAGCCTCTTTTTTTAAACTCACTTTTTCTCTAAGTAAAATTTACATAACAGGCTGGGCGCGGTGGCTCACGTCTGTAATCCCAGCACTTTGGGAGGCCAAGGCGGGCAAATCACCTGAGGTCGGGAGCTATCAGCCTGCCCAACATAGCGAAACCCTGTCTCTACTAAAAATACAAAAAAAAATTAGCCAGGCGTGGTGGCGGGCGCCTGTAATCCCAGCTGCCTGGGAGGCTGAGGCAAGAGAATCACTTGAACCTAGGAGGTGGAGCTTGCAGTGAGCCGAGATCAAGCCACTGCACTCCAACCTGGGCGACAGAGCGAGAACCTGTCTCAAAACAAAACAAAACAAAACAAAACAAACAAACAAAAAATATCTACATAGCATACAATTAGCCATTTTAAAGTGTACAGTGGGCCAGGTGCAGTGGCTCACGCCTATAATCCCCACACTTTGGGAGGCCGAGGCGGGCAGATCATGAGGTTAGGAGATCAAGACCATCCTGGCTAACATGGTGAAACCCCGTCTCTACTAAAAATACAAAAAAATTATCCGGGCGTGGTGGCGGGCGCCTGTAGTCCCAGCTACTTGAGAGGCTGAGGCGGAGAATCGCTTGAACCCAGGAGGCAGAGGGTGCAGTGAGCCATCGCGCCACTGCACTCCAGCCTGGACAACAGAGCAAGACTCAGTCTCAAGAAAAAAAAAAAAAAAAAAAGATGTGCAGTGTAGTGGCATTTAGTACATTTGCAGCATTGGGCAACTTTCACTTCTATTTAGTTCCTAACATTCCATCACCCCAAAAGGACTCCCCGGATCCATCAGCAGCCAGTCACTGTCCCCCTCTCCCCAGCGCCTGGCAACCACAGCCTGCTTTCCTTCCCTATGGACTTGCCTGTTCTGGGCACTTCACATCACTAGCATCATACATAGAGTGTGTGGCCTTTTGTGCCTGGCTTCTTCCACTCGGCATGTTTTCCAGGTTCATCCGTATTGTGGAGAGTATCAGAATTGCCTTCGTTTCTGTGGCTGAATAATGCTCTGTGGCATGGACGGACCACACATTGTTGATCCGTTCCTCCCTTACTGGGCCTTTGCGTTGCTCCCACCTCTTGGTGCTAATGAAGCCACACACTCCCTGTGTGCAGCCTGCCCCCATCAGCGCCTCGGCCTTACTGGCACTTTTCCCTTGCCCGTCTCTCCAGGCCTGTCCTTCCTGGAGGCCCTCACCTGCAGGTCCAGGAGGATGGCCAGGTTCTCAGGATCACCAGCAGTCACGTGGGGGATGAGGGACGATACCAGTGTGTGGCCTTCAGCCCAGCTGGTCAGCAGGCCAGGGACTTCCAGCTCCGAGTTCATGGTGAGCCCCAACGCCTTCCGGGACCCTGCCACAGGCTACACAGAAAGCTTCCTGCCCGGCTGCCTGCTGCCTTGGAGGGAGGGTGAGGGCTGAAATGGGGGACCTGGTAAGTGATCCCTGAGTCCAAGAAAGCCGGGGTCGGAGTGAGGGTCAGGGTCAGGGGATAGGGTATTTGGCCCAGCATTATCCAAACCCGTAGTTTCCATCCCAGCTCTAAAAATGTACTACTGTTTGTTTGTTTGTTTGTTTGAGATGGATTCTTTCTCTGTTGCCCACGCTGGAGTGCAGTGGCACCATCTCGGCTCACTGCAAGCTCCACCTCCCAGGTTCAAGCGATTCTCCTCCCTCAGCCTCCCGAGTAGCTGGGACTATAGGCACCTGCCACTACACCCAGCTCATTTTTGTGTTTTTAGTACAGATGGGGTTTCACCATGTTGGCCAGGCTGGTCTCAAACTTCTGACCTCAAGTGATCCTCCCGCCTTGGCCTCCCAAAGTGTTGGGATTACAGGCGTGAGCCACTGTACCTGGCCCAAATTTACTACTTTTGAACCTCTTGGAATGATGCTTTCTTTTACTTTTCTTTAAATGAGTCACACTTCCTTATGCTGAAACACATGTATTTAAATATAACTTACTCTTATAAAGGATATTTAATATGGAAACGGTAAGCAGAAAACCAGTGCCGCTTGGCTAAGGAAGCTGAAAAAACAAACACACCCCATAAAGCAATGTTGTAAATCCTCGAGGCATGGACTCCGCAGAGGGCACCCAGCCTGCATCTGCACTCTTTGTGCTAAAAAGCAGAGACTAGACAGTGCTAGAAAGTTCAGGGACGTGCATAGTAGCACCACATGCAGCCTTTCCTTGCTGTAATCAGGATAGAAGAAGATTTGGGAGGGGTGTAGCCGTTTCATTCTGAGATGTGGTTATTTCATGCTGTGCCCGTGCGCCCCCCAGAATAGTTCTGGGTAGCGTCGGTGGTGGGTGACCAGCCCTGTGCGAAGTCCTCATCTAGTCCAGCCCCTCATTTCACAGATGGGGAGACTGAGACCCAGAGAGGGGAAGTGGCTTACCCCTGGTATTCCAGTGAGTTAGAGGCAGAGCGGGGCCCGGAATCCAAGCCTGGGGCCCCACCCCCACCTCCTGCACCTTCCACACCAGCATGTCCCCATGCTGGCCTCTCCCATCTGTCCCCTGACCCTGCCCTCCTTGTCCCCATGCATTCTCTGTCCCCACAATGGAAGCTTGTGGTGTGTCTTGTGGCCCAAAGGCATGAGTCTGCTGGCCTGGGGAAGATGCCAGTGGTCTCAGGGGCTGCCTGTGACCAGCCCCTACCACTTTCCTTCTCAGCACCCCCCACTATCTGGGGCTCCAACGAGACAGGTGAGGTGGCTGTCATGGAGGGCCACCTGGTGCAGCTTCTGTGCGAGGCCCGAGGAGTGCCCACCCCAAACATCACCTGGTTCAAGGACGGGGCCCTGCTCCCCTCCAGCACCGAGGTGGTCTACACTAGGGGCGGTCGGCAGTTGCAGCTGGGGAGGGCCCAGAGCTCAGATGCCGGCGTCTACACCTGCAAGGCCAGCAATGCTGTGGGGGCCGCAGAGAAGGCCACCAGGCTGGACGTTTACGGTGAGCAGCCAGGGGCCATGGCAGCTGGCATGGGCAGTGGGAGGGACTCAGTCATGGTGGCCCCTGCCTGTCTCCAAAGGAAGGCGAGGTGGCCACTTGAAGTGGTCAGAGGCAAAAGGGTAATGGGGCCAAATCATTATCTAGGGAGAAGGGTCCTCCCAGCTCATGCAACTTTCCTCATACACGTAAGGAAACTGAGGCCAGGAGTGGAAAGGCTTGTCTGGGAGGCCATGGCGGAGCTAAGTGTAGAATCCAGGTCTCCCCTCATGGTGTGAGCGTGTTCACTAAACCATGCCCAGACCCCTGTGACCACCACAATAATTAACTGCCCTTCGTTAGTCACTTCTGTAAGCTAGACCAGAGGGGCACTTTGCAGCATCAGCTCATTTGATCAGCTGGCAAAGGGACTTGAGCTCTCGTGTCCCCAGTTACAGATGGTCACGGTGAAGCCCTGGAGCAGAGAGGTTTCTCCAGGTTCACACCACTAGGAGGTGGTGGGACCCGGTCCATACGTGGGCAGATCTGACTCCAGACCTCACGCTGGGAACCTCAGCATCAGCTCAGCCCTGAGGGGCTTGGCTCTGGGGACCTTCGAAGGAGAACTCAGAGGAAAGGATGTCGGTGGCTCTGGATGGGTCTGAGCAGGCCCCAGTGAAGTGTGAGAGGGCGGCGTGCAAGCTGATAGGGGTCAGCCCGGCCCCCCGTGGGGAGTCAGTTCGGGAGCTCTGGCTTCCAAAGATGCAAAGGGCTTGGGTGTCAGAGCCTCAGGGACCCCAGAGGGCCGTTGAGCTGCATGGGCTCCGTGGCAGCCTCTGAAGATGGCCCCACTGCTAGTTCAGGGACTCTTATTTTGGGACCCGCGGTCCCCCAGGAAATGAAATAGAAAATGTGTATGTCTATGCTTTTATTAAATTTTCAAAGGGTCTTATGCCCAAATAAGGTTAAGAAGCATTTCCCAGGCCACGGTTGCCCCTTGTCCCCTGGTAATGGCTTCATCAGCTCAGCAACTTTAGAGGGTCCTTGAGGGTAAGAGAGAAATTTCCCCTCTGGCGTGGCCACCATGGGCTCCAAGCATAGTTAACATCTGGTCCCCTTGGCCGTCGCTGGCTAAGTTAGGAGTGCCCCAAGCCAAGCTATCTGGGTTCAGGTCTGCCCCAGTCTTCTGCCTCCTGAGACCAGGGAGGGAGGGGACTTCCAGGAGCAGAGCTCTGTCCCAGCCCTGGGGGTCTCATTTGAGTCCAGCAGGTACTGGACCTGCCATGTGTAGACACTGGGGATGCAAGTAGGCCAGCCCTGGTCCCACTCATGCTGGGCTTGTCGGGGTAGCAGCAGGGATGGAGAGGCAACAGTCAGCACCCAGGGGCGGGGTGGTGCACCCAGGGCCTGAGGAGGGTGAGAACGCTGCCCCAGGGTCTGAGCAGGGGGTTCAGCCAGTGGAGGTGAGGGAAGGAAGTGTTTCACATGGAGTGGGGTTGGTGAGGGGCTTCAGCGGGCCTATTGGGCTGAGATGAGAACAGGTTGGTGTCCGGCTGCGGTCCCCAAGCCACCCCCTGCCTCTTTTCCAGTCCCACCCACCATCGAGGGCGCCGGTGGAAGACCATACGTGGTGAAGGCTGTGGCTGGGAGGCCCGTGGCGCTGGAGTGCGTGGCCAGAGGCCACCCGCCCCCAACCCTCACCTGGCACCACGAGGGGCTGCCCGTAGCAGAGAGCAACGAGTCTCAGCTGGAGACAGGAGGCAGCGTGCTGAGGCTGGAGAGCCCTGGGGAGGCATCCACGGGCCTGTACAGCTGTGTGGCCAGCAGTCCTGCCGGGGAAGCCATGCTGCAGTACTCCGTGGAGGTGCAGGGTGAGCCCGGCCCACTCCACTCAGAGCTGCCTGGGCTGTGGACTCTGCCCAGGCCTGCTGCGTGCTTGTCCCGAGAGAGCTCCTGGAGTGGAGGGAGGGTGGGGAGAAGTAACCAGTGTCCCCACATCGCATGACACAGATGAGGACACTGAGGCCTGGGCTGAGGGGCTGGCAGGGCTAGGAGTGGGTAGGGTGGAGCCTCAGGATCAAGGGTCTCTGACCGTGCCCAGGACCCTGGGCCGGGTCACCCAGGACGGAAAACCTCGTTCTGCCTTCTACCAATGGAGGGGCCCTTTGCGGAGACTTTCCTAAGGCCGGCTTGTGGGTGTGGTCCCAGCAGGGTGGGTAGGGCCTTCGCCTGCTCTTCCTTCCATTGCTGAAGCATCTCAGGTACTAGTGCTATGCTGGCCCCGTGTAGCACTGGAAATGAAGCTGGGAACAAGGCCACCCGGACTCCTGAGCCCTCAGTCTGCCAGGGAGGCAGATGTTAAATAATCAGGCCCGAGCCTTTCAGGAGCCCAGGGTGTCCCTTCACCCTCCTTGGGTGGCCCTGGAAGGCCTCCTGGGGAAGCGGCCACTGATAGGGAGACCTGAGGGTGAGGTGAGGCTGGGCCTCGCTCTGAAGGCGCTGAGGACTTGGGAGGGTTTGCGGCCAGTGGCTGCTCAGCTGCAAACACCCAGGAGTGTGTTCTGCCTGCAGTGCCCCCACAGCTCCTGGTGGCTGAAGGCTTGGGACAGGTGACCACCATCGTGGGACAGCCCCTGGAACTTCCCTGCCAGGCCTCAGGCTCCCCAGTACCCACTATCCAGTGAGTCTGGGGTGGTGGAGGCCAGGGTTGGGGGTGGGCAGAGAGCGTGTGCTTTGCAGGTTGTGGGGAAAGTGGACAGGAGAGAGGCTTCCTGTTCCCAGGACTGGGAAAGAGGCCTGGAGCTATGGCTGGTAAGAGCAGGTGGGAGGAGCTTCTAGGCTTCCCACTTGTCCTGCCTGGCCTGGCCTTCCCTGGCCTCAGGTTGACCTGCCCTCCTCCCTACTAACCTTAGGTGGCTGCAGAATGGTCGCCCAGCTGAGGAGCTGGCCGGGGTGCAGGTGGCCTCACAGGGGACCACACTGCACATTGACCATGTGGAGCTGGACCACTCAGGCCTCTTCGCCTGCCAGGCCACCAATGAGGCAGGCACTGCCGGGGCCGAGGTGGAGGTGTCTGTGCATGGTGAGTGGGCACCTGGGGTTCTGGGGCTGTGGGTAGCCTGAGATGCCAGGGGTGGGTGGAGCCAGAGGACTGTGGCAGGCCTGGAAGGACATGGGGCTGGTCTTCTCTGGATGGCATTTCTGGGCTGGACTTCCCAGTTCCCTACAGAGACGCAGGTGTGAGAGGCTGGCTGGGCCACTTACCACACTTATCCTCTGTCCTGTCCAGCCCCTAGGCGTCACTCCTCTCCCCCAGCTTCCTCTTTCTCCATCTGCTCTCTTCATGCTAACCACGCTGAACTTCACTTAGTTCTTTTAATACATCAACCCTCTTTCTCTCACCTTCAAGTCTACGTATGCTGTTCCTTCTGCTTGGAACATTCTCCCTCCTCTTTGCTTGCCTAGCTCCTTATCTTTCAGGCATATCCTGAAATACTCTTCCTCCAGGAAGACTTCCTTGATTCTACCATGTTTCTCATCTGCTCTACCCAACCTCTCAATGCCTTAGCCCTCCACCCACTACATTGGGATTACTTATTTGGTTGTCCATCTCCACTGTCCACCTCTGTGAGCTTTGAGAGGGCAGCATGGTAGCTGCCTTTCCCTGCTGTGTCTAGGGGCTGAGTATAGTTCTGGCCACAGAGTAGATGCTCAGCACACATAAGGATGCATGGATAGATCAGTGGGTGGATAGGTGGATGGGTAGGTGGGTGGGTGGATGAATGGGTGGGTGGATAAATGGGTGGACGGACGGATGGATGGATGGATGGATGGATGGATGGATGGATGGATGGATGGAAGGAAAGGTGGATGGATGGGTAGATAGATGGAAGCATGGGTGGATAGAAGGGTGGATGGATAAATGGATGGATGGATGGATGGATGGATGGATGGATGGATGGATGGATGGATGGAAGGGTGGGTAGATGGATGAATGGGTGGGTGGGTAGATGGATGGAAGGGTAGGTAGATGGATGGATGGGTGGGTGGGGTGGGTGGGTGGATGGATGAGTGGATAGGTGGGTGGGTGGATGGAAGAGTGGGTAGATGGATGAATGGGTGGGTGGATAGATGGATGACTGGATGGGTGGATGGGTGGAGGGATGGATGGAAGGGTGAGTGGATGAATGAGTGGATTGATGGATGGGTGGGTGGATGGATGGAAGGGTGAGTGGGTGGATGGCTGGCTGGCTGGATTGATAGATGATAGATGGGTGGGTGGATGGATGGATGGATGGACAGACAGATAGGCAGATGAATAAATGCATGAATAGATGTGTGGGTGCATAGATGGATGGGAGAATTTTTAAAGGGAATAACTATTCTGCTGGCTCCTAGTCTAGAGCTCTTTCCCCTAAGCCATGTGTCTGGGGGATATGGTGGGCAGAAGCTAGATGCCACCCTTTGGCCAGCCCTTCAAGGCCACCTTCTCACCCCCAGGTATTGAGGGGGTTGCTGGGTGCCCACTGTACCCCTCCTGATTCTGACCCAGGCTCTTCCTGACTCTTTCCCTTACCAGAGTTCCCATCTGTCAGTATCATTGGGGGTGAGAACATCACAGCTCCTTTCCTGCAGCCTGTGACCCTCCAATGCATAGGGGATGGGGTGCCTACCCCAAGCCTCCGTTGGTGGAAGGATGGTGTAGCCCTGGCAGCTTTTGGGGGGAACCTACAGGTACGTGCAGGGGTCCCAGGGCTGGCGAGCCAGCTGGGCACAGGTGGAGGGGCTGCTCTGGGGGCTTCCTGGAGACTCTGAGGAAAGCCCAACAGCCTGGGGATAGGAAGGGCCCAGGGCCCTCTCTGCCTGAAAGGGTGAGCCTCAGCCTCTTCCCAGTCCTAGGAGCTTCAGTTGTCAGAGGGAGAAAATGTCGGCCGGGGGGGACAGGGAACGGTATGCCTGGAGATCAGACGAATCCCTGGCATCTGAGTGCTTGGCTCAAAACCCGACCCCCAGAGCCAAAAGTGTCCCCATGCCTCACTGCTCCTGACCCCGGGCTCAGCAGCAGCCTGGCCACTCACTATGTCCTGTCATCACTCTGACAGCCCTGTGGCACATTCTCTGCCCCCTCCCCTCCAGATTGAGAAGGTGGACCTGAGGGATGAGGGCATCTACACTTGTGCCGCTACCAACCTGGCTGGGGAGAGCAAGAGGGAAGTGGCCCTGAAGGTTCTGGGTGAGGACGTGGGTGGCCAGCAGGGCCCAGGCCAAGGATGTTGGGTGATCCCTTGGGGACCCTTGGGGCTGGGATGTGTGGCTAGGGAGGGGGAGGAGGTTTTTCAGTCATAGTTGTGCACTTAACTTCAGAGGAAGTAGAAAGTCCTAAAATGAAAGCATTAGCAATAGCTCTGTAGTCCCTTTTGGCTGCTTTTGGTGGGATTTTTAGTAGCAGACCTTGCCCACATTCATATTTGCCTTTGCTTATTTTGGGAGTTTATTTGCAGGGAAATCCCTGTCCTTGTCCCTTTCCCTGGCTGTGCTGGCTGTTGGCTGTCCTGGGGTAGGGGCTGGGTGCTGTATGATTGTCGTAAGGGTGGCAGCCTGTTGCTCTTTGGTCTTGGGCTTGGTTCCAGGAGTGGTGTCGCTTAGTCTGAGGACGTGAGTTGTTTTAGAGCCCTGTTGTCTAGGATTTTCTATGGGGAGCAGGGAGCAGCACTGCTGGGATGGCTGGGATTAGAGCTGCCCAGAGCTTACACCTACCAAGCTGGGTCTCTCCTTGTCTGCCCCTAGTGCCCCCCAACATCGAGCCAGGCCCAGTCAACAAGGCAGTGCTGGAAAATGCCTCAGTGACCTTGGAGTGTCTGGCTTCGGGCGTGCCCCCTCCTGGTAAGACCCCTCCTCTTGGCCGAAAGCTACTTCCAGCCCAATTCACTGTCTAATGAGGCTGGCGAGTGACCCAGGGACCCTCTGGACGTAATGGGAAGAAATCAGCAGGTCTTTCCCCCCATTTCTCTCATTTTCCTCTCTTCCTCTTCAACAACGTCCTTCGGGCCAAGGCACTGCTAGGGTCCAGAGCCCGGAGTCTGAAACAGGCCTGCAGGGCACCTACTCGCAGTCAACTTCACAGGGCTGTCCGGGGCTGGGGGCGAGGATCAGGACCTCAGAGTCATCATCCGGTCTGTAGGGTCCTCCCCTGTAGACCAGCAGTTGAGGAAAGGGCCGGGCGCTGGGGTCTGGCTGTGGGTGTTTGCACAGCGGACTGGGTGAGGCTTATAGTAACCCAGGAGGAGGGCCCCTTTCCGGTTCCCATCTGAACTAGGCCCACCCTGCTTTGCTTGTGGCCTATGAGCCCTGGGGATATTTGCCCCCTCTCGTGGGGATGCCTGCTGAGTTCCAGGGGGGCGCAGCCTGGCAGGATGAAGGGAAGCTGCAGATACAAGTGTTCCAGCCTGGCTTTGAGGCTGCTGCTTTGGGCTGGTCCACGTTCTCTAATGCTCCCTAAGCGAGGGAGTCTCCTGGTAGGGGGAGGGCAGGGCTGAGTTTGACTCTCTCTGCTCCTGGCTGCCTCAGCCTCTGCCCACAGGGCTTCTTCTTCACCCTTGGTCCTGTCTTGGGCAACATTGCCCGGTTCCACCCCGACTCCCTTTTGTGAATGAAGAACTCTGACCTCCAATGCCTGAACAAACAGTGTGGCCACCCTGGAAGGTTCTCTTGGATGCCCACCACACCAGCAGAGTCTGACGGGCTGGCAGCACCCTTGCACCTCTCTTCCATTCCCCCTTGCATCTCTCTTCCATTCCCCCTTGCATCTCTCTTCCATTCCCCCTTGCATCTCTCTTCCTTTCCCCAGATGTCTCCTGGTTCAAGGGCCACCAACCTGTCTCTTCTTGGATGGGAGTGACAGTATCAGCGGATGGGAGAGTTCTCCGCATTGAGCAAGCCCAGCTTTCTGATGCTGGGAGCTACCGCTGTGTGGCATCCAATGTGGCAGGTAGCACAGAGCTGCAGTTTGACCTACGGGTCAATGGTGAGCATCCCTGGGCCTCTAAGGGCCCTTGTCCAAAAAGTTGGCTTTTCATCCATTTGTCTGTTAGTCTGTCCATCCACCTGTCCACTCATCCATCCATCTACCACCCCATCCATCCATTACCCCATCCATCCATCATCCATCCATCCTTCCATCCATCCATCCACCCATCCACCCATCCATCCATCCACCCATCCACTCATCCACCTATCCACCCATCTGTCCATCAACTCATCCATCCATCCATCCATCCACCCATCCA
>NW_016813389.1:2500263-2578144 GCF_001698545.2 Rhinopithecus bieti
AAAAAAAAAAAAAAGAAACAAAGAGAGAAAAAGAGAGAAGGAAGGAAGGAAGGAAGGAAGGAAGGAAGGAAGGAAGGAAGGAAGGAAGGAAAGAGGGAAGGAGGGAAGGAAGGAAAGAAGGAAAGAGAAAGCGAATGAACTTAGTCTTGGGTGGGAGGTAGTAGGAAGGATTCGATTCTAGCTCTTTCCCTTTGCTGGAGTGAAGATGGTTAACACATATTGTATGCCCAAGAACCCCACCTGTGCCATTGGATTTAACTTCATGGCAGCCCCACCAGGTGGAGATTTTCATTATCCCCACTTTACAGATGAGGAGACTAAGGTCCAGGAGTGTAAGTAGCATCCCAAGGGCCTTGCATGGTGAGCGAGTGGTGGAAGGCAGGATTCCACCCCAGGAGTTCTCCCCCTGGACCCTGCGTTCCTTCCTGCAAAGCTGCACTGGTTATTTTTGTTTCAGGGGCAAAAGGTGGTTCTGAGACCTGCTTTAAAAAAATTTTTTTAAACACAAATTTTAAATTTTAGAAAGTTTTGAGATAACTGTGGATAATTGTAGATTCACAGACATCTGTAAGAAATAACACAGGGAGACCCTGAGTTTCCTTCCCCAGTTTCCCTCCGTGGAAACATGCTGCAGAAATCTGGGATGTGGATATCGCGACAATCTTACTCAGACTGGCTCCTCTGAAGCAGGACTGAAGGCAGGGGAAGGGTGGGCGCTCCTGGCTGCTGCGAGTAGCTAGGCCTGACCCAAGGTGTGGCCCCTCCTTGCCTGAGGGAGCCCCTCTCCTGCCCCCTCCCACATATGCCTGAGGGAGCCCCTCTCCTGTCCCCTCCCACAGTGCCCCCGAGTATCCTCGGAGAAGAGCTGAATGTGTCCGTCGTGGCCAATGACTCAGTGGCCCTGGAGTGCCAGAGTCACGCCATGCCCCCTCCTGTGCTGAGCTGGTGGAAGGACGGGCGGCCCCTGGAACCACGGCCTGGAGTCCACCTCTCTGCAGACAAAGCCTTGCTGCAGGTGTGCAGGTCCCCAGTCAGCCAAGCAGGCCTCCATCTCGGGCCACAGGCAGGATGGGGCCTGCAGGTGCCCCAGCTCAGTGACCTACAAGCCCTCTTCCTCCCAGGGGATGGGGGACAAAACCCCAGGACTGGGTCCTCAGGGCCTCCCTCAGGGCCCCTGAATCAGCTGAGTGGCACCAGCTGTTGGGTTAGAACCTACCTCACCTGCCTGCTCCTCCTCCCACCCCTCTACACCTTGTGATATGATCATTCCCAACTCAGAGCACTGCCATTTGGCTTCCCCTCCTTCCGTTCATTCTTCAAAGCCACAGCCTAGCCCCAGCACCCCATGTCAGGATCTGACCCCTGAGCACAGGTCCCCTGCACCCCACCAGCCTTCTTCTTCCACCTTCTCTTCGGGTCTGTTTTCTTGGGCTTTCCAAAGAGGCTGGCAGCAGATGAAAGGCAGGAGCAGGTCTGATCCAGTCACAGGCCTTCCCCTTAGCAGATCTGGGCCGTGGATGTGAAGGTGGGGAGGCTGGCAGGGCTGCCATCCAGGGGGCCCTTCTCAGGCCCACCACAGGCACCGGCTTCTGGAAACTTCCTGGTGCAGCTGGTGGGGAGATGCTGTCCCTGCCCTGTGCTCCAGGTGGGGAACCTGGGGCTCAGCGAGGTCACGTGATGTGCCTGCAGTCACACAGTCTATCCAGGGCTCACCCGTCTCTGTGCTGTCCCTACCCATGGGGGGGGTCTCTGCTCTCGGCCAGGTGGACAGAGCCGACGTGTGGGATGCGGGCCGCTACACCTGTGAGGCACTGAATCAGGCCGGCCACTCAGAGAAGCATTACAATCTCAACGTCTGGGGTGAGGGTCTCCCGGGCTGGGCACGGGGAGGGGGCTGTTGCCTTGATTGGGTCCCAGGACACAGCCCTCCCCCAGCCTGCCCTTGCCTTGCTCATCCCCTCCCCATCCCAGTCCCACCCCCACTAACCCTCTCTCTACTCTGACTCAGTTGCTCCAGTGTTCCCCTCGAGGGAATCCCACACCCTGACTGTGATCGAGGGACATCCTACCAGGCTGTCCTGTGAATGCCGGGGCATCCCCTTCCCCAAGATCTCCTGGAGGAAGGACGGTAGGATTGCTGCCCTTGCCCAGCCCCACCTCATTGCCAGGCACAAGGAGGCTATGCCCAGCCCCCACTGGTTACCCCCACCCCAGAACCTAGCTGAGATGGGGGGGCTTATGGCTCGAGGGGTGGGGATGCTGGTTACAGAAGTGACGCTTCCCCCAGCCCCTCTCTCCTCAATCTGTGAGGCTGCAGGAGCCCCTGGTCCTGCTCTGCCAGTAAGAGCTGGATTGATCTTCAGGCCTCACTTCAGACGTCCCTTCTTCCAGGAAGCCCTCCCTGACTGCCAGGCTGGGACAGAACCTCCCTGATGCAGTCCCTGTCACTTGTCATGTGACCCACATTAGTCCTTCTGTGTGTGTTCTTCCATTAGTCTGTGACCCCTGTGAGGCACCACCTTGACCGCCGCTGAATTCCAAGTTCAGTGTATGTACAAAAAAGGTGCTCAAAAAACATTTGGAATTCACTTCACCAATTTTTTTTCTTTTTTGAGACAGCGTCTTGCTCTGTTGCCCAGGCTGGAGTGCAGTGGTGCAAGCTCAGATCATTGCAACCTCCGCCTTCTAGGTTGGAGTGATTCTCCTGCCTCAGCCTCCCAAGTAGCTGGGATTACAGGCAGGTGCCACCATGCCCGGCTAATTTATATATTTTTAGTAGAGACAGGGTTTCACTATGTTGGCCAGGCTGGTCTCGAACTCCTGACCTCAGGTGATCTGCCCACCTCGGTCTCCCAAAGTGCTGGGATTACAGGCATGAGCCACCGCACTCAGCCAATTTAACCGATATTTATTGAGCGACTATGCCAGGCCCTGTTCTAGGCACTGGAAATACAGCAGAGGATAAAACAGATCCCCACCCTCACAGTGGGGGCAGTCAGATAATAAACACACAGTTAGTACATGACTCAGTACCCTAAATGATAAATGCTATGGAGAAAAATAAAGCTAGGAAGCCGGGGAAGATATCCTGGGGGGTTGTAGGATTTGCAGTTTTAAGTTGGGTGGCCAGGAATGCCTGACCAAGCAGACTTGAAAAGGTCAGGGCTGAACATGAGAATATCACAGGGAAACGCAGCCCAGGTGGAGGTAAGGGTAAGTGCAAGGGTCCTGGGGCAGGAATGCTGCTCGGATGGAGGAATGAGAGGAGGTGGGGAATCAGGGATGATGGAAGAGAATGGAGCTGCCATTACCAGGATGGGAGACCCCAGGGGCAGGTATGGTAGAAAGACCTAGCATTTGGGGTGAATTAATCTTGAGACATCTGCTAAACGCCTAGTGAGGTGTCAAGTGGACAGGGAGAGACAGGTGTCTGGAGCTCAGAGGAGAGATCTGGGCTAGGAAGCAGCCTGGGAGTAGCAAGACAAGCTGAGGTCACCAGGACAGAGAGGAAGGAAGCAATGTCAGGTGGCCACTGGGTCTGCTTCCCTGCTGGGACATGCATATTGAGTCATGACCCAGTCCAGAGGTCTGCTCCTCTAGAAACAGAGGTGGAAGGGTTTAATCCAGTAGGTCAAGGTTGACAAATCCTCCTCCTACAAGGGGTCTTCTTTTTTTTTTTTTTTTTTGAGACGGAGTCTCGCTCTGTCACCCAGGCTGGAGTGCAGTGGCCAGATCTCAGCTCACTGCAAGCTCCGCCTCCCGGGTTCACGCCATTCTCCTGCCTCAGCCTCCCGAGTAGTTGGAACTACAGGCGCCGCCACCTCGCCCGGCTAGTTTTTTGTATTTTTAGTAGAGACGGGGTTTCACCATGTTAGCCAGGATGGTCTCGATCTCCTGACCTCGTGATCCGCCCGTCTCGGCCTCCCAAAGTGCTGGGATTACAGGCGTGAGCCACCGCGCCCGGCCCTACAAGGGGTCTTCTTGATGCCAGGTCTACCAGTTGCCTGGTCATCCTCCTCAGGCCACTATAGCCAAATGGATGGTCATTCTGTCAATAGCCTTTATTGAGCCCTGCTGTGTGCCAGGCCCTGGGGAGCCACTAAGGATCCCGGGGGGGGGAGGGGCTGGTCGCGGTGGCTCACGCCTGTAATCCCAGCACTTTGGGAGGTTGAGGCAGTGGATCACCTGAGGTCAGGAGTTCAAGACCAGCCTAACATGGTGAAACCCCGTCTCTACTAAAAAATACAAAAATTAGCCGGGTGTGTTGGTGTGCACCTGTGATCCCAGCTACTCGGAATGCTGAGGCATGAGAATCACCTGAACTCAGGAGGCAGAAGTTGCAGTGAGCTGAGATCATGGCACTGAACTCCAGCCTGGGCAACACAGCGAGTCTCTGTCTCAAAAAAAAAAAAAAAAAAAAAGGATCCCAGAAGGAAATTGAGGCAGGGTCTGCCATTCCAGAGGGCCCAGGCCAGGGTAAGATTCAGATGGGGCACTGTAGGCAGATCTGTGATGGGGAGAAGCCTAGGGGGATAGGGAGGAGCTCAGAAGAGGCACCAGGACCAGATATGGCACTCATGTAAGGCTTCCTGGAAGAGGTAGTGTCTAAATGGACACCTGAAGGATGAGCAAGAGTTGGCAAGAATGGGTGGGAAGACGAAATTTGCAGGTGGAAAGACATCATGTCCTTGCAAATGCCCTGGACCAGGAGTTTCTTTTTCCCTACACCCAGGTCAACCCCTCCCAGGGGAGGGGGCTGGCCTCCAGCAGGTGTCAGCTGTGGGGAGGCTGCTGTACCTGGGACAGGCCCAGCTGGCTCAGGAAGGAACATACACCTGTGAGTGCAGCAACGTGGCGGGGAACAGCAGCCAGGACCTGCAGCTGGAGGTGCACGGTGGGTGAGCCGGGCGGGGGCTGGGAGGGTCTGGGATCATGGGCTGACTGGGCAGGTACTGCCCTCAAATCGGAGCAACTACAGGGAAGTGATGGTGTGTGGTGCAGGCTTTCTCCTCCCTCAGATTCCTGGTGTGAGATTCCATTCTCACACCGCTCTAAAGATACTACCTGAGACTGGGTAGTTTATAAACAAGAGGCTTAATTGACTCACAGTTCCACATGGCTAGGGAGGCCTCAGGAAACTTACAGTTATGGCAGAAGGTGAAGGGGAAGGAAGGCACGCCTTCCATGTTGGCAGGAGAGAGAGAGCGAAAGGGGGAAGCACCAGACACTTATCAAACAAGCAGATCTCATGAGAACTGACTGACTCACTCACTACCACAAGAACAGCATAGAGGAAACCGCCCCCATGATCCAGTCACCTCCCACCAGGTCCCTCCCTCCACACGTGGGATTACAGTTTGAGATGAGATTTGGGTGGGGACACAGCCAAAACGTATCACCTGGCATTTTGACTGCCCCTCCCACACAGCTTCTCACTAACCCAAGCATGGCAGGCAGGGGGGCTGTAGCACAATCCCTAAGGGCCCCCCAGTGGTCCGGAGGAGAAAAGCCACAGCTGAAACAGCTGGAAACCCGGAGGAAGTGTGAGCGTTCTGTGAAGCTCCTCTATGTGATGGAAACCTAAACCGTATCACCTGGTCCTGCAGTGAAGCAATGAAATCCCCCAGCCTTGTAAAACTCCTGCTGGAAAATAAAACCAGGAAAAGTGCTGTTCAACATCTTGAGGAGAAACCCACCCACAGAATAATTTTCCACCCCCAACCAGTCCCAACAACTGTTGAAGCTCCAGGAAGTCTCTGGTTTTTGAGGAAGAAAACCCGTCACACATCCTGAAGGGTTGTTCCCCACATAGCAGGCCTGCCTGTGACTCCCAGGCTCTAGCAGTAGGGTGCTGTTATGACCCCATTGTTGGGAAGGAAAATGGAGGCCCAGAGAGGTGAGGTCACGAGGTCACACAGCCGGCGATGGCAAGAGGAGAGGGTGTGTCCCTACGGGGCCCGGGGCAAGTGTGTGGTGCCTGGTGGCCTCAGCAGCTTTCTCTGATGGGCTTTCTCTCCCCATCCCTACAGTTCCCCCTCAGATTGCCGGTCCCCGGGAGCTTCCCACACAGGTCTCCGTGGTCCAGGATGGAGTGACTACTCTGGAGTGCAACGCCACAGGGAAACCCCCTCCGACAGTGACATGGGAGCAGGACGGCCAGCCCGTGGGGGCCGAGCTGGGCCTGCAGCTGCAGAACCAGGGTCAGAGCCTGCATGTAGAGCGGGCCCGGGCTGCCCACTCCGGACACTACAGCTGTGTGGCCGAGAACCTGGCTGGGAGGGCAGAGAGGAGGTTTGAGCTCTCTGTGCTGGGTGAGGACCGGCAGCTGCTGGAGGAGGGTGGGTTGGGGCAGATGAGAGTGGGCAAGGCTGGTTCAATCTCCAGGCGCAGCCCTCGGGCTGTGATCCTTGGGTCACACCTGTTCTTTCCGGAGTCAGGGCTCTAATGAAAGCTGCTGCTGGGGGAAGCCACCAGCACTGTTCTCAACAATCAGGACTGGTCCCAAATGGCCCCAGTTTCCCCCAATTCACCTCTTCTCCCTCCCTCTCTCTCTCCTGGGTTCACTCTTCCCCTACTCTCTTCTGGGCACTGGGGAAGTAAGCAGTCCCTGTCCTGCGTGACTGGTATGTGATGGGGAGAATTCAGGGGCTTGTGAGAGACCAGGAAAACGTCTAATACTGTTGGGGCAGGTCAGGGCAGCCTCCCAGAGGAGGTCCCCTTTAAGCTGGACCATAGAAGGTAAGTAGGAGTTAGGCAACTGCTGGGTGAGGGGAAGCACGTGCCAGGCAGAGGGTTGCTGAGGCAGCCTCATGCATTCCAATCATTTACTGAGCTCCTACTGTATGCCTGAAGGGATAATTCAGGGTGGAGACAGGGAATGGTAAGAGACAGAGTGGGAGAGGTGGGCAGGGATCAGTTGAGGGAGGACCCCCCTCACCGTTGCTGGGATCTTGAGCCTCACCCAGATATCCCCAACACCCCCATCTCCCTGGATAGAGAGTGGCTTCCTTCAGGAACAGGTTCTTTCAGAACTGCAGCATTGCCACTTAGCATTGCCACATGTGCATTTAGGAAGCGCATCTGGCCTCACCTTTACACTAATTCCAGTCCCACTGACTCAGTGCTTGCTCTGCCCAGGCACTGGACTGGGTACTTGCACGTGTTCCTGTTGAATCCCCCAGCAGCCCACTGAGGGCTTGGGGAGACTGAGGCCCAAGGAGCCTGCCTGACTCCAGAGCCCAGCCTGTGGCGCCACTGGCTCCCTCCTAGGTGTCCTCGTTTTAGGGGGAGCAGCTCTGCTGTCATCACTTCTGTTCCTCAGACTCTCCCAATTGGTGGAGTGAGGGGACGGTCAATGGGGCTAGGGAAGGAGCATGAAGCACCCAGCCCCAATCTGCACCCTGAATGTGGCTTCTTCTTTGTGTCCAGTGCCCCCAGAGCTCATTGGAGACTTGGACCCGCTGACCAACATCACTGCCGCCTTGCACAGCCCCTTAACTCTGCTCTGTGAAGCCACAGGGATCCCGTCCCCGGCCATCCGCTGGTTCCGAGGGGAGGAGCCTGTCAGCCCGGGGGAGGACACCTACCTGCTGGCAGGTGAGATACCAGTCAAGGTTGGATCCTGGGAATCAGGCGGGCCCTCCGCCTCTGCCTCTATCCATTACATGCCCATGACCTCTGACCCTGAGCTGCCAGGCCTGGTTGGAATAATCATTCCAGCTGCTGGTCCCCAAAGAATGTAGCCCAAAACACTAGTCAGGTGAGGTGCTCCAGGAAAAAATCACGGATTTAGATAAATTTGGAAAAGGCTTCCTGCTCTGCTCACCTAGAGAACCACAGTGAGCATTTGCATAGCAAAGGTTCTGATAAGTCCTGCAGAAAAAAAACAAAACAAAACTTTGGCACTTACATATAACATCGCACAGAACAGTAGCAAGCTTTTGGATGTGCTGATCTAAGCACCTTCTCTGAATATTTATCCCCCTCATAAAATGGGTTTGCGAGGTTCTTGCTGGTATACAAATGGGGCACTGAGGCCCAGGAGTCTCTGTCCCATCCAAATCCTGCAAGGACTTCAAGGTCCCTGAGGCTATGCCTCAGTCACCCATCGGTTGTTCCATGCAGCCTGTGATGAGATGGCAAATACGTTTCCTCTTGGGCATCACTTCTGAGCACTTGGTAAGAATTGCCGGGTGCATTCTGTGGATAGGAATTCAGAGACTGCATTGGGCCCAGTGGAAAGGAATGTGGCAATCAATTAGTAATGTCTGCTCTGGGTGCAGTAACAGCAGTGGTGGCCTGTGTCCTGTGTATCTGCCCTCCCCACACTGGTCTTGGGAGACCCTTGGGTTCCTCTGAGAGGAGCTGTCTCTCCCTGAGAGGTCCTTGGGAGGAGAAGATCTTTTACCAGGTCTGTCAGAGTAGAGCAGAGGTCTGCTGGGCCAGGACTACATAATCCATTGCTCTCCCTTCAGCTGCAGCCAATTCCTAGAGCCAGGGGTGGCCGGGTGACAGATACTTCTTGCTAGAGCAGGGTCCTCAGATTTATTCTGGTACATGTCTCATCTCCAGGCAGCTCCATCCGCTTGTTTACCCTCCTGGGCCTCAGTTTCTGGATCTGAGGAACAGGACACAATGGGAGACAGACACGTACATGTGTAATTATAATGCCTCTTCCTGCTGGGCAGCAGGGGGCTCAGCTTGGGACAGAATACTGCTCAGAGTCATGCTTGGGGCCCACACCCCTCCCTCCCCAGGTGGCTGGATGCTAAAGATGACTCAGACACAGGAGCAAGACAGTGGCCTCTACTCGTGCCTGGCAAGCAACGAGGCTGGGGAGGCAAGGAGGAACTTCAGTGTGGAGGTGCTGGGTGCGTTACAACTCCATTCTCATGGGTGCCCTATGAACTCTTCCCCACTGCCTGGGTGCTCCCAGAGGCAGGGCCCCAGACCCATGGCTCGTGCTGTAGGAGGAGTCCAGCAGAGAGAAAGAGGGAGAAGCTAAGCCTTGTACGCTTTGCCTCATCAAAAACGTTTGTTCAAGCCTGGGCAGTGTGGCGAAACCCCATCTCTATGAAATGTACAAAAATTAACTGGGCATGGTGGTACACACCTGTAGTCTCAGCTACTCAGGAGAAGAAGCTGCAGTGATTGTGCCACTGCACTCCAGCCCAGGTGACAAGAAACCTCTGTTCTGAGGCTGCCATGGAACTTTCCAGAAACAGCAGGGACAATCCAAAGTGGAAGGGGCAAATATTTTTGACACCACTAAGACTGCCTGCCTCTCATCAGTCTTCTTCTGAGGCACTGGTACTTCCGTCAGCCAGTAGGAAATGTTTCTTAAACTCACCACCTTATGGAAACAGGCATGGGATGGGGAAACTGAGGCACAAGAAACGGTGGGCCCTTGGCTTCCTGTTCTGTGATTGTGTAGCCTGGGAGGGCCAGCCCCCCCAGTCACTAGCCATTTGTCTCTCTGCTTCTCCCAGTGCCTCCCAGTATTGAGAACGAGGACCTGCAGGAGGTGATCAAAGTCCCTGAGGGACAGACTGCCCATCTGATGTGCAACGTCACAGGTGAGGGCCACATGATGTGGTGGGCTGGGAGAAGGGGTGGGAAGGCAGCTTCAGAAAGGAGGGGATTGATTGCTGGGGATCTGCCCACCTGCCCCAGCCCCACTCCTCCTGACTGGCGTCTCTCTACGTCTTGGACTCGGCATCAGGTCCCGGCTCATCTTTGCATGTGTTCTTCTGTCCCAAACACTCTTCCCTCTCCCCACCTCACTACAGACCTCAGCTTTCAGGACCCTCCACAGGGAGCCCTTGGCTGGCCCCTGAGGCCCAGTGGGCCACCTCCACTGGGCTCCCACAAGCCCCCATGCTTCCCTGTCCTAGCACTGACCCACATTGGACCATAGTGGCCTTGTGGCATCTGAACTTATTGAAGACCCAGCTGCTGCCTTGCCACCATAGTTTCCCCAGTGCCTGGCAGAGTAGGCTCCCATTAATGCTTATGGGTTGAAGGATGGATGGATGGATAGGTAGGTGAATGGGTAGATAAATGAATGGGTGTATGAATGAATGAGGGTTGGATGGATGGATGTGTAGATGGGTGCATAGATGGATGGATGGATGGGTGGAGAGATTTATGGATGATTGGCTGAATAAAATGATAGGTGGGTAGGTAGGTGGATGGATGGTTGGACGGTTGGGTGGATGGGTGGTTGAATGGGTGGATGGGTGAATGGAGAAATGAATGGATGATTGGTTGAATGGAGGGATAGTTGGGTAGGTAGGTGAATGGATGGTTGGATAGTTGGATGGGTGGGTGGATGGGTGGGTGGATGGGTGGGTGGATGGGCGGGTGGGTGAATGGAGAGATGAATGGATGATTGATTGAATGGAAGGATAGGTGAGTAGGTAGATGAATGGATGGTTGGATGGATGAATGGGTGGGTGGTGTGTGGGTGGGTGGGTGGATGAATGAATGGATGGAAGGAATAGCTTGTTTTTCTGTCTTGCCTGTCTGTACCAGGTGATCTCTACCCATTGCCCAGTAAGGAGAAGGCAGCCAAGTCACAGAGGAAGGGGCACAGGCTGCTGCTGCTGCTTCTTGTTGTGCTTCACGGGCCTCTGGGCCGGGATGGAGAATTCACATTCCCTGACCCATCTGGGACTAGCCTGTGACCCCTGTGCTGCCCTAGTCGAAGGCTGCCAAATTGTCTCATTCTCTGCTCTGCATACAGGCCACCCACAGCCCAAGCTCACATGGTTCAAAGATGGCCGGCCCCTGGCTGGTGGAGATGCCCACCACATCTCCCCAGACGGAGTCCTCCTGCAGGTCCTCCAGGCAAACCTGTCCAGTGCTGGCCACTACTCCTGCATTGCAGCCAACGCTGTTGGGGAGAAGACCAAACACTTCCAGCTCAGTGTCCTGTGTAAGTTTTGGACATCTGGCCACCGCAGGTGCTGGAGGGAGGGAGAAGCAAGGTGACTAGCTCCTTACAACTTCCCACAAACCGTTCTACTATTTTTCTTCTAACTCTCCGAGTTTAACAACAAAAATCATATAGCGACTCTATTGACTGAACATTTACTATGGGCCAGGCATTTCAACGGGTCTGATTGATTGAATCTTCACAATGACACTAGGAGGTAGGAGATGTGCTTGTCCCCATGTCACTGATGAAGCCCTGGGGATCAGAGAAGTGACAAAGTTATTGCCAGGCCCCAGGGTGGTGGGTTCACAACCAGGCGTCTCTCCATGTCCTGAGGACAATACATACCTACTATTCTGTTAGCCTGGAGAAACAGAGCATCTATCAAATGAGAGGGGCACAGACCAGCTTAGAAAAATCTGTTTCTAAAATGTTGGCAGTTAAAAGGAGAGACCCCTGCAGGGGTTGAAAGAAGAAATCTTGGGACCAATGAAAGCATAGCTACTCTACTCAGCGGGGAACAAAGCCCCCCAACTCCCGCTTCCCTCTCAAATAGAATTGAGAAGACTCTGGTTAATTGGTAGAGAGGCTGGGTGTTGAGAAGCTGTGGGGGAAATGGAGGCAGAAATTATTCAGCTTTCCCTTGTAGTATTGCTTAGTGTTGGGAGAGCCGGGCTCTGGGTCACCCAGGCCTGAGTTCAAGCCTGGCCACCCCGGGCATGGGCTTCTCTGAGCCTCAGTTTCCCATCTTGGTAATGTAAGTGACAGAAGAACCGAGGCCAAGCACTGGGGTCCGAGGCTTTCCTGGTCCTTAGCCTAGGGTCAGGGATCTCTGCTCACAAGTGCCCCCTGGCCCCCCATCACAGTGGCTCCCACCATCCTGGGAGTGACTGAGGACAGTGCAGACGAGGAGGTGACCGTGACCATCAACAACCCCATCTCTCTGATCTGCGAGGCGCTGGCCTTCCCTTCCCCCAACATCACCTGGATGAAGGACGGGGCCCCTTTTGAGGCCTCCAGGAACATCCAGCTGCTCCCAGGTGACGCCCTCTGGTGGGGAGGAGGGAGGGAGGGGACAGGTGACATGTCATCAGGGTTGGAGGAGAGGACCAGTGAGCCTGTCCTTATGCCTGGCATGAGGCTGCAGATTTGGGGTGACCCTGGCCACTGGCCCCCACACAGGTACCCACGGGCTGAGATACTGAATTCCCCCCAGAGGAGATGCTGGTCAGTATACCTGCATGGTCACCAACGAGCTCGGGGAGGCCGTGGAAAAACTACCATGTGGAGTGCTCGTGAGTCGGGGATCCTGGGGCACAGCCAGGTGGGCAGAAGACCATCTGGGAACCCAGGGGCCCGGGCACCTGAGCCACTCTTGGTGCTCCAGGGTGCCTCCATGTGGCATATGTCCTCTGACAGTCATCTGGCAGGTAGGGCTGGCTCCAGTGGACATGATGACGAGAGAACAGTGAGTTAGGACTTGGGCCATGTGGGCTCCCAGACCCACTGCAGTCCTAGCTTCCTTCTGCCACTTCTGCATTGGCGTATAACCAGAGGCTCTGCAGATTGAGACTTGGGACCCCTAAGGAGGGCCTCTGAGGTGACCCCAGAGATTCTCCTGCCTCAGACCTGCCCTGTCCTATAACCCCTACAGACAAATGCTCTCTCCCCTAGTGAACAGACAGGAGCAGGGTAGTTTCTGGGATCCCTGTGTCTCTCGGGCCAGCCCCAATTTCTGGGGCTACCCCCAGGACCAGGGTAAGCTCAGGGTCTCAGCACCCATCCCCCAGCTCTGCTCTCAGACCCCTTGTGCTTTTCAGTCCCCCCTTCCATCTCCAAAGACGACCCCTTGGGGGAGGTCGGTGTGAAGGAGGTGAAGACCAAGGTCAACAGCACCTTGACCCTGGAGTGTGAGAGCTGGGCTGCGCCCCCACCCACCATCCACTGGTACAAGGATGGACAGGTGAGTGTGGGACCCCTGTGCAGCTTCTGGCTCTCACCTCTGCTTCCAGCTGGTTCTGCTTGGAACCTTCCAGAAAAGGCTTCCCTTAAAGCGCCTGGCCCTAGAGCTGGTCCGGGCCCCACCCACCCTTTATTTATATTTTATTTTATTTTATTTTTTTGAGATGGAGTCTTGCTCTGTCACCCAGGCTGGAGTGCAGTGGTGCAATCTTGGCTTACTGCAACCTCTGCCTCCTGGGTTCAAGCAATTCTCCTGCCTCAGCCTCCTGAGTAGCTGGAATTACAGGTGCACACCACCATGCTCAGCTAATTTTTGTAATTTTTGGTAGAGATGGGGTTTCACCATGTTGGCCAGGCTGCTCTTGCACTCCTGACCTCAGGTGATCTGCCCACCTTAGCCTCCCAAAGTGTTGGAATTACAGGCGTGAGGCACCCGACCCAGCCTTTATTTTATTTTATTGTTTTATTTTTATTTTTGAGACAGAGTCTCGCTCTGTCACCCAGGCTGGAGTACAGTTGCACAATCTTGGCTCACTGCAGCCTCCACCTCCTGGGTTCAAGTGATTCTCCTGCCTCAGCCTCCCAAGTAGCTGGGATTATAGGCACGCACCACCACGCCTTGCTAATTTTTTGTATTTTTAGTAGAGATGGGACTTCTTCATGTTGGCCAGGCTGATCTCAAACTCCTGACCTTGTGATCCACCCACCTTGGCCTCCCAAAGTTCCAGGACTATAGGCCTGGCCACCACACCCAGCTGTATTTTTTAATAAAAAGTTGAACTCTTTATAAACTTTAAACTGTACTATTTCACCCATGTGTAGCCCTTCTCATCTTTATACTCTATGGATTTGGTTTTATAAACTTCTCAGGGTGTTCTTGTCACTTTATGCTGCATTTTTGGAGAATGTATTGAGAAATAAGCACACTTGTTTTGCTGCTCTTGGCCCCTCATTTCTGATCTCCCTCCCCGCAACCCCCTCGTCTTCCTCGCAGCCCGTGACCCCCAGCCCGCGGCTGCATGTCCTGGGCGAAGGGCGACTGCTCCAGATCCAGCCCACGCAGGTCTCAGACTCAGGGCGGTACCTGTGTGTGGCCACCAACGTGGCTGGCGAGGATGACCAGGACTTCGATGTGCTCATCCAGGGTGTGTGGCGCCAGTGGGCTGGGGGTGGGGCTTCGGCCAGTATGAGGACACTTCGGGGCTGGTCCTCCGCAGGCACCCACCCTGTGTCCTGCAGCTCACGTGCCACCCACGGCATCTCCCAGTGGCTCATCTTAGCAGCCCAGAGCAGCATCCTGCCCCAACCCCTCTGCCTGGAGGGACCAAAGCCAAAGACATGAGGACTCTGGCCCCAAACCACAGAATTGAATGGTGGAGCCTGGAATGGTCTGGTTGAGCCAGAACGCAACACTCGTAGCCCCGCTGCTAGATGCCTCTCGAGAGCGATGTTAGGGAAACCTGGGGATTTGCTTTTTAAAAAGTGAAGGAAGGAAAGGAGGGAGCCGGGCGTCAGAGAGGCTGGGAGGGAGAGGCTGGGAGGCTGGGAGCGGGGGCTGAGAGGTTAGAAAGAGGCTGCATGGGGGAGGCTGGGGAGAGGATGTGGAGACGGAGGGAGAGGCTAAGAGGCTGGGATGAGGAGGCTGGGAAGGGGAGGCTGGGAGCTGGGATGAGGAGGCTGGTAAGCTGGGATGGGGAGGCTGGGAAGGGGAGTCTGGGAGGGGGAGGTTGGGAGGGGGAGGGTGGAAGGTAGGAAGGGGAGGCTGGAAGGCAGGGAGCTGGGAGTGGGAGGCTGGGAAGGGGAGGCTGGGAGGCTAGAAAGGGGAGGCAGGGAGGCAGGAGGCTGACAGGCAGGCTGGGCGATGGATAAGTGTTCAGAACCAGGTTTTGCTACACGATGCCAGAGGACTGTCCTGGCAGGAGGAACAACTGCTCCGGGCTGCCCTTTTTCATCTCCAGTGCTTCTGGCCACCAGTCCTCTAGCCCTGGCTCTGTCATGAGCTGGTTATGTTACCTGGGGACAACCTGGGGATGACATGGCCCCCTCCGGGCCTTAATTTGATCCTTTGTAAAATGCAGGTGATCAAAGCAGGTGACCTTGAGTGCCCCCCTCCATTTCTAAAGCTGATGATTTTGTGCTTCTGTGCTCTGATAAACAAACATGGGCTAAAGCTTAGTATCTGGCTTCCAACTGTGCAAAATATTTCCACATTACAGGGAGTCTTTAGTGTCCCTTAGACACGAGCTGCTTAGGGAAGGAGCCTTATCCTAGTGCCTAGCACATAGTAGTTGCTCAATAAACACTGTTTTAGGGAGTGAGGGAATTTAAGAAATGCCCTGACCTGAGGGAATGGCTCAAATAATGGATTTCCGCACCTGGGAGAGGCTGGGACGAGAATCTGTGTGAGCAAAGGTGCATTCCCCAACCCTCTGCTGTGCTTCCTAAGGGCTTTGTCTCCCCCACCTAGTGCCCCCCATGTTCCAGAAGGTGGGTGATGCCAGTGCAGCCTTCGAGATCCTGTCCTGGGAGCAGGAGGCCCGGGGCGGAGTAACGGAATACAGGGAGATTGTGGAGAACAACCCAGCCTACCTGTACTGTGACACCAACGCAATCCCACCCCCGGAGCTCACCTGGTACAAAGAGGATCGGCCCCTCTCGGCCGGGGATGGGGTGTCTCTGCTGCAAGGTGGGTCAGGGCTGCGTGAAGAAAGTGGGTGCTTTGAGCTCTCCTGTGTGCTGCCTGCTGTGTGACCTTAAGCAGAGCACACAATCACTCTGGACCTTAACTGCGATTTGTAAACTGGGGGTACAAGTGCTTTGCCTGTGTGAAGGCAAAGACTGGATTGCCTTTTGCCTCTGGTTTATAGAGCAGAGCCTCCTACCATGGGGCATGCGTTTCTGGGCTTCAAGATCCCTAATGTCTTTAAACGATTGGCAGAAGCTGCCACTTTCTCTGCAGAGGCAGCTGACTCCTTCATTAATCGTCAACAAAGCTCATGACCCCACACGCTGATGAAGCTCTGGCTAGACATTGAAGGCCACACTGTGGTGGCTGAACTCATGTCTTGTGTGTCTGGGTTTTTTTTTCTTTTTCTTTTTTCTATTTTTATTTTTTGAGATGGAGTTTCGCTCTTGTTGCCCAGGTTGGAGTGCAATGGTGTGACCTCAGCTCACTGCAACCTCCACCTTCTGGGTTCAAGCGATTCTCCTGCCTCAGCCTCCCGAGTAGCTGGGATTACAGGCATGCGCCACCACGCCTGGCTACTTTTTGTATTTTTAGTACAGATGGGGTTTTTCCATGTTGGCCAGGCTGGTCTCAAACTCCCGAACTCAGGTGATCCGCCCGCCTCGGCCTCCCAACGTGCTGGGATTACAGGGGTGAGCCACCATGCTCAGCCAAGTTTTGTTTTTTTCTTTCACCATCTTAAGTGGTATTTGTTTATTTAAGGTAATTTAATTTTTTTAAGTAAATCTTTTATTTTAGAATAATTTTTTGTAGGTGATTTTGACTTAAAAGACTCCAGGACCACCCAGGGCTTAGAAATGCCCAGCCCACCTGGCTCATGGGGGAAGCCTGGGTGGTCTCTCTGTTTGAGATTTGAACTGTGTCCTGCCGGAGATGAACCAGCGGTGGGGTTGGTTTTGGGGAGAAGTGGTCAGTTGCACAGGTCTCCAGTGAGCAGAATCAGACCAGGGTTTCTACTTTGGTGCTTGCAAAAAACAGAGGTGGCTGGGCCTGGTGGCTCATACCTGTAATCCCAACACTTTGGGAGGCCGAGGTGGGAGGATCGCTTGAGCCCGGCTATTCAAGACCAGCCTGGGCAACACTGTGAGACCCCATCTGTACAAACTATTTTAAAACTAGCTGGGCGTGATGGCATGTACCTGTGGTCCCAGCTACTTGGGAGGCTGAAGAAGGAGGATCCCTTAAGCCCAGGAGGTCAAGGCTGCAGTGAGCCGTGGTCATACCACTGCACTCCAGCCTGAGTGACAGGTCAAGACCCTATCTCAAAAAAGAAAAAAAGAAAAAAAGAAGGAGGCCTCTTGCCAATCCAGGAGTGCAACTCTTACTGAATGCTGTTAGTTCCTGTTAGAAATCTCTGGACGGACCCCTTAACCTGGCCACTGACCACCAATCCTGACCCCAAGTCCTGGGTGCACAGTAGGCTCTGTCACCTGCTGATCCCAGTCAGACTCTAACCATCAGCTAATCCCAACCAATAGCTGAACCCAGACCACAGCCACCAACTGCCCCCCAGTCCTACCCACTTACCTCCAACCCTACCACTCACCTCTCACCCTGGCAACTGACCTCTAACCTCTGTTCTCTAATCCTGAGAACATAGGCGTCATGGTCACAGCTGACCTGAATTCTTACCCTGACCTTGCACTAACCTCAAACATCAGCTGACCCCTACAACGCCACTGCTGCCTCAATCCTGGCCATGGGGTTCTGCAGGCTCTTAACCTGGTCAAGCCACCCACAGCCCCGGGCCGGCCAGCCCCAACCTGGAATTCTGAGCATGCAATAACCCTAACCAGGCCCCCACTGGAGACCAACTCCAGCCCCCATAGATGCCAGGCTCTGGCCTTGGCTGGCTCTTTTTTTTTTTTTTTTTTCTGAGATAGAGTCTTATTCTGTTGCCCAGGCTGGAGTGCAATGGCACGGATCTCAGCTCACTGCAACCTCTGCCTCCTGGGTTCAAGCAATTCTCCTGCCTCAGCCTCCTGAGTAGCTAGGATTACAGGTGTGCGCCACCACACCCAGCGAATTTTTGTATTTTTAGTAGAGATGGGGTTTCGCCACATTGGCCAGGTTGGTCTTGAACTACTGACCTCAGGTGATCCACCCGCCTTGGCCTCCCAAAGTGCTGGGATTGTAGGCATGAGCCACTGTGCCTGGCCCCCGGCTGGCTTTTGATCACAGAGTGTCCCAGGCAATGCCTCCCCTGCCCTGACCCCTACTTCTACCCCCAGCAACCACCACAGCCCCAGGAGCTGCCTCCCCTACCTCCTGAGTCTCTGCTTGAACTCTGCCCTTGCCGAGGAGCTGGGCTCAGCACAACAGCAAAGCTGAGCCAGCAACCACTGCCGTCACGCCGAACACTGCCGTGAAGGCTCAGGTTTGCCATCTGTAAGATGGGAGTGACAACAGCGTGTGCCCCACAGAGGCATTGTGGGACAGGCCCAGAATGTGCCGTCCAGGGCCTGGCGCACGGCAAGTGGTGGCTGTGCCCTGACTTGGCTCCACTCCACCTGTGAGCTGGGCAGGGCAGGCTGATTCTCTTCATTTCACAGATGAGACAGGGGACAGTCACATGTCCCAGGTCCACTGCAGAGGAGGGAGCAGCGTCCTTGCTCTTGGGGGTGACTCTTGTGCCCAAGCTCAGGTGTCTGTCCCGTGTCCCTGCAGGAGGCCGGGTCCTGCAGATCCCCCTGGTGCGGGCGGAGGATGCCGGAAAGTACTCATGTAAGGCATCCAACGAGGTGGGCGAGGACTGGCTGCACTACGAGCTGCTGGTGCTGAGTGAGTGGCGGGGCCTGCAGGTGGTGATTCCCGGGACTGCAGGCACCGTAAGGGCCTCCCTCGGAAGGGGCAGAGGCAAGGTGCGCACAGTTTTGCTGTGCTCAGAGGTTGAAATTGGAGTTACAAGCTCAACCGCAAAAATCATGCAGGACTGGGTACAGGTTCCAAGTCAGAAGCTTCCTGGCTGTGTGACATCGAGCAAATCACAACCCTTTCTGTGCCCCTGATTCCTTAGCTGTGTCAGGGATTGGGAGGGCTTGGAGAGAAGGGCATGAGGATCCCAGCCAGTGCCTGACACCAAGTGCCACCCTCACCTCCACGGCCACCCCGGCCCCCAGGGACCTGTGCCGGCCCCTCAGCCTCCTCTCCCCCACCCCCAGCCCCACCTGTGATCCTGGGCGCCACAGAGGAGCTGGTGGAAGAGGTGACAGTGAACGCCAGCAGCACTGTCAGCCTGCAGTGCCCGGCCCTGGGAAACCCCGTGCCCACCATCTCGTGGCTCCAGAATGGGTTGCCTGTCTCCCCGAGCCCACGGCTGCAGGTCCTGGACGACGGGCAAGTCTTGCAGGTCAGGGCAGCCCCCTGCACGTGCTAGGGGCAGCGGCTGCTGAGGCCCGGCACCACTTGTCTGGGAGCCAGGGAGGGGTCAACTATCTGCAAATGAGGCTCTTTGCTGGGACCCATGCTGGAGCCCAGCCACGAATCACCTGCGAGGTGCCATGCTGGGCCAGCACAGGCCTGTGCACAGCATCCAGAGATTCAGGAGACACCTAGCAAAGGATGCATATGAGTGCGGGACCCAGAGCCTAGCACCACACAGAGCAGCCTTCCCCGGACCACCAGCTGGCACATGCAGAGCCGTGCCCAGCACTCAGACATCAGACAGCCCCCTGAGTCATTCCATGTGCAGACACAGAGCTGCAGGGACCCCAGGAACCCAACACACACCGCATGGCCCTCTACAGGGGTGGGGGAGGCGCTTGTCACATATGGTTTGCTACAGAGAACCACCCAACACCAACCTCACACGCCCACTCCTGAGTGCCACACAAGGCCCTGGATGGAGAAGGTTCCAGGTCTCCATGAGCTGCCTGGTGCCTGCCAGGGATGGGAGGGGATGGGATGGGAGGAAGGGAGGGAGGGAGTCCTCACAGTCATTCCTGGGGGGTGGTGTCCAAGGGGCCTCAGGCATCACCCAGGCATGGCTCCCTGCACCCACAGGTTTCCATGGCAGAGGTGGCCGACGCCGCCAGCTACATGTGTGTGGCCGAGAACCAGGCGGGCTCCGCTGAGAAGCTCTTCACCCTCAGGGTTCAAGGTGAGCTGGGCTGAGCAGGCAGCCCCTGTGGGTTCCTTTTCCCTCCCCAGGGGTCACTGCCTTGGGGCTTCCAGTATCCTGGGCTCTGGGACCCGCAGTCAGAGTCCAAGGATCCCAGCCTGGCCCCAGCCACATCCTGAGACAGAGAGCATTTGGGGGACCCTGATCGCTATTGGGCCAACCCCAGGTGGTTTTAAGCAACTTTGGAGGTGACCAGGGAACAGCTCTTTTGAGGCGTTACACCACCATTACTGAGCACTTACTGTGTACCTGACAGGAGGCAGAGCACTTTCCCTGGGCTGACTCCTTCCAGCAGAGCTAGGTTAGCCCAGATTTGCAGCTGTGGGAGCAGACTCAGGGAGGTCGCTCTCAGAGAGGAGTAGGGGGTCTCGCCACACCGGAGCCTGCACTCCCAACCTCTGCAACTCATGACGTACACCGCACTGCAGTGGCTGTGAGCTCTGTCTCCAGACGCGGGGACAGCTGTGGTCTCGGAGATGGAGGAAGACAGTGTTGAGCCCTCAAGGTCATGGGCTCAAACCTGAGTTGATATCTTAGCTCTGCCACTGACCAGCTGTGTGGCCTTGGAACAGTGACTTTCCCTCTCTGATCCCCTACCCAGTGTCCTTCTGTGTAAGAGAGTCATGGCAAATTGGAGGTTTCTGAATTATTTAAAGTTGTGCCGAGAGGAAGCCCCAGGAGGCTGGGTGAGGTTCAGGGTTTCTCTCGGGCTCCGTGCTCCCCTGCTGATGTGATTCTCATGCCTTTCTCTACCGTGGTGACTGTGGGGATAGTCCCGCCACGAATCGCAGGCCTGGACTTGGAGCAGGTCACTGCCATCCTCAACAGCAGCGTCTCCCTCCCTTGCGATGTCCACGCTCACCCAAACCCCGAGGTCACATGGTACAAGGACAACCAGGCCCTCTCCCTGGGTGAAAAAGTCTTCCTCCTTCCTGGTGGGTAAACTGAGGTGTCCGGCCCAGCTCTAATGTTACATGGGGAGAGAGTTGCTCCCCTGACCTGGGACAGAGCTGTCAGTCCGGCAGGGATTTAGGACTGGGGGCTGGGCTAGAATGCTGGTGTGAGGGGCTGGCTCCCCCCACAGGCACCCACACGCTGCAGCTGGGGCGAGCACAGCTGTCGGACTCTGGGACATACACATGCGAAGCCCTCAACGCTGCCGGCCGAGACCAGAAGCTGGTGCAGCTCAGTGTTCTGGGTACGTCCATGTCTGTCCCCGACTCATACCGTCCCCCTCCTTCAGTCACCCCTCAGCCCACACTCCCCAGGGAACATAGCCAGGAGAGGGCCAGGAGGCACAGGGGGAGGTTGGGACGCCCGCACGGGTCAGCTCTGAGGAGGGGGAGCAGTGGGATGGGCCCCAAGAGCCTGGCTAGGGAAGGGGCCTCCCCAAGCCTTGTGTGATCTGGGAAGGCTTTTTCACGGTGGAGCCTGTTTCAAGGCTCGTGGTCTTCAGAATCCTCTGGGGGAAAAGCTGGTCCAAGGCATCTTGAGCAAGGACTCTCTGGAAGGTTCTTTCTAGCCCTGGGGCTGGTTCATTCACTTGCACGAGCACCAGCCAGACACTGCGCCAGGCCCTGTGGGCTCATAGTCATGGGGAACGGGGACTTCTACATTGGTTCACTGGAGCCACAGGGGGCTGAAGGGGACCCCACAGAGGGCTGTAACCCAGCTGGGGCCTGCCCCCTGTAGGAAAAAGTCTGGGTGGGGGTAGGCGTCAGCATCTTCCCCATCTAGGAGGCTGAGGCTCAGAGAGGCAGGTGGCTGTCCCTGGTCACTCAGAGGGTCCTTGGCGTGCTGGGCTGGTTCTCTTCCTCCAACTCCCCTGGGTCTGCACCAGCACCCGGGGCTGGGTCTGCTGTGTGACCCTGGTGGGTCTCCACTGGCATTTTCCCTGTGGCTGAGTGGGGAGGGCGCAGGGACAGCCACAACACCTCACTCTGCTATCTCCTGCCCCCAGTTCCCCCTGCCTTCAGGCAGGCTCCCAGCGGCCCCCATGGGGCGGTCCTGGTGAGGGTCGGGGACAGAGCTGTCCTGAGCTGCGAGACAGATGCACTCCCTGAGCCAACTGTGACCTGGTACAAGGATGGGCAGCCCCTGGTCCTGGCACAGCGGACGCAGGCTCTGCAGGGTGGGCAGAGGCTGGAGATCCAGAAGGCCCAGGTGAGCAACCTTTGGGGCACGGGCAGCCATGGGCAGCTACAGGAAAATCGCTTCCCAGCCCTGGCGAGCTGTGGGGAGGAAGGTGGGCAGAATGTGCGTTGCTGCCTCCTTGGCCTGTGGGACCCCAAATCAAGTTGATTAGCAGCTTCCAGGGTGGGAGATGTGGGTGGAGCTCAGAGCTCTGGAGTCACATTCCAGACCCAGCCCTGCAGTCATGGCATGAGCCTTTCCTGCCTCAGTTTCCTCGGCATCTAGATGCTTTTATCTGGTCCGCTCTGGCTGACCGTCTGAGACTCCTGGGAGTCTGCCCTGCCCTCCTTCCCTCCCTCCTTGGTGTGGATTAGATGCTCACGGTGTTTGTTGGATGAATGTTTGCTGTTCCCCTGGAAATCCATTCCTGGTTAGGCTCTATCCCCACAGCAAGGGGGGTCTCTTCCTCCCAGCTTGGCCCAGGGAGGGAGGCCCCCAGAGCCTGTGTATTCACTGTTGAGGGGCCCTCCTGCTTCTTGAGGCTCTTGGAAAAGGCCAGAGGGTCCTGTTTCCCTTTGGCTCCCCAGTCAGGACCAGCATATTTGGGAGGCCCCTGCTCTATAAGTTTTGGGGGCCTAAATGCTTTTGGGGAGCCCTAGCACCCCACTTCCAGCTCCAGCACACAGCCACTGTGTGCTCTTCCTCTCTCAGGTGTCGGATAAAGGTTTATACAGCTGTAAAGTCAGCAACGTGGCTGGGGAGGCTGTGCGGACTTTCACCCTCACTGTCCAGGGTAAGCCGGGGACCAGCCTGGCCAACGTGACCATGGATCTCCTAGCAACACCTGGGGCTGCTGAGGAGGACAAAGACAATAGCTGCATAGAGGCAGTGCTGCCAAGTGCTGAGGGCACAATGACTAGAATTTGTGTACATATCTATATCTATATCTACATCTATAGATAGCTCTTTGCTTTTGTAGAGATGGGATCTCATTATGTTGCCCAGGCTGGTTTCAAACTCCTGGGCTCAAGCAATCCTCCTGCCTCAGCCTCCCAAAATGCTGACATTACAGGCATGAGCCACTGCGCCCAGCTAATTTCTAGAATTTAAAAGACTAGGGTTAGCAGGCTCCAAATAGAACTCTGCCAGTGACCTGCTTCATGGAGCTTAGCAGAATGACTTTGTCCCTCAGAGCCTAAGGTTTACCTTCAGTGAATGAGTCTAAAAGCAGTAGCTGCCTGCCAGGCACAGTGAACCTGGCTGATGGCATGGAAGCCACCAAAATGACAGTGTCTATAAATTGCTGGGCACAGGGCCTGGCATATGGGCACTAAGATGAAGGAGCCCTATGAGATCAGACACACAGGAGGCCATGTCACCTGCATCTTGATCCCAGGGGGGGCCTGTCCCATCCACCCAAGGAGAGAGCACAGATGCTGTTTGATTGGGCATGTGGCTCCAGCTGGGGTAAGGAGGAGCCTATTTATGCTGTCCAGGAAACTTGGCCAGATTTTCTGGGGCTCAGATGTCATGTTAGTTAGAATATAGACTTAGCCGTGCCACAAAGAGACCCCAAAATGTAGTTGAGTAAATGAGAGAGTTTAACTCTCATTCAAAAGCCCAGAGGTGGGTGTCTAGGTTGGTGGGTAGCTCAGCTCCATGCGGTAGTTAAGGGACCTGGGTTCCTTCCCTCCTGTTGATCTTCCATTTCTTAGGGTGTTGTTCTTGTGCGTATGGTTGAAACTGGGACACGGCATCCTGTCCTGGCCCACAGGAAGCAGAAAAGAGCAGAAGTGGTGGGCAAGCATTTATTTCCTGCAGAAGTTGCACCTGTCCCTCCTGCGTGTATTCCATTAATGAGCGCTCAGGCAGCTGACTGCAGGGGACACTGGGAAATGTAGTTTCTGCTAGAGTGATTGTGGGCTCAGCTAAAACTCTGCTGTGCACAGTGGGAAGAATGGGCTGGGGGGACACCAGCCATCTGCCACAGATGCCAAAGCCAGTAGCCTCCCAACCAGGTGAGCGGTGGGCCCATGCGACACTGAGACGTACGCAACATAATCATTGAAAAGGACTGACAAGACGGAATGCAGGGGCTCATGCCTGTAATCCCAGCACTTTGAAAAACTGAGGCAGAGGCATCACTTGAGCTCAGGAGTTTGAGATCAGACTGGGCAACATAGCGAGACCCTGTACCTACAAAAAATAAAAAATAAAGTAACAAGAAAAGGACTGACACCAGGCTCGCTGCTCAAAGCTCCCAGCCCATTCTGACGGCTACACTGATGAACAGTGGAAAGTGGGGGAATATCTGGTCCCTGAGGGCAAAGGCATTTCATCTTGAGCCTGGTTGACTCTGTTCCACTGGTGGTGGCTGCCTGGGGTGTGTGACTTCATCCTGGCAGATCAGGAGAGAGTGCTGGAATCGATTAGTGATGTCTGCCCTGGCACAGGTTAAGGACTGTGAGCCTTAAGGGTGAGTGAGCCTCCCATTTACCATCCTTGGGCTAAGTAGACCCTGCTGGAGCTTTGCTTTGTATGCTTTAAAATAGCCAGGCCCTGGTTCTATTTACATTTGTGAATGAAACATAAAATGGGAACTCCTAACTACCGGGAAGGGCTTTTTAGGCCTCCCTGATCTGCCTGAGGGGAAGGAAGTTGGGGAAGAGTCTCAGAATTCTGACAGTCTGGTTTTTTTCTGCAGTGCCCCCAACCTTTGAGAACCCCAAGACAGAGACAGTGAGTCAGGTGGCTGGGAGCCCCCTGGTCCTGACCTGTGATGTGTCCGGGATCCCTGCACCCACGGTCACTTGGCTGAAGGACAGGATGCCTGTGGGTAAGCACATCTGTCCTTGTCTGTTTCACGGAAAGCATTCCTTTTTGTAATAAGATGACAGCGGAGGTGGAGGAAGGGAGTTATTGGTTGTTGTTGATCTTGGCAAAACCAGAGACTGGTGGTGCCGTGTTGGCCCCGCCCTATTTGTGTTTGAGCGAAGCATTATTTATTGGTCCTTGGAATCCAAACACAAGGAGCGTCTCCTGTGGGAGTTTGAAAGCTCCTTTGCATCCACGCCCTCAATCAGCCCCCACGAGACAGCAGACGTGGGCTCTCCATTGTGCAGGGTGGGCACTGAGGGCTGTGGAAAGCCCACTGGCTGACACTGGGCTCAACATTGGCCCCCAGAGCTGCTCCTTGGTGGTGACTCAAACTCTGTCCTAGCTGGGCCGTTGGTCACCCCCATCCCCCATGCAGACCTCCCCATTCTGGCCACTGCTGTGCCCACTGTTCTTCCACATGAGGGCAGAAGCCCCACATGGTCTCCTGGGCCCACTGTGCCTCCTGTGCAGGCTCCACGTGGGGCAGAAAGGTCTGAAGGGGCAGCTCGGAGCTGGTCCCTTGTCTGGTGGAAATCCGTCCACAGCGGGGGCTGGCGCTGCCAGCCACCTCTCCCTGCCCCTCCATGCAATAAATGTGGCTGTGCTGGCTCCTCCAACCTGCCCCTCTCTCTCAGTAACAGCTTTATTGGGATATAATTCACACACTATATAATTCACCCACTGAAAACATCCGATTCAGTGATTTGTAGTACAGTCAGAGTTGTGTGACCATCACCACAATCAAATTTAGAACATTTTTATCACCAAAAGGACACCCCATACCCATTAGCCATCAATCCCTATTTTCCCCCAATTTCTTCTTTCCCCAGAGCCAGGAAACCACAAATCTGCTTTCTGTCTCTGTGGATTGGCCTGTTATGGGCATTTCACATCAATGGCATCATAGAGTGTGTGGCCTTTTGTGTCTGGCTCCTTTCACTTAGCATGTTTTCAAGTTTCATCCATGTTGTAGCATGGATTAGTACTTCATTCTTTTTTTTTTTTTTTTTGAGACGGAGTCTCTCTCTGTTACCCAGGCTGGAGTGCAGTGCCACAATAATCTTGGCTCACTGCAAGACCTTCGCCTCCCGGATTCAGAGCGATTTCTCCTGGCCTCAGCTCCCGAGTAGCTGGAATTACAGGTCGCGCACCACCACAGCCAGCTAATGTTTGTAATTTTTTTTTTTTTTTTTTTTTTTTGGAGAGCCGGAGTCTCCTGTCGCCCAGGCTGGAGTGCAGTGGCTGGATCTCAGCTTACTGCAAACTCCGCCTCCTGGGTTCATGCCATTCTCCTGCCTCAGCCTCCCGAGTAGCTGGGACTACAGGCGCCCGCCACCTCACCCGGCTAGTTTTTTGTATTTTTTAGTAGAGACGGGGTTTCACCGGGTTGGCCAGGCTGGTCTCGAACTCCTGACCTCAGGTGATCCACCTGCCTTGGCCTCCCACAGTGCTGGGATTATAGGCGTGAGCCACCATGCCTGGCCAGTGCGTCACTCTTTTTAAAAATTAAATTTTTCTCTTCATTCCCTTCTATGGCTGAATATTCCATCGTGTGGCTGTGTCACGTTTTGTGCATCCACTGGTCAGTTGATGGGCATTTGGGGTGTCTGCATCTTTTGGCTGAGATGCTCAGTGCTGCTGTGAACCTCCGTGTTCGTGTTTCTGCGTGGACCTGTGTTGTCGCCTCTCTTGGGTCAGGTGGCTGCAGGCCCCGCCCCCTCTCGTGTCCAGCTCTTGGCACATGGGTTCCCTGCCTGGAGTACCCACCCAGGCTCCCGTGGTCACCTCCGCTCCCCACTGGCTGATTCCTGCTCAACATTCACGTCTCAGCGGAGACTCACCACCTCCGGGAGCCCTCCCCGACACTTCCTGTGCCGCAGGTTCCCTGGCTCCATCAGGGGCTCACAGGGCTTGTCCGCACTGGGTCCCCTTGTTTTGTGGCCCCCGCCCCTGATACATTGTGAACTCCTTGAAGACAGGGACTGAGCTACCCTCATCTTTGATTCCCAAGCTCCATGCTAGACACAGGGCAGTTGCTCGTGTTTTTGTGTTGAGAGGCTGGCTGGACCCATGAGTATTTGGGCGGGGAGATCGGCCTGGGCTGGGGCAGTTAGGGATGGCTTTGGGCAGGGGTGTGGCTGGAGAGAATGAAAGGGGAGGCCTGGGCCGGCGCGGTGGCTCAAGCCTGTAATCCCAGCACTTTGGGAGGCCGAGACTGGCGGATCACGAGGTCAGGAGATCGACACCATCCTGGCTAACACGGTGAAACCCCGTCTCTACTAAAAAAAAATACAAAAAAAACTAGCCGGGCGAGGTGGCGGGCGCCCTATAGTCCCAGCTACTCGGGAGGCTGAGGCAGGAGAATGGCGTGAACCCGGGAGGCGGAGCTTGCAGTGAGCTGAGATCTGGCCACTGCGCTCCAGCCTGGGTGACAGAGCGAGACTCCGTCTCAAAAAAAAAAAAAAAAAAAAAAAAAAAGAAAGGGGAGGCCTGAAGGCTGGGAGTGGGAGGAGCCCAAGCAGAGGCCCAGGGGGAGGCCCCAGGGTGACCTGTGTGGGGTCAGTGAGGGGCTGGTTTGACTTGAGCAGAAACCTTGATAGATGGGGTAGAGGGTCAGGGCGGAGAGGGAGAGGATGGGAGGTGAGAGCTGGGCCCGAGAGCAAATCCTGGATGCTGAAGGGAGAGGGTCCCTTGGGAAGAGCTGTCTCAAGTGGAAGGAAATGAGGGAGGATTCTAAGGAACAGAGACTGGGCTGGGGAAGGTGGGGACATATAAGAAGGAGCCTCTGCCTCTGTGGGGTTCAGTTTCCTAGGAGCACAAGAAGGGGCTGGGGGATTCAGGGGTCCCCCTCTGTCCCACAGAGAGCAGCGTGGTGCATGGTGTGGTCTCCCGGGGGGGACGCCTCCAACTGAGCCGCCTGCAACCGACCCAGGCAGGCACCTACACATGCGTGGCTGAGAACACCCAGGCCGAGGCCCGCAAGGACTTTGTGGTAGCAGTGCTGGGTAGGTCTACGCCCTGTACCCTCCTGTCCCACTCCCATGGCAGCCCCTGCCGTCACCCAGGGCCTCACTGCCCCCCTACCTCAGTGGCTCCCCGGATCCGGAGCTCGGGCACCGCGCAGGAGCACCACATCTTGGAAGGGCAGGAGGTGCGGCTGGACTGTGAGGCCGATGGGCAGCCACTGCCAGACGTGGCCTGGCTGAAGGATGGCAGCCCGCTGGGCCAGGACATGGGCCCCCACCTCCGGTAAGACTTGGCCCATGCCCTCCCCAGAGGCGGCAGAGCCCACTTCACCTTATGCCCCTGCTGTCGGCCCTCCCTCCCTGTGGCAGGTTCTACCTGGATGGCGGCTCCCTGGTGCTAAAAGGCCTGAGGGCCTCGGACGCGGGTGCCTACACCTGCGTGGCCCACAACCCAGCCGGGGAGGACGCCAGGCTGCACACGGTGAACGTGCTAGGTGAGGAGCCCAGGGGCATCTGGAGGGTGATGCGTGGGCCTGGGCGCGGGAGATAAGGTGACATGTGAGCAAAGCCCACACTGTGACCTGGGCCATGGGTCTCACTTCTCTGGGCTTCCATGCCCCATCCTCAAACTAGAGGACAATAATGCCAGCCCAGGGTACAGTGGAGATTCGGGAGGTGAGAAGAGAGTCAGGGAGTGGCTGTGCCCCCCATGCAGTGGGCCTCATCCCTCACGAGGGGCGGAGACCACTGTGGTTGCTGGAGGAAGAAGTCCAGGTCTCCACTTCTGGGATTTCCCTGGGAGGAGCCCACTTTCCTCCCAAGACCTCCTCACTACCCCTCTTTTTTCTACCCACCCCCAGTTCCTCCCACCATTGAGCAGGGAGCAGACGGCTCAGGGGCCCTGGTGAGCAGGCCTGGGGAGCTGGTGACCATGGCATGCCCCGTACGGGGCTCCCCGCCCATCCATGTGAGCTGGCTCAAGGACGGCCTGCCCCTCCCGCTCTCCCAGCGCACCCTCCTCCACGGCTCTGGCCGCACCCTCAGGTAGGGGAGATGGCACACAGGCGTTGGCTGTTCCACTCAGAGTGGACATGTGGGGATTGACAGCCAATGGGAGGTGCTGGAAACCACGACTGGCAGCAAAACCCACCCCCCATCCCAGAGCGAGTGTGGACTGCGCCCCAGCTGCTAATGTTAGGATGGGTCTCAGGGACCCAGGGAAGGGGAGGTGGTCAGGATAGGAGGAGATGCAGGAGAAGTCAGGTTTCAGGGAAGGACAGACCAACCGGGTCACCGGAGACGAGGCCTGAGGACGGGCTGTTGGCTTTGGTGCTGTGGCTGTCAGTGGGGACTGGGCAAGAGCAGCTCCGGAGAGGTGGTTGAGGTGAAAGGGGTTGAGAGAAAGTGGGAGGACAGACAGTGAAGCCAGTGAGCTGAGATGATTCCAGTGAACTCTGGGGGCAAAGAGGGCTGCGTAGAGGAAGAGGAGCCAAGCTGTCCATGTGGGACGCGGAGCTCCCCGAATTTGGGAGCCAGGAGGTCTGGCTTCAGAATGAGATGGGTTGCAGCAGGCAGCAGGGGTGGAGGCAGCTGGAGGCTTTATCCTGGGGGCACCAGGAACCCAGGTAAAGAATGTAAGCAGGCCAGGTGTGGTGGCTCACGCCTGTAATCCCAGAACTTTGGGAGGCTAAGGCGGGCAGATCACGAGGTCAGGAGATCAAGACCATCCTGGCTAACACGGTGAAACCCCGTCTCTACTAAAAATACAAAAAATTAGCCGGGCGTGGTAGCGGGCACCTAGGAATCCCAGCTACTTGGGAGGCTGAGGCAGGAGAATGGCGTGAACCCAGGAGGCGGAGCTTGCAGTGAGCCAAGATCATGCCACTGCAGTCCAGCCTGGGCGACATAGCGAGACACCATCTCAAAAAAAAAAAGAGTTTAAGCAAAGGCTGGGCTCGGTCACTCTGCCCCCTCTAGCCAGCAAGTTCTTGGGAGACAAAGGATGGAAAAGGCAGGAAGTCTTTCCACACAGCCAGCCTCTCCTGTCTCTCTCCCTCTCTCTTCCTATCTCTTTCTCTCTCCCTTTCTCTTCTCTCCTTCTCCCTCTCCTCTCGGGAGAGTCAGGATTTCCCAGGTGCAATTGGCAGATGCCGGCATCTTCACCTGCATGGCTGCAAGCCCAGCTGGCGTGGCGGACAGGAACTTCACCTTGCAGGTGCAGGGTATGGAGCAGGGGGTGGGGCAAGGGGGTCTCTGGCCTTGGTGGGTGAGAAGCAAGGCCCTTGGCCCCCCTGCCCATCTGGGTGGAACCAAGGATGGGCCCTGGGGGCATCAAGGAGAGTGGACCCTGCGGCTCAGTCTCTGACGCACTAGATTGCCCGTTCGCACCTCACAAGTAGCCATGGGCACTCTGATATGCCCAGGATAGGCGGGGGCAGAGAGGCCAGTGCAGGAAGCAGCTCAGTAAATAGACAATGACAATTCCAGGGAACTAGTGACACTGGGAGATGGAGAGGATGCTGTGGGAGCACAGAGGAGGGCACCTCACCTGGCCTTGGGGGACTAGGGCGGCTTCCTGGAGGAGGTGATATCTAAGTTGAGTACTGGAGATAAGAGTCCTGGAATAAAATGGCTCCTGCCCACCTTTCTGCCCTCCACAGTGCCCCCTGTCCTGGAGCCGGTGGAGTTCCAGAATGAGGTGGTGGTGGTTCGTGGCTCCCCAGTGGAACTCCCGTGCGAGGCCCGGGGCGTTCCCCTGCCTCTCGTGTCATGGATGAAGGACGGGGAGCCCTTGTTGTCCCAGAGCCTTGAGCAGGGGCCCAGCTTGCAGCTGGAGACAGTGGGAGCTGGTGACTCGGGAACCTACTCCTGTGTGGCCGTGAGCGAGGCCGGGGAAGCCAGGAGGCATTTCCAGCTGACCGTCTTGGGTGGGTCCTCTGGCCTCTGGCCAGCTTCTCTGGGCTCAGGGGAGAGGGTAGGACTCTGGGGGCAATGGGAAGGGCAGTGAGGGAGGTGAGTCCCCTGGAGGCCTGGGACTGCCACCTGGGAGCAGAACTCGGGGAACTTGGTTCCGGCTGGGATGCCTCTCGCCTTCCCTGCCTGCGGGGAGTGAGTGGCCGGGCTTTCATTCTCCCACGGCTGTGCTCCTGGGTTCTTCCCACCAAACCTTGGTGGCAGATGCAAGAACAAGAGCCACCAAAATGTGGAAGCAGAGCCCCCGGACTCAGCACGCGTTTTCAAGTGTGGTACCATCCTGGAAACGTGTGTCAATTGTGTGTTCCCCTCCATGGTGGCCTGCAGAGCCCCCTCACATTGAGGACTCAGGCCAGCCTACAGAGCTGTCGCTGACCCCCGGTGCCCCCATGGAGCTCCTCTGTGAGGCCCAGGGCACCCCCCAGCCCAACATCACCTGGCATAAGGACGGGCAGGCCCTGACCAGGCTGGAGAACAGCAGCAGAGCCACAGGGGTGCTCCGGGTGGAGAGTGTGCAGGTACCGGTGCTGCCACCGTGGGGTGAGGCTGGGGGTTGGGGGAGAGGGGAGGGACTGCAGGTTCCCCAGACCCAGTGGGCAGTTGACAAGGTTTGGCTGAAGCTCCTCCTCTGTGTGGGGTACGAGGGTGTGGAGGTGACCCACCTGAGCCGTGCCCTTGGGAGCTCCCAGCAGGGTCAGGGCCCAGGCTGATGCCAAAACCAGGTGACCCCATCTAGGCCAGAGGAGGGCTGGTGCAGTTAAGGGGGACTTCTGGGAAGAGGCAGGCATCGTACCAGCCCTAAAGCAACAGTGAGATGGAGGGAAAGGGCATGGGTTGGCTGGGAAGGTGGATGGCAGACCTCGCAGGGCTGAGTTTGAATTCTGGGTCCCTTGTGGCATAAGAAAGAAACCAGATTGGGAGGCAGGCAGACAGGGGCCAGGGGCAGCTGCTCAACCCGCTCCATCCCCAGGTTGGGGATGCCGGGCTGTATACTTGCCTGGCTGAAAGCCCTGCAGGTGCAGTCGAGAAGAGCTTCCGGGTCAGGGTTCGAGGTACGTGGTGGGGGTGGGGTGGGGGCAGGGCCGGGAGGCAGGATGGGCTCGTGGCAGGGGTGAGTCCACCTCTCACGTCCTCTTGTGCCACCTGCTTCCCAGCCCCTCCAAACATTGTTGGGCCCCGAGGCCCCCGCTTTGTGGTCGGCCTGGCCCCGGGGCAGCTGGTCCTGGAGTGTTCGGTGGAAGCAGAGCCAGCACCCGAGATCACATGGCACCGAGATGGCATCGTGCTGCAGGTGGGCACCAGGCGGGGTCCCAGGGTGCTACCTTCTGTCCCTCTCAGGCCCCAGACCTGACCTGACCGGATCCAAGATCCAGAGCGGGTGCCAAGGGCCTGCTCTGAGCTGCACTTTGCACCCTGTTCCCCCGGTGTCGTACCCCCATTGTCATTGTCACTCCCATTTTATGGATGGGGACACTGAGGCAAGCTTCAGGTCACTCAGGGCTTCCGAGGCCCACCCAGTGTCCTCCCCCTGGTTCCTTGAAGCTATGCTTAGTGGCTGTGTGGCCTGGGCTGGTGACCAAGGTTCTCTGTGCCCACCCCTCAAATGGGGTCAGTTTGCAGCTGTGGATTCAGGGTTGTGGGTGTTCTGACAGGAATTCCAGGGACAGGGGATGCATTTCCTCCCAGAGGAATGCATTTCCTTAGAGGGTCCTCAGCGGGTCACAGTCAGGGCCTGTGGTCAGGCTGGAAGGACAGAACCACTGTCCAGCTTTACCAGTTCCTCAGTCCTCCACGTCTGGTGCTGGGGGCTGGCCGGGAGCAGTTGGGCACTGATAAGGGTCTCTCCACCCTGGCGAGGCTCTCCAGGAGGACGCCCACACACAGTTCCCAGAGCGGGGCAGGTTCCTCCAGCTGCAGGCCCTGAGCACGGCTGACAGTGGCGACTACAGCTGCATAGCCCGCAACGCTGCAGGCAGCACCAGCGTGGCCTTCCACGTGGAGATCCACAGTGAGTAGGGCCCACCCCACCCTACCCTGCCCACCCCCTTAGAGCCACAGCTCCCAGCACCACTCCTTCTGTGCCCCTCCCCAGCGGTGCCCAGCATCCGGTCGGGACCACCTGCAGTGAACGTCTCAGTGAACCAGACAGCCCTGCTGCCCTGCCAGGCCGACGGTGTGCCCACACCCCTTGTGAGCTGGCGGAAGGACGGGGTCCCCCTGGATCCCAGGAGCCCCAGGTGGGAGAGGGAAGGGGTGAGCCTCTGGGAGGCTCTCAGGTGCCACTTTGTGGATTGCAAACCAAACCCACTTGGGCAATTGGAGCAGAAAAGTGACTTTATCATCAGGACGTGGGGTGTCTCAGAACACAAGGACAGGCCCACCACTCATGAAGGTCTCTTGCTTGTTTGACTTGATCAGAAGCCTTGATAGATGGGGCGGGGTAGAGGGGCGTGAGTGGGTCTCATGAGATCTGGTGGTTTTAAAGCTTCTCTCAGCTTCTCTCTGTGTGGGCTTCATCTTTCTCTCTCTTGCCTTCTTCCTTGGTGAACGTGGGAGAAACACATGCCCTGACAACCCCATAGCCCCCAGCCTCACCCAGGTTTACAGCTCCTCAGCTCACTAGCAAGCTGTCTGTGAATCCCCACTCTAAATTCCCAGGGCACAGAATGCCATTGGCCCAGCCTGTGTGATATGTCCATCCCCCATCCAATCAACTGTGGCCAGGGGCGGGATTGCACGTTACAGACATGGCCCTCGGGAAGGGCACTTTTCAGATCTCAGGGCTGCTATCCAGAAGAGCAGGGTGCTGCCCCTTCTGCGTCTCAGGAGAGGCCAGGCCCAGGAGGGTGTCGGGGAGGCCCAAAGCAGCCCTTCTCTCCATCTTTCCAATGTTGGCTTGGGCTGTAGGGAGCTGCTCATGGCTCTGACCCCCTGACCTTGGCCTCATAGATGCAAGACTCTGACCTCCAAAGTTAGCATCTGTTATTAGTCCATTTTCACGTTGCTGATAAAGACATACCTGAAACTGGGCAATTTACAAAAGAAAGAGGTTTATCGGACTTACAGTTCCACACGGCTGGGGAGGCCTCCCAATCATGGTGGAAGGAAAGGAGGAACAAGTCACATGTTACGTGGATGGCTGCAGGCAAAGAGAGAGCTTGTGCAGAGAAACTTATGTCTTTAAAACCATCAGATCTCATGAGACTGATTTACTATCACGAGAACAGCATGGGAAAGACCTGCCTCTCTGATTCCATCATCTCCCACCAGGTCCCTCCCACAGCACGTGGGAATTATGGGAGCTACAAGATGAGATTTGGGTGGGGACACAGAGTCAAACCATATCAGCATCCTCTCACTGGGAAAGGACGGACAGAGGGAAGGGTCTTGCTAGGGACAGCTCTGCTCCAGGCCCACTGGCCTGCCCATCTCCAGGGCAACCCCCTGTCCATTCCAGGTTCGAAGTTCTGCCTGAGGGTTCCCTGAGAATCCAGCCAGTCCTTGCCCAGGACGCCGGCCACTACCTCTGCCTGGTATCCAACTCTGCTGGATCCGATCGCCAAGACCGCGACCTACGGGTCTTTGGTAGGTGGCCTGGGGAAGGCCTTCAGTGTCCAGTCCTTTTCGGGGTCCAGTCCTGCTTAGTTTCTGGGTCACCCCAGCTGTCAGGAGCCAAGAGCCAATGGTCTTCAAATGACCATGAAGCCCATTAGTAAAAGTTGTGATCATTGCACACTCAAAGGACACAGATGTATTTTAGTGCATATATTACATAACAGAACAGTGATTCAATGAAGAAAGCATGCACAAAAGGTAAAACAAGTCTGGGAGGCCGTGGCAGGAGGATGACTTGATCCCAGGAGTTTGAGACCAACCTGGGCAACATAGTGAGACCCCATCTCTACAAAAAAAAAAAATGTTTAAATTAGCCAAGCATGATGGCACATGCCTGTAGTCCCACCTACCTGGGAGGCTGAGGTGGGAGGATCACTTGAGCCCAGGAGTTTCAGGCTGTAGTGAGCCATGATCACGCCACTGCACTCCAGCCTGGGCAATAGAGTGAGACTCTGTCAACCAAAAAAAAAAAAAAAAAAAAAGTAAAACATGTGAAAGGATAAAATTCAAAATCACTAGACTCAGATGTCCCAATCTCCTCCCCCTCCAACGGATCAGCTTGTGTGAGGCTGCTCTGGTGGGCCCTGGCCTCAGGTGGGGGGTTAAGGGAGTGGAGGCCAGGAGGCCTCAGTCAAGGAAAGGCAGCAAGGGGGTGCCAGGCTCAGGGATGTGGAAAGCCCAAAACACCCAGTTTTGGGAGCCTGTTGAAAGTGCTGTCTCGGGACTTTCTCCTGCCCTCTGTGCTGCCTCAGGGATGGGTGGAAGACAGTAGGCAGTGGCTTTGCCCCTGGGCACAGCCTCAGAGAGCCCCCAGCCCCTGTGCCCCCTGCACCTGTCTCCTGACCACTGCGCTCTCCCCAGAGCCTCCAGCCATCGCCCCCAGCCCCTCCAACCTGACCCTGACCGCCCACACCCCAGCCTTGCTGCCCTGCGAGGCCAGCGGCTCCCCTAAGCCCCTGGTGGTCTGGTGGAAGGACGGACAGAAGCTGGACTTCCGCCTGCAACAGGGCGCCTACCGGTAACGAGCTGGACCTTGCGGTGACTTCCTGAGACGCACGGGGTGGGGAGGCACTCTTGTCTCACGGGGGCATGGGGCAGGGATGGGGCAGGGTGTGCTCAGGTCTCACCGGAGTCAGGACCAGAACTTGTGTCTCAACTTTGGGGATCAGAGAGTCTTCACACTGAGATAGGGGTGAGGGCACTGGGGACATACAGCTAAGCAGAGACATCTGGGCTTTATTTATATCCACCAGAGTCACTCTTTGTCTAAAAGCAAAACATGAACTGGGCGTGGTAGCTCACACCTGTAATCCCAGCACTTTGGGAGGCTGAGGTGGGAGGATTACTTGAGGCCAGGAGTTCAAGACCAGACTGGGCAACATAGTGAGACCCCATCTCTACAAAAAAATTTTAAAAATTAGCAGAGTATGGTGGTGGGTGTCTGAGGCTGAGATGAGAGGATCCCCTGAGCCTGAGAGGTTGAGGCTGCAGTGAGCTGTGATTGTGCCAGTGCACTCCAGCCTGGACAACAGAACGAGACTCTGTCTCAAAAAAAAAAAAAAAAAATGTCAATTTTTAAAAATTGGAAAACCAATGTAACAAACCTAGACTTAGTGAAAATGAAATCAGTAACTAAGACTCTGAGCTGCTTTAAAGTTGTGGTTCTTACAGAAGTTATCGTAGATGGTTATTGTAACAAATGGGCAGGGTTACAGAGAAACAGGGATGAAAATGAAGATCACTCACAAATCCGCCAGCTAGACCTTTGGGGTAGAAACTTCTAGAAGACGTTTCTAGAGTCAGGGCTGGAGGTCAGGTACAGGAAATGGGCATGAGACCCCCACAACCAGAAAGGCACGGCTGGTCTGTCAGCCCAGCAGCCACTTGGCCATGCGTCTGTCCGCCCCAGGCTCCTGCCCTCCAACGCCCTGCTCCTTGCGGCCCCTGGCCCCCAGGACTCAGCCCAGTTTGAGTGCGTGGTGAGCAATGAGGTGGGCGAGGCCCGCAGGCTCTACCAGGTGACCGTCCATGGTGAGTCGGCGGAGGTGGAGGGGGACACCTGGGGTGGGGGCAGTGCCTTTCCGCCCTTGGGTGCTTTCCCTGCCTGCAGGGAATTGTGTGGCTTTTTCTTGCACTGCACTGGACACCTCCTCCAGGAAGGCCTCTCAGATCCTGCTGGGTCACTGCTGACATAACCCCAGCTCCAGCACAATTCCTGGCACACAGGAACTTACAGGAGAGGCCCCTCCCAAATCTACAGTGTTCTAAATTCAAATCTGACCTTGTCATCACCCCCATTAAAAATCCCTCCCTCCGGCCGGGCGCGGTGACTCAAGCCTGTAATCCCAGCAACTTTTGCGGAGGCCGAGACGGGGTGGACACTAGGTCAGGAGATCCAGACCATCCTGGCTTAACACGGTGAAAACCCCGTCTCTACTAAAAAATATAAAAAATGGGCCTGGCACAGGTGGCTCAAGCCTGCTCAATCCAGCACTTTGGGAGGCCTGAGACGGGACGGAATCACGAAAGTCAGGAGATTCGAGACCATCCTGGCTAAACACGGTGAAAACCCTGTCTCTTACTAAAAAATACAAAAAAAAAAAAAAAAAAATAGCTGGGCGAGGTGGCGGGTTGCCTTTTCTGTCCCAGCTACCGGGAGGCTGAGGCAGGTGAATGGTGTTAAACCTGGGAGGTGGAGCTTGCTGTGAGCTAATCCGGCCACTGTACTCCAGCCCAGGCGACAGAGCAAGACTCTTCTCAAAAAAAAAAAAAAAAAAAAAATATTCAGTATATTTTTTTTAGATACTATAGTATATAAAAACAAGAATGGCGTAAACCCAGGAGGCGGAGCTTGCAGTGAGCTGAGATCCGGCCACTGTACTCCAGCCTGGGCAACTCCAGAGCGAGACTGTGTCTCAGAAAAAAAAAAAATCTCTCCCTCCACAGCTGCCTGCTGCCCTCAGGACAGAATGCAAGAATTCAGCCGGGCACACCATGTCCTGTGTGGTCTGGCCCTGCCAAGCCCCCAGATTCAGTTCACGCCAGACCCGCCTCATTCCAGGGTCTAATCGAGCTGCTCAGTTTTTTGTTCCTTGCCTCAAGGGCTTTGTACACGCTGTTCCCTTTTCCAGGAACACTCTTCCCCTTACTCAGCAAACACCTGCTTTCCCTTCAGATTGCAGGTTAAATGACACTGCCCCTGGAGGTCTCCTCTGGCCTCCCCTAGTTCAAGTGGGAAACCCACGAGTAAACCCCTGTGAAGTTACTAGGCCAGGGTCTCTATAGAAAGCTGTATCCCACTGGGTGCAGTGGCACGTGCCTATAGTCCCAGCTACTCAGGAGGCTGAGGCGGGAGGATCGCTTGAGCCCAGGGAGTCCTGGACTGTAGTGCACTATGCTGATTGGGTGTTCACACTAAGTTCAGCATCAATATGGTGACCTCCCGGGAGCGGGGGACCACCAGGTTGCCTAAGGAAAGGTGAACCTGCCCAGGTTGGAAACAGAGCAGGTCAAGACAGGTTGATCAGCAGTAGGATCACACTTGGGATTAGCCACGGCATTCCAGCCCGGGCAACATATTGAGACCCCATCTCTGAAAAAACACACTTTTTTTTTTTTTTTTTTTTTTTAAAGAAAAAACTATAGCCCCATGCCCAGAAGGATTTGCTGAGTGGACAAATGTGACTTCTCCCTCTGTTGCCCCACCTCACTCCTTGGCCCTTTTCCACTAACGTCACCTTGTGTACTGGCTTTACCCCCGGCCCCATGCTGTGACTTCCCCATGCACGCTGGCAGGGCCTCAAGCCTTGTCTTGGGTTTCAGTGCCTCCCACCATTGCCGATGACCAGACAGACTTCACCGTGACCATGATGGCACCCGTGGTCCTCACATGTCACAGCACGGGCGTACCAGCTCCGACCGTGTCCTGGAGCAAGGCAGGTGCCCAGCTAGGAGCTCGGGGGAGCGGCTATCGTGTGTCACCATCGGGTAAGTAAGGGTAATCCACAGACAGAAGCAGCTGAGGGGAGGCTGGGAGAGCAGGCAGAGGGGGTGAAAGAAGGTCACATGGTGGAACAGGATGGAACAATCTGGCCTGGCTCTGCCTCTCCTGGCTGTGTGACCTGGGAGGACCCTCTCGCCCTCTCTGAGCTCCATATTCTCCTCCATGCTCTGTAGTGTTGAGACCCATCAGTGGTTCCCCAAGACCCTCTGGCATACAAGTGCTATTTCATGGCAAAATAAGAAAAATAGGGCCGGGCACGGTGGCTCAAGCCTGTAATCCCAGCACTTTGGGAGGCCGAGACGGGCGGGTCACGAGGTCAGGAGATCGAGACCATCCTGGCTAACACGGTGAAACCCCGTCTCTACTAAAAATATAAAAAAAATTAGCCAGGCGCGGTGGCGGGCGCCTGTAGTCCCAGCTACACGGGAGGCTGAGGCAGGAGAATGGCGGGAACCCGGGAGGCGGAGCTTGCAGTGAGCTGAGATCAGGCCACTGCACTCCAGCCTGGGCGACAGAGCGAGACTCCGTCTCAAAAGAAAAAAAAAAGAAAAAGAAAAATAACAGCTCCCTGGGAGTTTTTGTTAACCTAGTTTAATCCCATCAGAAAGATCCTCCTTTATTCTGAAATTATCTTTTGGTGTTGAAACTTCCTTTTCTTGATGATATTAAGATAATAGTACATGGTGATTTTTTTTTTTTTTTTTGAGACGGAGTCTTGCTCTGTAGCCCGGGCTGGAGTGCAGTGGCCGGATCTCAGCTCACTGCAAGCTCCGCCTCCCGGGTTTACGCCATTCTCCTGCCTCAGCCTCCTGAGTAGCTGAGACTACAGGCGCCCGCCACCTCGCCCAGCTAGCTTTTGTATTTTCAGTAGAGACGGGGTTTCACCGTGTTAGCCAGGATGGTCTCAAACTCCTGACCTCGTGATCCGCCCGTCTCGGCCTCCCAAAGTGCTGGGATTACAGGCTTGAGCCACCGCGCCCGGCCTTTGGTGATTTTTTTTAAGATGGAGTCTTGCTCTGTCTCCCAGTCTGGAGTGCAATGGCGCTATCTCCGCTCACTGCTGCCTCCACCTCCCAGGTTCAAGGGATTCTCCTGGCTCAGCTCCCCAGGTAGCTGAGATTACAGGAACCTGCCATCATGCCTGGCTGATTTTGTATTTTGCAGAGATGGGGTTTCACTATGTTGGCCAGGCTGGTCTTGAACTCCTGACCTCAGGTGATCTGCCCTTCTCAGCCTCCCAAAGTGCTGGGATTACAGGCTTGAGCCACCGCGCCCGGCCTTTGGTGATTTTTTTTAAGATGGAGTCTTGCTCTGTCTCCCAGTCTGGAGTGCAATGGCGCTATCTCCGCTCACTGCAAGCTCCACCTCCTGGGTTCATGCCATTCTCCTGCCTCAGCCTCCTGAGTAGCTGGGACTACAGGCGCCGCCACCACGCCCAGCTAACTTTTTGTATTTTTAGCAGAGATGGGGTTTCACCATGTTAGCCAGGATGGTCTCGATCTCCTGACCTCGTGATCCACCCGCCTCGGCCTTCCAAAGTGCTGGGATTATAGGCGGTGAGCCACCACGCCCGGCCTACTTAGGTTCTTTTCAGTAGGAATTCAAAGAGGAGGTTAGGAAGATGGGATTTCNTCTCCGCTCACTGCTGCCTCCACCTCCCAGGTTCAAGGGATTCTCCTGGCTCAGCTCCCCAGGTAGCTGAGATTACAGGAACCTGCCATCATGCCTGGCTGATTTTGTATTTTGCAGAGATGGGGTTTCACTATGTTGGCCAGGCTGGTCTTGAACTCCTGACCTCAGGTGATCTGCCCTTCTCAGCCTCCCAAAGTGCTGGAATTACAGGTGTGAGCCACCATGCCTGGCCTAACATGATGATTTTTTTTTTTTTTTTTGAGATGGAGTCTTGCTCTGTTGCCCAGGCTGGAGTGCAGTGGCGTGATCTCGGCTCACTGCAAGCTCTGCCTCCCGGATTCACACCATTCTCCTGCCTCAGCCTCACGAGTAGCTTGGACTACAGGTGCCCGCCACCACACCCGGCTAATTTTTTATATTTTTAGTAGAGATGGGGTTTCACCATGTTAGCCAGGATGGTCTCGATCTCCTGACCTCGTGTTCTGCGTGCATTGGCCTCCCAAAGTGCTGGGATTACAGGCGTGAGCCACTGCGCCTGGCCTGACATGGTGATTTTTTAAATGTCTTTGCTTGTCAAAATAAAACGTTGGAAGTTTTTTTTTTTTTTTTTTTTTTGAGACGGAGTCTCGCTCTGTCGCCCAGGCTGGAGTGCAGTGGCCGGATCTCAGTTCACTGCAAGCTCCGCTCCTGGGTTCACGCCGTTCTCCTGCCTCAACCTCCCGAGTAGCTGGGACTACAGACGCCTGCCACCTCACCTGGCTAGTTTTTTGTATTTTTTTTTTTTTTTTTGAGACGGAGTCTCGCTCTGTCTCCCAGGCTGGAGTGCAGTGGCCTGTTCTCAGTTCACTGCAAGCTCCGCTCCCGGGTTCACGCCGTTCTCCTGCCTCAACCTCCCGAGTAGCTGGGACTACAGGCGCCCGCCACCTCGCCCAGCTAATTATTATTATTATTATTTTTTTGTATTTTCTTTTTAGTAGAGACGGGGTTTCACCGTGTTCGCCAGGATGGTCTCGATCTCCTGACCTCGTGATCTGCCCGTCTCGGCCTCCCAAAGTGCTGGGATTACAGGCTTGAGCCACCGCGCCCGGCCAAATGTTGGAAGCTTTATGGAGAGTCTCCAAATTTATTTGTTAGTTGGTTAGCGAAATCCTAAAGTCTAGGAACCACTGGCCAGACCTGTGATTTTCAAACTCTTCTGAAGCAATAGAACTTCCTTCCAGGCCGGGCACAGGGACTCGCGCCTGTAATTCCAGCACTTTGGGAGGCTGAGGCAGGAGGACTGTTTGTAGCCAGGAGTTTGAGACCAGCCTGGGCAACACAGCAAGACCCCATCTCTACAAACACATTTTAAAAAATTAGCCGGGTGTGGTGGTGCGTGCCTGTGGTCCTAGCTGCTTGGGAGGCTGAGGTAGGAGGATTGCTTGAGCGTAGGAGTTCAAGGATGCAGTGAGCTATGATTGCACCAGTGTACTGCAGCCTGGGCAACAGAGTGAGACCCTGTCTCAAAACAAAATACAAAACAAAAACTTCTTTCCAATAAGTATAAGTGGTAACAACAAAGTTCAACACGTAAAACAAACCACAGTTCTGGTTCCAGCTGGGGCTGGGGCAGGCTGCGGGTGGGCCAGAGTGCTGTGGGCCTTGCTCCCTTCCCCCACCCAGCAGGCCCCCAGGGTTTCACGGAGCACAATTTACAACCCTCGTCACTTGGCTGCCCAGGTGCAGCCTGCGGTCTGGGAAGGTTAAAATGGTGTTCACTGAGTAACCAAGGCTAAGGTTGGGAGGATAAAGGGAGGAGAGGAGGCAGTAATCCTGGGAGGCTTCCTAGAGGAGGTGAGTTTTTAGCAGAGCAAGGTGAGGATAGCAGGGTATGGAATTGTGAGCAGGGGATTACAGGCAGGGGAGTGGCAGATCCTGGAACTTCACAGCCAAAAGGGTCTAGAGACCATCTTGTCTGATTATTCATTGTGCACACGGGGAAACTGAGGTCCAGAGAGTGGAAGGAACTCACCCGTGTCTCTGCTTTGAGCAGGGAACAGAGGCAAACCTAGACACCAGTTTCCCGTGTAGTCACATCCCCAAGACTGTTTTTAAATGGGCAAAGGAGGCAGGTTGAGTGACCAGAGACAGAATGGGATTGTGTAGGAGCCCTGCCACCTCCATCCCTGGGGACCTCTGTCCTGACTCCCTCACCCTGATTCCGACCCGCAGGCGCCCTGGAGATCGGGCAGGCCCTCCCCATCCATGCGGGCCGCTACACCTGCTCAGCCCGCAACTCTGCCGGCGTCGCCCACAAGCACGTCTTCCTCACCGTGCAAGGTAAGAGTCTATGGTCCAGACCCCAGAGTTCCTAGGGCCAGGGGAGCAGGTGGAGAGCCAGAGGCAGGTGGGGCTCAGGATGGAGGTGAGGTCTCAGAGGCCCAGACATGTCTCTCATGGGATTCTTTGGGAGGAAAAGAATCAGCCATGGTGTCTTTGTTGCTGTGGCCGATGTTTCTAGAACCCCTGTCTTCCTTAGAGGCCTCTCTCTCTGATGCTCTGAGGCCCCCAGGTTGGAGGAGCTGTGGACATTCTCAGGGCCCTCTGCACCCCTGTCCTTTGTAGCCTCCCCGGTGGTGAAGCCGCTGCCCAGCGTGGTTCAGGCAGTGGCAGAGGAGGAGGTGCTGCTGCCCTGCGAGGCCTCAGGCATCCCCCGGCCAACCATCACCTGGCAGAAGGAAGGGCTCAACGTCCCTGCGGGTGAGGGCCCCTGGCAGCCAGCCTGGGAAGGGAAGAGAAGAGTGTGGGCCTGGGGGGTTCCTGTTTCCTGCCCTGGGAGACCCCGCAGACCTGCTGAGAGGTCCTGGAAAGCCCCTGGCCTGCCCAGACACGCCCCCACCCTTGCTCTGGCCTCCCCCTCCCCAACCCTTCTCCTGTCACCATGGCCTGAGATGCCATCCGAGCACTCGGTGGCTGAGTTGGGAGGTCGGGAGCAGGCAACTGGGTTGGGCTCCGGGTCAGGCTTCTTGGCTCCTTCTGTCCCTTGGTCACTCTGTGACCCCAGCAAGTCATTTGCTGCCTGTGAGACAGAATAGCCCAATCTACCCACCTCGGGGGTCCCCCACCCCAGCTCCCTGGCCCCCGATTTTCGTCTTCCTCATTCAGGAGTGAGTACCCAGGTCCTACCAGGCGGACAGCTGCGGATTGCCCATGCCAGCCCAGAGGATGCTGGAAACTATCTCTGCATCGCCAAGAACAGTGCAGGCAGCGCCATGGGGAAGACACGGCTGGTGGTGCAAGGTGGGTGTGAGAACGGGGCCGAGGTGGGCCCTGGCAACTGAGGGGCTTTGAGGCTCCTGCAGGCTTCTCCCTTCCCCACCTGGCAGGGCACACTGCTTATAGTTCTAGAAGAAATTAAGGGGAACATCTCTCATTGTGCACCTGAGTTCTGGATTCAGACATAAACTCCCATCCCCTCTGCCTTCTCTCTGGCCCTATGGAACATGAGTCCAGCATCCCTCATTCATTCCTGTTTCCAGTAGCTGTAGCCTCTCTGGCCCTGCTCTGGCACACACGCAATTGCATGTGCCCTTCCCTTAGTTTGATTAATCATTGGCTTCAAAGATAAGGTGGCATCACTGGCCAAAAATCTGCAAAGTCTGCTGGGAATATTCAGTATGGGCTGGTCGTGTCTTGGCCCCAGTGGCCTGCTTTGTGGTATCTCAGTGGCTGTTCCCGCCCGCAGCTGTGTAGGGCTAGAGTCGGACTCTGGCTGTGAACTCAGAGGGGCTCCTACTCCAGGCTTTCTCCACGCCTCCTTGTCCAGCGTGCTCCTCTCCCCTCGGATCTGGAGCATCGCTGGTCACCAGACAGGCCAGACACCAAGCCAGTGACCCTCACTCTGCCCAGCATAGCTCCTCTGCAGGGATGCTCTGTGATGGCTACCATGCTTTTGTCCCCAGAGGTGGCCTAGTACAAGGAGTTTGTGCCCAAGGCCTCTGTCCTGTAGCTTTAGTCATCTGTGTGTGTGCATGTGTGTGTGCACGTGTGTGTGTACATGTGTGCACAGGTGCAATGGAATCACCGTCACAGCTACACCAAATTCAGGGAGTCCCCACATCATCCTGAGCATGGGCAATGGCCTATGACTAGGGAGTTGGACGGGGCAGCTGATGGCCAGGGAGGGCTGAAGGGCTGGGCCAAAGGCCAGGGGCCCTGGGATGGGGTCAGCCGCCTCCCCCAGCCCCAGTTCCGAGTGGGCCTCCCTCTGCCCACAGTCCCACCAGTGATCGAGAATGGCCTCCCAGACCTGTCTACCACCGAAGGCTCCCATGCATTCTTGCCTTGCAAGGCCAGGGGCAGTCCTGAGCCCAACATCACCTGGGACAAAGATGGCCAGCCTGTGTCAGGTGCCGAGGGGAAGTTCACCATCCAGCCTTCTGGGGAGTTGCTGGTGAAGAACTTGGAGGTGAGGCACGCCCCGAGGGGCACAGCAGGGAATAATGGCTGAGACCCCTGTTTGTCATGCTCTGCGCCGAGCACAGTGCAGCCTTTAACCCTGGGAGCCTGGGGAAGTCAGTGTTACCATGCCGGGTACAGACGGCCAGAACTAAGGCTCGAAGTGTACCTAGTTGTCCACCATTGCCAAGAGGCAGAACCCAAATTTGAACTAGACCTCAGCAGCCAGCTCCTGGGGAAGGGAGGGAACTCAGACTGGGGCTCAGGGAATTCGGACTGCCCAAAGTCTACCCAGTTGTTCTCAACCATGCATTGGCATTAACCATCCTCTGGGTTTTGGGGAGTGTTGAGCCGGGAGTATGGGTGGGACTCCCGACCCCGACCCCCTTCCCCTCAGCACTCATCAGATTCTGCAATTTTGTGATGCGACCTTCTCCAGAAGGGTTCAGTGGACACACGTAAACGGGTCGGGGCATTGGACCCAGCTGCCTGGGGAGCCTGGTGGAGCAGTGGCGAGCGCACCAGCCCTGCTTGAATGCGCCACAAAACTCCGCCTCTTGGAGCCCCTGCTGGGCCCTCTATCAGGGCACCAAAAGCAAGGCCTGCAGTGCAGGTCAAGTTCTGAGCACAGGGCAGCACACCGTAGGTGTTTGGTAAACAGTAGCTGTTGCGATCATGCAGTCAGCGCTGGGGTTATGAAGCAGCAGAGCGTGTGAACGCTACAGGGCAGGGCAAGGGTGCGGTGGTGATGCTGACCTGTTTGCTAGCTGTGTGACCTTGGGCAAGTCACTTCCCCTCTCTGGGCTGGATGCTTCATGAGAACCTTCAAGGGTTAGGGGCATCCTGACTTATGCCAAGGTGGGGGAAGTTCTCTGGCCAACCCCTTTCTTTGCCCACAGGGCCGGGATGCAGGCACCTATACCTGTACCGCTGAGAATGCTGTGGGCCAGGCCCGCCGCCGCGTGCACCTCACCATCCTGGCACTGCCTGTGTTCACCACCCTGCCTGGGGACCGCAGCCTGCGCCTTGGGGACAGGCTGTGGCTTCGCTGTGCAGCCCGGGGCAGCCCCACCCCTCGCATTGGCTGGACTGTCAACGACCGGCCAGTCACAGGTCTGGGTCTGCTGGGCGTGGGTGGGACAGAGAACCAGGACCCCGGGAGGTCAAAAAGGGAGGGCAGGTGGGGAGACCCAACCTAATGGAGAGGAAGAGGTTGTCAGCCAGCCCTGTTGGTTCTGGGTCTTTCAATGTGGCCCTATGTAGGCGGACAGGGCAAACCCAGCTGTGGCCATATGTGACAAGCTGTGGCCATATGTGACAAGCCATATATCAGAGCTGGCAAGAGGCCGCCTGAGAAGACTCAACCTAGACACCTCAGGGCCAGGAGGGGGAGGCCTGTGTTCTAGCCCAGAGCTACTGCTCCCATTGTGGGACCCTCAGCAATCCACTCCACTGCAAAATGATGCTTTCCTATATTAGGATATGACATCACACATTCCTAACTCTGAGTCCCCAGGTGTGGAATACCCGTGCACACCTGTGGTGAAGGCTTTGCTGGGCCCCACCACTTCCTGGGGAGGGACCTTGGGCAAGTATAATAGTTCGGCCTCTCTGAGCTCCGCTCTCCATCTGTCAAATGGACATAACCAGGGGTCCTGAGGACAGAATGACAGTGGAGGGGCCGTGCTCAGCACAGGCCTGGCCCGGAGTAGATGCCTAATTGATGGTGATGCTTGTCCATATTCCTCTCCTAGAGGCAATGGCCAACCCCAAAGGAAAAGTCCATTATTAGAATCCTTCTCTTGGCTGGGTGCGGTGGCTCACGCCTGTAATCCCAGCATTTTGGGGGGCCAAGGCGGGTGGATCACCTGAGGTCAGGAGTTCAAGACCAGCCTGGCCAACATGGTGAAACCCCATCTCTACTAAAAATACAACATTAGCTGGGCATGGTGGCGCATGCCTGTAATGCCAGCTACTCAGGAGGCTGAGGCAGGAGAATTGGTTGAACCTGGGAGGTGGAGGTTGCAGTGAGCTGAGATCGTGCCATTGCACTCCAGCCTGGGCAACAAGAGCGAAACTGTCTCAAAAAAAAAAAAAAAAAAAAAAAGGAATCAAAGGAATCCTTTTCTCTAGAAATCATAGCAGTGTTTCAGTAAGTGCCCTGTGCTAAGAGGCCCCCAAAGACCTGCCCTTGACCGTTTATCAAACACACAGTGTGTGCTGGAAAATGGTAGAAGATGGGTTCATTAACTGCAGCCTCCAATGTGGCCTGTGCCTCCCAGGAACGGGTCTGACTTGATTAGCCTTCACCCAGGACTCCCATCTGTTTCTGCATTTTTATTAAGTTCCTGCAGGTACCCACGCACCAGGGAAGTGTTTAGGGCAGGAGTCCCCTGCACCTGACTCAGAGTCCCCCTCGGGCTTCTCTTTCTCCACCACAGAAGGGGTGTCTGAGCAGGATGGAGGCAGCACGCTGCAGCGGGCCTCTGTCTCCAGAGAAGACAGCGGGACCTATGTCTGCTGGGCGGAGAACAGAGTGGGCCGCACACAGGCGGTCAGCTTCGTCCATGTGAAGGGTAGGGTGCATTCCTCAGGTGGCTTCTCTCTCAAGACCTCCAGTCTACTGGGACCCAATCTATTGGTTTCCTGAGAACCTGGCCTCCTGTCCTCTGAACTAGTGGCTCCCCACCCCGACTGCATGTTAGAATCCCTGGGGGGACTTGAAATTCTAAAGCCCAGGTTCTACCTCCAACTCTGTAAACCAGCCTCTCTGGGGTGAGGCCTATTCATCAGTATTTTTGACACTCCCAAGACGACCCTGGCTGCAGGTAGAATTGGAATCTGACCAATTGCCCTATAGCACTACCTGCAGCTGGATGGTGCCAGGGTAGGAGAGCATGGGGGCCAGGGCATCCTGGCAGAAAAATGCCAGAAGCTTGCCAGCCAGCCGGTTGTCCTCTATGACCTACTCATCTACCAAGAGTAGCACAGGAGCCCTCGGTGATGCCATGACTTAGTTTGCACAACTTCGGGAAGGGTGGGGCCGGATGGAGGGAATCAGCAGCCCCAGGCACCAAAAGAGAACTGCAGCTTTTGGTAGATCCAACCTCAGGAAACCAGGAAGGATATAAGCCAGTCCAGAGCCTCCAAGAGTGTTTTGAGATTAGCATGAATCTCATAGTGTTGCTTTGTACAACAGAGGTGTCTAGGGTTCTTGTTTTTTTATAGTTATTGATTTCCAAAGTACCTGGCAGGTACTCCGCTGCTAGTGTCATCCATCTGTGAGAGAGAGTGTATGACACGCGTAGCACTGCGTCCCTGCCTGTGCCCGTCTCAGGCATCACTAATCAATCACAGCACTGTTCTCATTCAGCTTCAAATGCTTCTCAGCACAGTTCCTGGAAACCACTGCCAGTCTTTGTGACTTGACCCATGACATGGCCACTGTTTGCTGTCCCTGATGCACTGACTACACACAACCATGCTGGGCTAGGAGGAGCCTCTGGAGGCCCCTAGAGGCAGGAGTTGGGCAGACCTTTGGGGTTTATAGGAGGTTGAGCCTGTAGGGAGCCTCTTTTCTGACAGCTTGCTCCATGTCACCCCATGCAGAGGCTCCTGTCCTACAAGGGGAGGCTTTCTCCTACCTGGTGGAACCTGTAGGAGGCAGCATTCAGCTAGACTGTGTGGCGCGTGGAGACCCAGTGCCGGCTATCCGCTGGATCAAAGATGGCCTTCTACTGCGGGGCAGCCGCCTCCGGCACCAGCTGCAGAATGGCTCACTGACCATCCGCAGGACTGAGGCAAGTCGGGGCCTGGCACCTTGGGTGGGACCACCAAGGACAACTCTATGCTTTTTCTGATTGCTCAAGAGGGTTCTTCATGTTGCCCCCCCTGCTTCTGCAGTCTACAAACCACCTCCCTGCCCATTCCCCAGACATCCTCCCACTACCACCAATATTGACCTCCGGCCACTGGGCTTTTCTGTTCCTTGGTCATCCAACCATTCAATGGAGCAAATTCGTTCTACCTCATAGGATTGTAATTAGAAGTCAGTGAGATGTCTCCTACGCATTATTTAAGAGTGATCTGTGGGTAATGCTCCCAAAATGTTGTTATTAACAATCTCAGGGGGCAGGGTAGGCAGGTAATCATGCTCCCTGTTTACAGACGAAGGCACTGAAGTTCAGAGAGGCCCACAACCAATAAGTGCAGGAGGCAGGGCCCCCACCCCCAGGTCTCCTGCCTCAGGCTTCGTGCTGTTTCCAAAGCCTTGGGCCCTGGGGCAGCCCCTTAACTTCCATTTTGTGCCTCAAGTTCTGGTGATTGTGCAGAAATCCCCAAGTCAGTCCTGACTCAAGTTCATCTTAGGGGCCTTGATCTCACCCATTTGGGAGCCTTTCTCTGGGCAGTAATAATAATAGAACTAGTAATAAGAGTAGCGGTAAGAGCAGTGGTAATAATGACTCCTGTTGCCCAAGTACTAACTGTGGGCCAGGCACGGGGCCTCGCACTTAGCAAGCATTGTTCCATTTAATGCTCATAAGATCCTAGCAGTTATCATTCCTATTTTACAGAAGGGGAAACTGAGGCTCCAGAAGCATGAAAATGTGCTAAGTAATGGGTTCAGGGCAGTAAGCAGTGGGGTTGGGACTCAGTCCCACATTGGTCTGACCTCCAAACCTACACTCTTAACTTTGTGCCATGCAGTCCCCCCGAGTCCTTTGGGTGTGGCCCACTAGATACCATCTTCTGGGAGTGGATGGTGGCCTCAGACTGCCCCAGCGCCATCTCACGGTGGTGCTGCCACTCAGAAGTGATGTGAGCCAGCGTGCCACCTGAGTTCCATCACATATCCGTGGGCCACCTGTTAGGGAAACACTGCAAACCGTCTCCCTTCTGGAAGACTCACTTTGCACACTGGCACAATAAATGCCCCGAAAGGTCCTGCCATCCTGTTTATACAACAGCGGTGTCTAATGTTCTTGTTTTCCTATAGTTATTGATTTCCAAAGTACCATAACATGTCATCTAACTCAGTGTCTCCCAAACTTACTTCACCATGGAACCCTTTTTTCCAAGGAGTCTCAAATAATGTGCCATGGGACAGTAAGATTTCAACTTACACAGTTTGGAAGAGGTGGATCTACACCATGCTTTTCCAGCAAGTTGTTCCACCTAGGGCAACAAGGACCTTAGTCACAGCCCCCCATTTTCGGGTGTGAAAAGGGGCTGGATTCTCTTTGCATGTCTGCTGACAAATGGTCACAGAGGTCCTTCTGATGCTCCGTGGGGGATCAGGTGTCCCTGGCTGGTTCACAGCCTAAGCCCCTTGCTGGCTGGCTGGCCTCAGTCCCCTACCCAACTGTCTGAGCTGCTCGTCTTCTTCTCTGAGCACCGTGTCCCCTCTCCTGTGCCCACTTGCAGAGGGACGATGCGGGACAGTACCAGTGCCTGGCAGAGAACGAGATGGGCATGGCGAAGAAAGTGGTGATCCTCGTCCTGCAGAGTGAGTCTCGGCCTCAGCAGAGTGGGGACGTGGGGAGTGTGCTTGGGGACAGCGGTGGTGTGAGTCGCCTAGAGGGCAGACAGGCAGGGCCAAGACTTGGAATTCTTTCATTAATGCTTATTTGGAACACACATTGAATCCTATCAAATGTTTCCCAAATGTAGGGTGAGTGAGACTCAGGACTGAGCTAAAGAAAACCTGGCAACGTGGGCCCAGGGAGAGCTGGGCATTTAAAACTCAGACCAGCCGTCCAGATCACCGCAATGGCTCTCGCAGGTGCCAAGCAGCTCGTAGTTTACCAGGCACTGTTTGAGCCTCAGAATAACACTGTGAAGTTGTCTCAATAGGGATTCTGTAGAAAATGTTTTGTTGAAGATGAATACCTGTGGAGAAGAGCGAGGATCCGAAGTGCAGAGCTCAGTGAATTTTTACAATGTGAACCCACCCAGTTAACCAGCAGCCAGATCAAAGAAATAGGACAACGCCAGCTCCCATCCTCCAGCATGCCCACCTTTGTTCACTGCCCCCTGCCCAATAATTACTGTCCTGGATTCTGCCTCTTTAAAAAAAAAAAAAAGAAAGAAAGAAACTTTATTGAGTTATAATTTGCATACCATAAAATTCACCCATTCGTTCAATGCAATATTATTTAACTTTAAAAAGGAGGGAAATTCTAGGGCTGGGCTCGGTGACTCACATCTGTAATCCCAGCACTTTGGGAGGCTGAGGCAGGTGGATCACCTGGAGTCTGGAATTCGAGAACAGCCTTTCCAACATACTGAAACTCTGTCTCTACTAAAAATACAAAAATTAGCTGGACGTGGTGGCGTGCCTGTACTCTCAGTTATTCAGGAAGCTGAGGCAGGAGAATCACTTGAACCCAGGAGGCAGAGGTTGCAGTGAGCCAAGATCGTTCCACCATACTCCAGCCTGGGTGACGGGCAATACTCAGTCTCAAAAAAAAAAAAAAAAAGGAACAAAAGGAATGAAATTCTGACACAGGCTACAACATAGATGAACCTTGAGGTCATTATGCGAAGTGGAAAAAGCCAATCACAAAAAAAGAAACACTATATGATTCTGTTTCTATGAGGGGCCTAGAGTGGTCAAAAGCATAAAGACCCAAAGTAGTATGGAGCTTGCCAGGGGCTGCGGGGAGGGGAGAAGGGGGGGTTAGTGTTTAATGAGTCCGGAGTTTCCGTTTAGCCAGAGGAAAAAGTTCTGGAGGTTGTACAACAATGTCAAATACTCAACACTACTGAACTGTACCTTACAAGTGGTTCAATGATAAATTTTATGTAATGTATTTTTTACCACAGTTATTGTTACTAATATTTTTTGAGACAGGGTCTGGCTCTGTTGCTCAGGCCAGAGTGCAATGGCACCATCTCTGCTCACTGCAACCTCCGCCTCCCGGGTTCAAGCAATTCTCCTGTCTCAGCCTCCTGAGTATCTGGGATTATAGATGCCCGCCACCACGCCTGGCTAATTTTTGTATTTTTAGTAGAAACGGGGTTTCACCATGTTGGCCAGGCTGGTCTTGAACTTCTGACCCCAGGTGATCCACCTGCCTTGGCCTCCGAACGTGCTGGGATTACAGGAGTGAGCCACTGCACCCAGTGCTTGTGTGCATTCTTAAATGGAGTTGTTTATCTTACTAGTGATTTTCTACAGTTCTTTACATACCATGTGATATAGCCCTTTATCAGATACATGATTTGCAAATATTTCTCCCAGTCTGTGGCTTGTCTTTGCATTTGCTTAATGGTGACTTTGAAGAGCAAAAGTGTTAAAATTTGGTGAAGTCCAAATTCATCCATTTCATATTTTTTGAATCAAGTATTTGGTGTTATACCTTTTAAAAATCTTTGCCTAACCTAAGGTCATCTTTTTCTTTTCTTTTCCTTTCCTTTCCTTTCCCATCTTTTCCTTTCCTTTCCTTTCCTTTTCCTTCCTTCCTTCCTTTCTCTCGCTCTTTCTCTTTTCTCTTTCTTTCTTTCTTTCTTTTCTTTCTTTCTTTCTTTTCTTTCTTTCTTTCTCTTTCTCTCTTTCTCTCTCTCTCTTTTTCTCTTTCTTTCTTTCTTTCTTTCGTTTTTTTCTTTTCTTTTTTTTTCTTTTTAATGTTTTTGAGACAGAGTCTCACTCTGGTACCCAGGCTGGAGTGCAGTGGCAAGATCTCAGCTCACTGCAACTTCCACCCCCAAGGTTTAAGCATTCCTTGTGCCTCAACCTCCCAAGTAGCTGAGATTACAGGCACACACCACCACACCTGGCTAATTTTTGTAATTTTAGTAGAGACGAGGTTTCATCATGTTGCCCAGGCTGGTATCAAACTCCTGGCCTCAAGCAATCCACCTGCCTCAGCCTCCTAAAGTGCTGGGATTACAGGCATGACCCACCATGCCCACACATTTTCTTATAGAATTTTTGTAGTTTTAGTTCTCACATTTAGGTCTGTGATCCATTTTGAGTTAATTTTTGTGTGGGGTAAGGGTCTAACTTCCTTTTTTGCATATGGAGAGCCAATTGTTCTAGTACCATTTATGTTGATTTTAGTTCCTTTCAGTGATGTTTTGTGGCTTTCAGTGTACTGCTGTTGTATTTTGTTAAATTGATTTTAAGTCTTTTTATTATTGTTGATGCTATTTTGGGTGGAATTGTTTTCTTTGATTTTTGGATTTGTAATTGATAATATGTAGAGATACAGTTGAATCTGATATCATATCATCTATGAATAGGGACAGTTTGACTTCTTTCTATCAAATCTGTGTACCTTGAAGATTTTTGCTTTGCCTTATTGCCTTGGTTGAACCCTCTGGTACACAGTTGAAGCGGCGAGAGCAGCCATCCTTGCCTGGTTCCCTGGTTCCCTGGTTTAGGTGGAAAGCAGTCGGTCTTTCACCATGGGGTGTGATGTTAGCTGTGAGATTTTGTGGACGTCCTTTCTCAGGCTGAGGAAGTTCCCCTTTTGCACCTAATGTGTTGAGAGTTTTGGTCATGCGTGGAATAGGTTTGTGGTTCCAGACAAGATGGTGTAGATGCACTTCTCCCTATTTGTCTTGCTAAGGACAGCTGAACACCTTGGACTTTATCTAGAAGCAAACAGAAAGAGCCTCTGAAAAGTAGAGAAAAGAAGGAGGATAGACTCCCGATCTTGGGACCTGAGGAGCAATGTGGTGTTGAATGCCCGGGTGTTTCTTTTTGTCCCTTATATCCTGGGCTGTGTACTTGAGAAGCCAGCAACCTGGAACCACCAGTGGGCTCAGACACATGCATGTGTGCACATACACACACACACACACACACACACACACGCCTCAACAAGAGCCTGTCCTCACTTACAAAGGACTGGGAAAGGGACAACTTACTAATACTTGTAAATAACAACCCCTGGCCAGGCGTGTTGGCTCATGTCTGTAATCTCAGCATCTTGGGAGGCCAAGGCAGGCAGATTGCTTGAGCTCAGGAGTTCGAGACCAGCCTGGGTCATATAGTGAAACCCCATCTCTACCAAAAATACGAAAAAGAAAAAAAAAAAAAAAAAAGCTAATCATGGTGGTACACACCCATAGTCCCAGCTACTTGGGAGGCTGAGGGAGGAGGATCGCTTGAACCTGGGAGACAGAGGTTGCAGTGAGTTGAGATCGCACCACTGCATTCCAGCCTGGGGTAGCAGACACTGTCTCAAAATAATAATAATAATAATAATAATAATAATAATAATAATCCTCTAGCCAAACACCATGAAAAACACCCCAGCCCCATCATCAAATCAAGTGGGAGCCTGCACTTCCGCTCTCACCCCCCGTGCCGAGGCACTGCTCTCCCCCTGTGGAGCAGGATGGTGTCAGGTGACACCTAATGAAGAGACAGAATTGTCACCTATTGAGTGGGACGCTCCTCCCCCATCAGGCCAGGTGGGCAGCCAGGGTAGTGCCAGCAGCATGCCTCCACCCATGCCCAGCAGTAATGAGGCATCCCTCCCCGTTCCGGGATGTCCATGGAGGCCTCATAGGGAACCTGGAATTCCACTCTGACCTGGCAGAAGTGAGTGGCACCACTTTTTCTTGACAGTGTTCCAGCTCTTCCAAAAACCGAAGATTTAAATAAGAACCCGAGTCTTACAATACTGAAACTCACTTACATACCAGGAACAAGGAAACTCTCAACTTGAAGGAGAACAGGCAATCAACAGATACCAACTGAGATAGTACAGATGTTAAGTAATCTGATAAGGACTTTGTTTTTTGAGACAGTGTCTGCCTCTGTTGCCCTGGCTGGAGTGCAGTGACGTGATCACGGCTCATTGCAGCCTTGACCTCTCAGGCTCAGGTGATTATCCCACCTCAGCCTCCCAAGTAGCTGGGACTACAGGCATATGCCACCACGCCCAACTAATTTTTGTATTATTAGTAAAGCTGGGGTTCCGCCATGTTGGCCAGGCTAGTCTTGAACTCCTGACCTCAGGAGATCCACCTGCCTCAGCCTCCCAAAATGCTGGGATTACAAGCATGAGCCACAGCATCTGGCGTTTGTGTTCATTTTTAAATGGAGTTGTTTATCTTACTGGGCGAGTTCCAGGAGTTCTTTATATAGCATGGATATAAGCCCTTTATCAGATACATGATTTACAAATATTTCTCCCAGTCTGTGGGTTATCTTTGCATTTTCTTAATGCTGCCTTTGAAGAGCAAAAGTGTTAAAATTCGATGAAGTCCAAATTTATCCATTTTGTATTTTTCGAGTCGTGCGTTTGGTGTTACATCTTTTAAGAATCTTTGCCAGCCAGGCGTGGTGACTCACGCTTGTAATCTAAGTACACTGGGAGGCAGAGGCGGGCAGATCACGAGGTCAAGAGATCGAGACCATCCTGGCCAACATGGTGAAACTCCGTCTCTACTACAAATACAAAAATTAGCTGGGCATGGTGGCAGGCGCCTGTAGTCCCAGCTACTCGGGAGGCTGAGGCAGGAGAATCACTTGAACCTGGCAGGCAGAGGTTGCAGTGAGCCAAGATCACGCTATTGCACTCCAGCCTGGCGACAGAGGGAGACTCTGTCTCAAAAAAAAAAAAATCTTTGCCTAACCTACAGTCACATTTTTTGTTTGCTTCCTTCCTCTTTTTTTTTTTGAGACGGAGTCTTGCTGTGTAGCCCAGGCTAGAGTGCAGTGGCACGATCTCGGCTCACTGCAACCTCCACCTCCTGGGTTCAAGCGATCCTCGTGCCTCAGCCTCCCAAGTAGCTGGGAACACAGGTACCTGCCACCATGCCCAGCTAACTTTTGTAATTTTAGTGGAGATGAGGTTTCATCATGTTGCCCAGGATGGTCTTGAACTCCTGGCCTCAAGCAATCCACCCGCCTCAGCCTCCTAAATTTCTGGGATTACAGGCATGAGCCACCATGCCCCACATTTTCTTATTTAATTTTTTTTTTCTTTGAGAGGGAGTCTCGTTCTGTCTCCCAGCCTGGAGTGCAGTGGTGTGATCTCAACTCACTGCGGCCTCGGCCTCTGCCTCTCGGGTTTCAGTGATTCTCCTGCCTCAGCCTCCTGGGTAGCTGGGATTACAGGCACAGACCATCGCGCCCAGCTAATTTTTGAATTTTTAGTAGAGACGGGGTTTCATCATGTTGCCCAGGCTGGTGTCAAATGCCTGGCTCAAGCAATCCACCTGCCTCAGCCTCCTAATGTGCTGGGATTACAGGCATGAGCCACTGCACCCCACATTTTCTTTTCCTTTTCTTTTCTTTTTTTTTTTTTTTTTTTTTTTTTGAGACAGAGTTTTGCTCTTTTTGCCCAGCTGGAGTGCAATGGCACGATCTCAGCTCACTGCAACATCCGCCTGGGTTCAAGCAATTCTCTTGCCTCAGCTTCCCAAGTAGCTGGGATTACAGGTGCCCGTGGTCACATCGGGCTAATTTTTGTATACTTAGTAGAGTTGGGGCTTCACCACATTGGCCAGTCTGGTCTCGAAGTGCTGACCTCAGGTGATCCACTCACCTCGGCCTCCTAAAGTGCTGGGATTACAGGCATGAGCCACCATGCCCACACATTTTCTTATATAATTTTTGTAGTTTTAGTTCTCACATTTAGGTCTATGATCCATTTTGAGTTAATTTTTGTGTGGGGTAAGGGTCTAACTTCCTTTTTTGCACATGGAGAGCCAATTGTTCTAGTACCATTTATGTTGATTTTTAGTTCCTTTCAGTGATGTTTTGTGGCTTTCAGTGTACTGCTGTTGTATTTTTGTTAAATTGATTTTAAGTCTTTTTATTATTGTTGAGGCTATTTTGTGTGGAATTCTTTTCTTTGATTTTTGGATTTGTAGTTGATAATATGTAGAGATACAGTTGAATCTAATATCATATCATCTATGAATAGGGACAGTTTGACTTCTTTCTTTCAAATCTGTGTACCTTGAAGATTTTTGCTTTGCCTTATTGCCTTGGTTGAACCCTCTGGTACACAGTTGAAGCGGCGAGAGCAGCCATCCTTGCCTGGTTCCCTGGTTTAGGTGGAAAGCAGTCGGTCTTTCACCATGGGGTGTGATGTTAGCTGTGAGTTTTTGTGGATGCCCTTTCTCAGGCTGAGGAAGTTCCCCTTTTGTACCTAGTGTGTTGAGAGTTTGGGTCATGCGTGGAATAGGTTTGTGGTTCCAGACAAGATGGTGTAGATGCACTTCTCCCTATTTGTCTTGCTAAGGACAGCTGAGCACCTTGGACTTTATCTAGAAGCAAACAGAAAGAGCCTCTGAAAAGTAGAGAAAAGGAGGAGGATAGACTACTGATCTTGGGACCTGAGGAGCAATGTGGTGTTGAATGCCCAGGTGTTGCTCTTTGTCCCTTATATCCTGGAACCACCAGTGGGCTCAGACATACAGACACACACACACACACACGCACGCACACGCGCGGGCATGTGTGCACCTCAACAAGAGCCTGTCCTCACTTGCAAGGGACTAAGATAGGGACAGCATAGTAAGAAAGAAAACTTGTAAATAACAACCCCCAACCGGGTATGGTGGCTCATGTCTGTAGTCCCAGCACTTTGGGAGGCTGAGGTAGCCAGATCGCTTGAGCTCAGGAATTTGAGATCAGCCTGGGGAATGCAGTGAAACCCCATCTCTACCAAAAATACAAAAAAAAAAAAAAAAAAAAAATAGATGGGCATGGTGGCGCATGCCTGTAGTCCCAACTACTTGGGAGGCAAACACCATGAAAAACACCCCAGCCCCATCATCAAACTAACTGGGAGCCCACATTTCCACCCTCATCCCCTGTACTGAGGCACTGCTCTCCCCACACTGGAGCGGGATGCTGTCAGGTGACACCTAATGAAGAGGCGGAATTGTCACCACTGTCATCTGAGTGGGAAGCTCCTCCCCTATCAGGCCAGGTATGCAGCCAGGGTAGTGCCACCAGAGGCCCAGAGTGGGCATGCCTCCACCCATGCCCAGCAGTAATGAGGCACCCCTCCCTGTTCCGGGATGTCCATGGAGGCCTCGTTGGGAACCTGGGCTTCCGCTCTGACCTGGCAGAAGTGAGTGGTGCCGCTTTTTCTTGGCAGTGTTCCAGATCTGCCAAAAATGGAACATTTAAATAGAAATCTGAGTCTTATAATAATGAAACTCACTTACATACCAGGAGCAAGGAAAATCTCAATTTACATACCAGGAACAAGGAAAATCTCAATTTACATACCAGGAACAAGGAAAATCTCAATTTACATATCAGGAACAAGGAAAATCTCAACGAAAGCAGACAACAGACATCAACTGAGGTAGTAGGGATATTTGGTAATCTGATAAGGACTATTTTTTTTCTTTTTTTTTGAGACGGAGTCTTGCTCTGTCGCCCAGGCTGGAGTGCAGTGGCCGGATCTCAGCTCACTGCAACCTCCACCTCCCGGGTTCACGTCTTTCTCCTGCCTCAGCCTCCCGAGTAGCTGGGACCACAGGCGCCCACCACCTCACCCGGCTAATTTTTTGTATTTTTAGTAGAGACAGGGTTTCACCGTGTTAGCCAGGATGGTCTCGATCTCCTGACCTCGTGATCCACCCGTCTCGGCCTCCCAAAGTGCTGGGATTACAGGCTTGAGCCACCGCACCCGGCCCATTTTTTTTTTTTTTAGACAAGGTCTGACTCTGTTGCCCAGGCTGGAGTGCGGTGACATGATCATGGCTCACTGCAGCCTTGGCTCAGGTGGTCATCCCACCTCAGCCTCCCAAGTAACTGGGACTGCAGGCACGTGCCACCACACCTGGCTAATTTTTATTTTTATGTATTTATTTTTTTGTAGAGACGGGGTCTCCTTATGTTGCCTAAACCAGTGTCAAACTCCTGGGCTCAAATGATCCACCTGCCTCAGCCTCCCAAAGTGGTGGGATTACAGGCATGAGCCACTGCGCCTGACCAAGACTGAACTGTCACCACTGTCACCCACTGAGTGGGAAGCCCCTCGCCTACACAGGCCGAGTGGGGAGCAATAAGCAGTACCCCTCTCCCTTCCAACCAGGGTGGTGCCAGCAGAGCCCCACTTGAAGCGTGAACTCCCTCCAATACCCAGCAATAATGAGGCACCCTCCCCGTTCCCGGGTGTCCATGGAGGCCACGTAGGGAACCCAGACTTCCACTTCCACTCTCATCTGGCAGAAGTGAGTGGCACCTCCTTTCCCTGGCAGTGTTCCAGGTCTGCTAAGATGGAAGATTTAAATAAGAACCCAAATCTTATCATACTGAAACTCACTTATCATACCGAGAACAAGGAAAAATCTCAACTTGAATGAGAACCGACACGCAACAGACACCAACTGAGATAGCACAGATGTTTGAGTCATCTGATAAGGATTTCTTTTTAATTTTTTGACGGGGTCTTGCTCTGTCACCCAGACTGGAGTGCAGTGGCACAATCACAGCTCACTGCAGCCTTGACCTCCCGGGCTCAAGCAATCCTCCCACTTCTCAGCCTCCCAAGTAGCTGGGACTGCAGGTGCACACCACCATGCCCGGCTACTTTATTTATTTTTTGTAGAGATGAGGTCTTTCTATGTTGCCCAGGCTAGCTGACAGGGATGGTTCTGTGAGCAGTTGTCAACATGCTTGAAACAATTTAAAAAAAAAAGGAAATCTCAGCAAAACATGGCTGTGGAGTAATTTGAAGTTCAGGCAGTTTTCAAGTCGGCCTCGGTTTGACTGTCCTTTGTACCCCTCAAATCTCCCTTGCACAGGTGCATATTTCCCACGTTGGCCAGGGATTGTGGGGAGCCGATCCAGCCTGTCCATGGCTCCTTCATTTCCAGGTTCTCCCCATTAAGTTGCTGGCTGGGCCCCTGTTCTTCTCAGCCGGGACCACGCCACAGGCCAGCGCAGCAGCCGTTTCTCTTTTGGTTCCTACCAGTTTTGCCCCTTTTCCTGATGATATTTCTCAGGGCATGCTTTCATCCTCTACTGCACATCAAGACAGCCCTCAGGGGTGGCAAAAGCTGCTGTTTTTTTGTTTTGTTTTGTTTTGTTTTGAGACGGAGTGTCGCTCTGTCACCCAGGCTGGAGTCCAGTGGTGCAATCTCAGCTCGCTGCAAGCTCCGCCTCCCAGGTTCACGCCATTCTCCTGCCTCAGCCTCCGGAGTAGCTGGGACTACAGGCGCCCGCCACCACACCTGGCTAATTTTTGTATTTTTAAGAGAGACGGGGTTTCACCGTGGTCTCGATCTCCTGACCTCGTGATCCGCCCACCTTGGCCTCCCAAAGTGCTGGGATTACAGGCGTGAGCCACCGCGCCCAGCCCCAAAGCTGCTGTTTTTGACAGTCATTCCTAATAAAATCACTGTGGTGGTCACAGTGGGATAAGGAAGGGCAGAGCCCTAGGCAGGAGGACCAAAGGTTTCGCTGTTCTTATCCAAAGTTCTAGAGGCTTTTTTTTTATTATTATTTTTTGAGACAGAGTCTCACTCTGTCACCCAGGCTGGAGTGCAGTGGCGCGATCTCAGCTCACTGCAACCTCCACCTCCCAGGTTCAAGAGATTCTCCTGCCTCAGCCTCCCGAATAGCTGGGATTACAGGCACCCACCACCTCGTCACAGCTAATTTTTGTAATTTTAGTTGAGATAGAGTTTCACCATGTTGGCCCAGCTGGTCTCGAACTCCTGACCACAGGCCATCCACCCACCTCAGCCTCCCAAAGGGCTGGAATTACAGGCGTGAGCCACTGTGCCCAGCCATAGAGGCTTTTTATGGATAAATGCTTCTCAAGACCTGGCACGACGGCTCACAGCTGTAATCCCAGCACTTTGGGAGGCCAAAGTGGGAGGATCGCTTGAGTTCAGGAATTTGAGACCAGCCTGGGCAACACAGTGAAATCCCATCTCTACAAAAAATAAATAAATTAGCCAGGTGTGGTGGCACACACCTGTAGTCCTAGCTACTCGGCAGGCTAAGGTGGGAGGATGGCTTGAGCCGGGAGGTCAAGGCTGCAGTGAGCTGAGATCGCATTCCAGCCTGGGCGGCAGAGCGAGACTCCGTCTCAAAAAAAACAAAAAATGTAAATGCTTCTCAATTTGTTGTGTGTCTTTGGTTGATTTTGGGAGCCCTGAAACTGTTATTTGGGACACACCTGGCTAATATTTGTATTTTTAGTAGAGACGGGGTTTCACCATGTTGAACCTAGGAATTTGAGAAGAGTCTGGCAAACATGGTGAAACCCTATTTCTACTAAAAAAAATACAAAAATTAGCCAGGTGTGGTGGTCTGTGCCTGTAATCCTAGCTACTTGAGAGGCTGATGCAGGAGAATTGCTTGAACCTGGGAAGTTGGTCTCGAACTCCTGACTTAAGGTGATCCACCCACCTTGGCCTCCCAAAGTGTTGGGGCTTACAGGCGTGAGTCACCGTGCCTGGCCTCGACCTTCATTTAAATGGACTCACCCCACACGTGCTTTTGCATAGACTCTTCTTTCGCACATCATTATTTGTGGCATTCGTCCATACTGTTCACATGGAATTCGTTTATCGGTTCTCATTGCTGTATGTTTTTCTGCTACATGGATGTACTACAGTTTATTCATGTATTCCACTGTAGGTTAGTTTCCAGTGATGGGCAGTTTAGAACAGGGCTGCTGTGACCTTCTTACGCACGCCCTCCGGTGAACGCACACACACACTTGTGTTGGGGTGTTTGTCCAGGAGCAGAAGCGCGAGGTCTCGTGGTACACATGTGTTCCGCTTTAGGGCACGTGGGCTGTGTAGTATCTGACGAATGGCTCCCAAAGATATGTCTAGGTCCTAGTCCCCAGGGGCTGCGAATGTTTCCTTACCTGGAAAAGGAATCTTTGCAAATGTAATTAAGTTAAGGATCTTAAAGTAGGCAGATTATCTCGGTGGCCCCTAAATGCTATCACAAGTGTTTTATTTTGGGGTGTGGTTTTTTTTTGGTTTTTTTTTTTTTTTGAGATGGAATCTCGCTCTGTTGCTCAGGCTGGAGTGCAGTGGCGCAGTCTCGGCTACTGTAACCTCTGCCTCCCAGGTTCAAGCAATTCTCCTGCATCAGCCTCTCAAGTAGCTAGGATTACCAGCACAGACCACCACATCTGGCTAATTATTGTATTTTTTTTTTTAGTAGAAATAGGGTTTCACCATGTTTGCCAGACTCTTCTCAAATTCCTAGGTTCAAGCAGTCCACCCACCTCAGCCTCCCAAAGTGCTGGGGTTACAGGCATGAGCCACCATACCCGGCTACAAGTATTCTTATAAAAGAGAGCCCGGGCCGGACGTGGTGGCTCACGACTATAATCCTAACACTTTAGGAGGCCGAGGAGGGTGGATCACCTGAGGCTGGGAGTTTGAGACCAGTGTGATCAATATGGTAAAAGCCCGTCTCTACCAAAAGTACAAAAATTGACCGGGCGTGGTGGCACACCAGCTACTTGGGAGGCGGAGGCAGGAGAATCGCTTGAAGCCAGGAGGCAGAGGTTGTAATGAGCTGAGATCGTACCACTGCACTCCAGCCTGGGTGACAGAGTGAGACTCTGTCTCAAAAAAAAAAAAAGAGAGAGAGAGAGAGAGCTGGGGTGGTGTGGCAGGGGAGAGAGAGAGAGGAGAAGGTAAAGTGGAGATGGAGGCAGAGGATGGATTGTTGCAGCCTCAGGCTAAGGAATGCTGGTGGGCGGAAGCTGGAAGAGGTGAGGAATGGGCTGTCCCCCAGAACCTCTGGAGGGAGCAGGGCACCTGAACTTGGGCCCAGTGAGGCTGATGTGGGTCTCCTGGCCTCCACGGTTTCTCCCGTGTTTCTGCAACTTGCTGCAGCATCCGCAGGAAGTGAACACGCAGGCACACAGCAGCCCACCTTGGCTGAACTACGTTGCATTTCCACCGCAGTGTGTGCGAGTTCTGCTTGTTCTGCAGCCTTACCAGCACTGGGCCTTTCCCATCCTTTCCATGTTAGCCTTCCAGGAGGGTCTGTAATAGTAAGTGGACAGGAAGCTTCATCCCCATATTTCAGATGGGAACACTGAGGGTCAGGGAGTGACTTGGTGAGAGTCACCCACAGTAGGTGACAGAGCCCTAAAGGCAGTTCTGACAGATGGCCCTGACTTCATTGGAAGCAGCCTAACTGTCCTGTAGGAGAGGCTTGGTTCAGCCAATCCCAGTAGAGCCGGGCAATAGAAGACTATCTAGCCACTAATAACAGATATGTAACTGCGTGGAAAGGTAGTTACGATCTATTGGGAAGGAAAAATAAAAGCAGATGGTCAGGCATGGTGGCTTATGCCTGTAACCCCAGCACTTTGGGAGACTGAGGCGGGTGGATCACCTGAGGTCAGGAGTTCGAGACCAACCTGGCCAACACGATGAAACCATGTCTCTACTAAAAATACAAAAATCAGTGAGGCGTGGTGGCAGGTGCCTGTAATCCCAGCTACTCAGGAGGCTGAGATGGGAGGATCACTTGAACCCAGGAGGTGGAGGTTGCAATGAGCCAAGATCGCGCCATTGCACTCCAGCCTGGGGTACAGAGCAAGACTCTGTCTCAAAAAATAAAATAAAAATAAAAGCAGATATGGCCATATGATCATATTTTCGTAAAGCAACAGTGTCTAGAGGGAAATATTCAGGAAAGATACTGGGTGGAAGAATCCTATGTAGTTCTTATTTTCTTCTTTCTGCCTCTCTGGATTTCCCAGTGTGTCTAAATGAACATATTCCATTTGAATATGCAAAAATAATTAAATGTTCCTAAAAGCCACCTGGGCCTCCCACAGGTGCTCCGGTGTTCCAGGTGGAGCCCCAGGACATGACAGTGAGATCCGGGGATGACGTGGCTCTGCGATGCCAGGCCACTGGAGAGCCCATACCCACCATTGAATGGTTGCGGGCGGGTCAACCCTTGCGGGCCAGCCGACGACTCCGGACCCTGCCTGATGGGAGCCTGTGGCTGGAGAATGTGGAGACTGGGGATGCAGGCTCCTACGACTGCGTCGCTCACAATCTCCTGGGCTCTGCCACAGCCCGGGCGTTCCTGGTCGTGAGAGGTACGGGGCAGCCCTGTCTGGACCTCTGTGGACAGAGGCAGGATCTCTTGCCTATGGGGATTGTGTGGTGCTTATGGGGGACCTGTCCCCTGCCTTGCCAGCTCCCCACCTCTTCCCTTTGCTTTGTCACAAGCCCAGAATGAACCCCTACCCTGCCTGTTTACAGTTGTGGAAACTGAGTCTTGGAGGTGCTAAGTGTTTGCCGCTCATCTTGGACAGGGAACACTGGCCTGGCTGTTCTCTCTTAACTGGCACAAATGCATGTCCTCTGTCTGGACACTGCACAGCCCCTGGAAGCAGGCAGAGGAAGCCAAGGGCATCCACGGTGCCCTCAGGGGCTGCTGCAAAAAGTCTGTGGGTCAGTGCGTGTCCCAGGTGTCACACATTGCCTGGCCATGGCAGGTGGTTGGAAAAGTGATGGCTTCCTGTTGGGATGGACCCCTGCCATCTCAGATTCCTCAATCAGCTCCCTTCTCCCTTGGGTCAGACCAACTTTAAAATTAAGAAAAGATCTATCCTGAGAAACCATAGTAAATGGATTCAGCCCTGCATAAAGGCAAGTCATAAGATATTATTTCTGTGGCCTGTGCCTCTGGAGGGAACACTCCATATGTGTGGCGATGTGTCCCCCTCCCTGTACCTGGCAGACATCACTAATCTATCACCACAAGGGAACACTCCCTGTGTGTGGCAATGTATCTCCCTCCCTGTCCCTGGCAGACATCACTAATCTATCACCACATGCGCTGGCAGAATTTTTCTCCAATGAGCCCTCCCAGGCAGCAGCGCCTCTCAGCTAATTGGAATTGGGACTTGACACTTGACCCCCTGGAAATCCATGCGAAACCCACTGCCAACCAAATGTGGGACCCTTTCTGGCCCCTGCTCTCATCTCCCATAGGCGGGGACAGGGTACCAACCTATGCAGCTCTGAAAGTTCAGCAGTTCTCTGACCCCCTCAGCCGCAGATGCGGTCTCGGAATTAGCCTTGGGTCTAAGCAGACGCCCCTCTGTTTCAGGGCTTTGTCCCACTTCTTACCCCCTCCTGTTGGCAGGCCCCAGTCCAAACCACGGAGCTATGTACGTGCCCTTTGTATTTGTTCTCTAGGGCTACGGTAAAAAAAAAAAAACACCACAAGCTGGAGGCTTAAGGCACACTGATTGTCTCACAGTTTTGGAGGCTGGAAATCCAGGATCACACTGTCAGCAGCCCTGGTTCCTGCTGAGCACTGTGGGGAGGAAATGGTCCGACCCTCTCTTCCAGGGTCTTGCTGGTGGTCCTCAGCATTCTGTGGCTTGTCGAAACATCACCCCCACCTCTGCCTTCATCTTCCCCCTGTGTGTCTACGCTTCCCTATTTATAAGGACACAGTCATGTTGGATTAGGCCTGCCCTAATGACCTCATTCTAACTTGGCTTACTCTATAAAGACCCTGTCTTCAAATAAGGTCACATTTTCAGGTTCTGGGGGTTAGGACTTCAACGTATGAATTTTGGGTGGGGTGGTACCATTCGATCCATAACCCAGCCTCCTTATTTTTTTAATAGAAACAAGTATTCTTCTTTTATATATGTTACTTATAGAAAGGCCAGATACTGTAGAAATCTATGAAGAAGAAGGTCATTCTCTCCCATAATTCAATGACCCAAAGTAGCGTGAGCAATTATTTGGGGAGATACATGCTTCCACACTGTTTTCTCTGGATATAAGAGATACACTTCTCTTTTTACAAATGTCAAATTTACAACTTCTATAACCTGCCATTTTTACTTCCTCTATCTTGGAAGACATCCCATTATGATACACATCGGTCCATAGGTTGTTTATTGGCTTCATGTCATTCCATGGGAACGTTTTTATCTTCATTCCTGTCGGCTTTGTCAAATGAGCAACGTAGTTTATTTTTCTACTTTCCATTCCCCAAAACCACACCATGCTGTGCATCTTTGTGTGTGGCCCTGAATATTTCTATGGGGCATTGAATTTCCTTAAGGGGCATTGGTGGGTGAGGGGAGTTCAGGCTTTGGGAGTCTCTAACTGTAAACATGTTTTCCCTCCTGACTACTTTTCCTCCTTGCCCCTCGGCCTGGCAGGTCCCAATCCTGGCCTTGTAGGGAGACAAGAGGCTGCTACGTCACTCCATGTCTGAGAGAGTTGGTGGTGGCTTGCCGTGCCTGGGTTCCATTTCCTGTCCCCTTCCAAAGCTGCCCGGGTCACGCTCCAGCCTTCTTGTCTGCAGCTCCTGATTCCTTCCTCACCCCCCTATTAAAAGGCCAGGGATAGGTTCAGGGCCCATCTCCTGTCCCTCCCATAGGCCCCAGAGCATCGGATACTGATGAGAAACATCCCAGATGAACTTCAAATCTCATCAAACCCCAGCTATGGGCTGCAGGAAATGACCCTGCTTCCTAGAACCCCAAATTAACCAGCCCCTTGATTCATCCACTTAGGATCCTAGCACTTGAGTGTTTTATGTTATTTTTTGACAGATCATGGGCAATTTGTTGTTAATTTCCCCTGAGAGCTGGTGAGTGGAGAGGCAGGCTAACTTCTGTCTCTCGTCCCCTGGAATGCCATCTGCCTAAACAAGACAGCTGGCCCATTAGTCAGAGGAAGCACCCCCCGGTGCCTGCACCATCCGTTTGATTAGCGCGAAGGAGCATCTGCTCACAGACGGCCTGGCGGACGGCCGCTAGGAAGCCAGCCCACCCAGCCAGGCCAGCTGCAGGGCAGCCGGAGCCAGCAGCACTGATGGAATGGGGCTGTTCAGGTGATAGCACCCGGGTCTGGCTTGGTGCCCTGGCTCCTTCAGTGTGCCAGCCGCGCCATCGTGGGCTCCTGGCGTTCCACACACCCACAGGTCTTCTGTGAGTTTGTGGCCCCACCTCCTCATTTTACAGGTGAGCCAACTCAGGTGTGGCTTGGGGGCCTGACGTGGCCAGGTTTCAAGGAATGGTAGAGCCAGAATTAGAAGCCAGCTCCATGCGCCTCCCCCCACACCCCAGCCCAGGGTTCCTCCTAACAGCCCCCCTTCCCTTTTAGAACCAAGATCCCCTGGCCGTTGAGTCCATGACCCCCTAGCTGTGTGTCCTTGGACAAGTGGAGGTGAACTCTCCAAGCCTCCATTTACTCCTTCATGAAATAGGAATGACAGCCTGCTTGTGCTGTGGGCCTCGGGGGTGGATAGTGAGTGGCACTGTCATTCTTTCCCTTCCTTACAGGGGAACCCCAGGGGAGCTGGGGCGGCATGATTGGGGTGATCAATGGCCGGAAATTTGGTGTGGCCACACTCAACACCAGCGTGATGCAGGAGGTGCACTCCGGGGTCAGCAACATCCGCAGCAGCATCCACCATGTCCCAGCAAACGTGGGTGAGTGGGAGGCAGAGCATCACCTGCGTCTGGGCCATTGTCCCAGCCCAGCAAGGATCCTCCAGAACATGCTGGACCTAGGAGGGGGCAGAGCCTGTATCCTGAGACTTGCTCAGGGCCTGATGACCAGAGCATGTCTGACCACCTCTCAAAGCTGGGTGCAAGCCAAAGTGGACTCAGGTACAGGCAACTTCCCGTCCCCCTCACAGCCCCCTCAAAACAAAGTAACTGCATTTACAGTTAGACCAAGAGTGTGTGACATGGTCAGTGCTCTGTGGGTGTGGGTGCTCAGACTGTGGTTTCCCAAGCCACCGATGGCTCCCTGAGGCTTTTCCCCATTTAAGTTAAGGCCCGGGCTGATGGAGGTGGAGGGATCTCCAGTCATGAGTGAGGGGTGCGGGCTGGAGGTGACGGGAAGCAGGAAACGTGGAGAATTGAATTGCCCAGAAAACCTAGAGGACTAAGAAGCGTCACCTGCACTCAGAGCTCTCATGCACGATGTCTGAGCGATGAATGCTCTGAGAGACTTGCAGAGCTTGTGACAGTGGATGTCACTGTCTCTCCCTTCCCAAGGAATCCCTGGCCCCTCGTGGGGGTCCAGGAGGGGCAGTGCTCATGGGGTCTTCACTAAAAGCAGCTCTTCTGAAGCTGCCCTTGACCATGGTCCTGCATAAGCAGTGTGGGGTCAGGGGATTTTGCTGGGGAAGTCACTCTGAGCTGGCTGTCAACAGACAGCAGGTGAAGTGAGACACTGCCCAGACATGGCTGCTTATTCCAGCTGCAGGAGTGCGAGGCCTGGAGAAGCACCTGGCCCCAAGCCTGCGGGCCAGGCTCTGTTGCATGAAACAGGTGCACAGAGAGGCTGAAAGGTGGTGCCCATGCACAGGGGCCTGGCCGGCTCATGTGCACCTTGCAAAGCTGGCACCGTCCCTGACTCCAAGCAAGTAGGGAGTGGATGTGTTCCCCTTGCCCAGCCCATGGCCCTGCCTGGCCCTACGTGGAGGGCAGGGCATCACATGAAGAAGATCTGAGAATCCACGTCCAGGGCCATTTTTTGGTTCTTTTTTCAAATGATTTGGAACAAGCCTGGGCTTGTCCAGAAGGGATCTGCAAGTTAGAATAGTTGGTTGACTTCAACTCAGCAAATATGTAATGACGGTCCGTGGAGTCCCTGGCTCCGTGGTGACCCAGGGGCCCTCAACTGGTATTTGTTGAACTGAGTTAAATATCAGCAAGGTACATGCATTTATTTCTTCTTTTTTTTTCTTTTTGAGACTGCTCCTCGCTTTGTTGCCCAGGCTGGAGTGCAGTGGTACAATCACAGCTCAACCTCCCAGGCTCAAGCGATCCTCCTACCTCAGCCTCCCCAGCAGCTGGGACTATAGGCATATGCCACCACACCTGGCTAATGTTCTTAATATTTTTATTTTTTTAGAGGCAGAGTCTCACTATGTTGCTAAGCATTTCCTTGTATACATTTATTAATTTCTTTTTTTTTTTTTTTTTTCTTTGAGACGGAGTCTCGCTCTGTCGCCCAGGCTGGAGTGCAGTGGCCGGTTCTCAGCTCACTGCAAGCTCCGCCTCCCGGGTTTATGCCATTCTCCTGCCTCAGCCTCCGAGTAGCTGGGACTACAGGCGCCCGCCACCTCGCCCGGCTAGTTTTTTTTTTTTTTTGTATTTTTTAGTAGAGACGGGGTTTCACCGTGTTAGCCAGGATGGTCTCGATCTCCTGACCTCGTGATCCGCCCGTCTCGGCCTCCCAAAGTGCTGGGATTACAGGCTTGAGCCACCGCGCCTGGCCATATACATTTATTAATTTCACAGTTACTCCAGGAAATAGATTATTTGCCTCCACCAGGTCCCGGATTCTGGTTCAATAATTGGCATGGCAGTCACAAGGCTGAGTATGGGTGGCAAAGGAAGGGGCTGAGCTCTCCTGGGGGGATTGGGGAGCCATGACAGGACCTTGAGCGGGAGAGTGGCTGCCCTGAGGATCAGCTCTAACCTGGCCTCCACGCCCTGCCCCACCTAGGACCTCTGATGCGGGTGCTTCTGGTCACCATCACCCCCATCTACTGGGCCCTGGCCAGGGAGAGTGGTGCAGCCCTGAATGGCCACTCCCTGACCGGTGGCAGGTTCCGGCAGGAGTCACACGTGGAGTTTGCTACAGGTAAGCAGGGCCTCCCCCTAGGTGGGCCAGGTAGGACTGAAGCCTGCGCCCAGGACCTCCTGCAGTGACTCTGGGCTGGGTGGGGATGGATTGCAGGGGAGCTGCTCACAATGACCCAGGTGGCCCGGGGCCTGGATCCCAATGGCCTCCTGCTCCTCGATGTGGTGGTCAATGGCGTTGTCCCCGAGAGCCTGGCTGACGCAGATCTTCAAGTGCAGGTCAGAGGTCAAGCCCTGGGGTGTGCAGACAGGGTAGGTGAGAGAGACAGAGGCGCCCGGCTCTCAACCACCCCTGAGCAGCCAGGCCTATTGTCCCTCCTGACACCGCTGCAGGGCTAGGTCACAGTCTGGCCTTGGACTTAGGGTAGGATGAGCCGTTGTTACAGGCTCAAGTTCGAGTCCTTGAGGGGATGCTCTGAGCCCTGCGACTCCAAATCAGACTATTCTTGTTCAAAAGCAAGAGTCCTGAAGAGAGGTGAGCTGCCCAGAGCAGCCCAGCTGGTTAGAAGTGGCTCTGGGAGGCTCACCCCATCTCCTCCCAGGGCGCACCCCATCTCCTCCCATGGCTCACCCCGTCTCCTCCCATGGCTCACCCCGTCTCCTCCCAAGGCTCACCCCATCTCCTCCCATGGCTCACCCCGTCTCCTCCCAAGTCTCCCCAAGCCCCTGAGTTGAGGTGAAGGTCTCAGGCTGCTTGGGAGTTGAAATCTCAGCATTTTCCTCTTCCCCTTCCAACCCTGACCCCTTTCTCCCTCTCCCCACCCTTCCTCCTCCTCCCCTCCTCTTCATCTTGCAGGACTTTGAGGAGCACTATGTGCAAACAGGGCCTGGCCAGCTGTTTGTAGGCTCCACACAGCACTTCTTCCAGGGCAGCCTCCCCTCATTCCTGCGCTGCAACCACAGCATCCAGTACAACGCAGCCCGGGGCCCCCAGCCCCAGCTGGTGCAACACCTGCGGGCCTCAGCTATCAGCTCGGCCTTTGACCCAGAGGCCGAGGCTCTGCGCTTCCAGCTCACTACAGCCCTGCAGGCGGGTGAGGCCCCCCTGCTTTGTCCAACCCCCACTGCCCCAGCTAAAACCTGCCAGGGGCCCAAATGCACATGGCTGGAATCCACCCCTGCCCCTAGCATCCACTGACCATGGGCCAGAGACTTCAGACTGAGATGGCCCACCTGGCCTGCTCACCTGGCCTGCCCCCACTCCCATCCATCCACCCACCCTCCTCACAGGGACACAGTTCTCTAAGCCACCCCTGCTCCAGCCTCTGGATCCTTTCCCCAGGCCCCAAGGTGAAGGTCCAGCCACCCCAGGCTGATGTTCAGGAATTGAGTCACCCCACCCTCTTCTCCCAAGGGCACCTGCACCAAGGCCCCACACAGGGAGCCAGGAACCACGGTTGGAACCCCTGGAGACCCACAGAAACATGCTTTCTATTCTTATCCAGTGAATGCTAAAGATACACACGTTCACATTACTTGAGGTTCCAAAGTGTTTTGAACATTGAATGAGAGATAGTGATAAGAGCACCGCTTTGAGGTCAGGCAGACCCCAGTTCAAATCCCAAGTGCCCCACTTTCTGGCTGTGGGACCTTAGGGGCAATGTCCTGGTCCTCTCCGAGCTTCAGTGTTCCCATCTGCACAGCAGGCATGACATCTTCTGCCTTGCAGGCTGTCGCCGTACAGATGTTGTCTCTAAAATCCTAGCCTGGCACCGCCTCATCAAGGGTAGCTGTCCCTACAATTATTTGGACCAAGCTTGTCCAGCCCGTGGCCCACAGGCCACATGACACCCGGAACAGCTTTGAATGTGCCCCAACACAAATTCGTAAACTTTCTTAAAACATTATGAGATTTTTTGCAATTTTTTTTAGCTCATCAGCTATCCTCAGTGCTGGTGTATTTTCTGTGCGGCCCAAGACAATCCTTCTTCCAGCATGGCCCACAGAAGCCGAAAGATAGGACATCCCTGATTTAGACTGTCTTGTGTCCTTCCCGCCTCCAGAACCCAGCTCACCCCTCCCCTGCCTTTGTTTTTGCTGCCCGTGCGACGCTATCCTCTGCCCCTCTGCACGCTCTCTGTGCATTGCTGCTGTGGTCTCAGGAGAGCCGTTCTGCGCGTGTTGACCTCCTGTGTTTGATTTTAATGGTTTTCCTGGGGCTGCCTGACTCACTGCCCAGCCCCACTGGGAGCCCCTCAGGACACATTTCCTTGACTGGGTGTGCCCTGCAGTCATCACCTCCAACAGGCCTGGGCAGGAAATGGGCTCGCTGACTCTCTGGCACTGTCTTGGCTCTGCCTGGCTAAGCTGGCGGGTGGCGGGGGGGAGCTGCGAGCCTGGGCTACGGCCAGGGTAGCCCTGGGAGAGGACACCCTCATGTCCTTAGAGTCTATCCTCTTTGCCTTGCAGAGGAGAACGAGGTCGGCTGCCCCGAGGGCTTTGAGCTGGACTCCCAGGGAGCATTTTGTGTGGGTGAGAGCCCCCCACCCTGGCATGGACGTGGGAGGCCTCTCAGCCTGCGATGGATGGCTTCTCCCAGCCAGCTGGCAGGAGGCTGGGAGCAGAGACCACCAGATCCTTTCCTGCCCCAGACAGGGACGAATGCTCAGGAGGGCCCAGCCCCTGCTCCCACGCCTGCCTTAACGCACCCGGCCGCTTCTCCTGCGCCTGCCCCGCTGGCTTCGCCCTGGCCTGGGATGACAGGAACTGCAGAGGTGAGGGAGCCCCTGGGAGGAGAGGTGCTCCTCAGACCTGACCCAGGTGTGTGGAAGGGTCCCCAGGGCCAGGACCCTGGCTGGGGACACAGACCTGCAGGGATGGCCCATTCTTGAGGGCATTTGATGTCAGCCTGGAGGTCCCAATGCCATGTCCCCACCAGGCTCCTTCCTGCTATGGGAGCTGCAGACGAGTGAGGCCCAGGTTTCAGGGGGTGATGGGCAGCCCAAGAGACTAGGGGCGGTTATCACATGCTCACGGCCTTCTGAACCTGAACAGGCCTCGGAAGCTTTCCCAACACTCAGCATCATTTCCATTTGACTGAGACTGGCAAGTGAGTTGTACCCTTCAGCAATGTTGCTGGATGACAAATCTGACCTTGGGTGACAGTGCTGATGCTGACCCCCAATCTGTATCTCTGCACTCCCACCAGGAGGGCCTGGTGCCGGCAAGTCTCCACTGGGCTCCAAGCCGGGTGCCCAAGGGGACATTGTCTGCAGCTTTGCATTAGAAGCTGCAGGCCCAAGCTCTCGGGTCCCTTGGAGTGGGTCCTGTGTTTTGGGGTAGGGAGCAGGACAATGGAAAGAGCTAGCAGAAGGGGTGGGGACCTTCCTGCCAGTGGCTCCTGGGCCTGCAGACGAAGCCTGTGTGGATAGGCTGGGCCAGGGTCAGGTGGCGAGGCAGGCCTGGGGATCGTGTTCACACAGCCGTCTGCCCTGATCTGCCCCCAGATGTGGACGAGTGTGTGGGGAATGCTCGCCTCTGCCGAGAGGGACAGCGCTGTGTGAACCTGCTCGGGTCCTACCGCTGCCTTCCCGACTGTGGGCCTGGCTTCCGGGTGGCTGCTGATGGAGCCAGCTGTGAAGGTGATGGGGACACAGTGTGTGGCCTGTCCATACTCCTGGAAACCCAGAGGTTGCCAGGGATCAGCTGATAAGGGGCTGTGTGTCACTGGGCTCTGGGCTTCCAGGAAGACTGGGACTCTTGGCAGAAGGAGCACAGCAAGGCTGGGGATGAAGCCTGAGCCGGGCGCTGGAGGTCTGAGCCCTCCCCTGGCTCCTGGCAGCTGGCACCTTCTTTGACAGGGGTGTTTTCTTTCTGGACCTCAATGTCTTGTCTGCTTGATAAAGAGGCAGCCGGGTCAGGGATGGCAAACACACTCTCCCTCTGCTGCCGTCCGTTCTGTTCCCCCGCATGAGTCCAGGCCCAGCTAGAGACCACCTCTGAATCCTTCTTGAGCCAGCAGCCCCTGCAGCCACCATGGAGCAGGTGCAGTCAGCCTTCGAGACAAAACCTAGGTGCCACCCCTGGACAGGTGACCTCAATGGTCCTTCCTGTTCTAGCTCTATGGCTGCAGGACCGTGGGTCCACCCGGCTCCTCTGAGAGACTGTCTGGTGGGGAGGGAAGCATGGTGGAGCCTGACTCAAGAGGAGCAGTCGTCGCACCTCTGTGGCCCCCAGGGCCCTTAGACTGCCCGACAACTCACCGGGCTCTCCTGCCTGCCGCCCTTCCTGCCGCCTTTCCTCCTTTCTCACCACTTTCTTAGCTCTTCCCACATGCCAGGCTCCCCTCCTCACCATGACCCCATGGAGAGGTCACATCTCTACCCGCTTTATGGATGAGGAAACTGAGACTCAGAGCGGGAGAGTTCCTTACCCAAGGGCTAGAATATGGCAGAGCTCAGCGGAACCCAGGACTCTGCCCGCAAAGCCCACCCTTTCACCCCCTTCCTTTCTTTGGGACCTGGAACCCTGTTGACCTCCAACCTGGTATAACTGGGGGAGGTGCTGCAAGGGCGGCCATGCAGCCTGATAGCACTGAAACTGGATAAGGGGACAGGGAGGAGGCCCAGATATGGAGGAGTTTGGTCTGTCCCTTGGGGAAGGGGCTCTGGGCTAGACCTCGCCCCCTGACCATGGCCCTGCCTCCCAGATGTGGACGAATGCCTGGAGGGGTTGGACGACTGTCACTACAACCAGCTCTGCGAGAACACCCCAGGCGGTCACCGCTGCAGCTGCCCCAGGGGCTACCGGATGCAGGGCCCCAGCCTGCCCTGCCTAGGTACGGGGAGACCCACCCTCTGGCCGGCACCCCCAGCTCAGGGGCTGAGGGTGTCTAAGGCGCCAGTGCTGGTGAGTTCTGAGAATAACCAAACGGCACCGACACATTGCCTCACTGTGTGCCTGCCTGTGCACCAAAACCTCAGCCTGACCCTTAGGAGTTATCTTCCAGGGAATTTCAGGAGGGGAAGGACTGTTCTCCAAAACCTCAGCCTGATCCTATGGGGTTATCTTCCAGGGAATTTCAGGAGGGGGAGGACTGTGGAAGCAAAAGGGTGTATCTCAGAGAGGCTTAGGAGAGGGAATGGATCTAACTGGGGCACTGAAGGGCTGAGGGGGAGCTGGAATCTGGGATGATGCTGACAGCTGGGGAGGCTGCGCCTCTGGGAGCTGTAGGTGGAATCAGATTGGAGGCTGGGGCTGGTCCAGGAGGGGGAGATGCAGTGTGGCCCGCATACAGCATGGGAGTGGTGGGATTCTAGGGAGTGCCAGCAAAAGAGAAGGCAGGGCCAGGCAATGGCTGCAGGCTGCAGGGAACCCTGGGTCACCTGTGCACACGCCTGACCCCGCCCCTCTACAGATGTCAATGAGTGCTTGCAGCTGCCCAAGGTCTGCGCCTACCAGTGCCACAACCTCCAGGGCAGCTACCGCTGCCTGTGCCCCCCAGGCCAGACCCTCCTTCGCGACGGCAAGGCCTGTACCTCACTGGAGTGGAATGGACAAAATGTGACCGCTGTCAGCCACCGAGGCCCTCTAGTGCCCTGGCTGCGGCCCCGGGCCTCAATCCCTGGTGGCTCCTACCATGCCTGGGTCTCTCTCCGGCCGGGTCCCGTGGCCCTGAGCAGTGTGGGCCGGGCCTGGTGCCCTCCTGGTTTCATCAGGCAGAACGGAGTCTGCACAGGTAAGGCCAGGCCCTGACCATCCACGGGACACTGCCATTATGGGCTCTTGGGCCCCTAGGGTGGGTGTGCAGGTGGCACCCACCAAGTCCAGAAACCCAGACCTTCCAGGCAAGTGGGGTGGGTAGTGTGGGATGGTGGCTTCTGTGATGCAGGGTGTCTCACAGCCTTGGCTGTGCTACTGGGCAGGGGACTTCCAAGATGGGGGTGGACTATTTTTTAAACCATTTGACTTCAGGACACTTTGCCCAGAAGAAGAGCATCCTAGGCAAGTGGTCCTGGGAACCCTCTTTGAGAAACACTCCTGTTAGCACTCAGAGGGAAAGCAGGGAGATTTTCAGAGGTGAAGGAAAATGTTCCAGGTAGACATGAGAATGTGACAAGGGACTGCTGAGAAGAGAGGGCAGGGTGGGGGATGGCCCCTGGACCCTGCAGAGAGGGACAAAGAGGAGGGGACCTGCCCCAGGGCTGACGCCTCGGCATTCCTGCCTGGATGGAGGGGTCTGTGGGGCGGTGCTGCCTGCTCCCTCTATGCCTTGGCGAGCATGGGGTAGGTAAGGTGGGGATCCTCCCTCTCACCAAGCCCAGGGACTCCCCCTGCCCCTGAACCCGGGCTGGGAGGGGCAGGACAGGGAGAAGGAGCAGGGCAGCTCCAGAGCCCAGTGGGCAGGTGTGTGGCCTTGTCAGTGTCTGTGGTTCAGCGTGTCTCTCTGCCCCCGTCCCCCACCTGCCCCACCCCGATGCCCGGGTCAGACCTCGACGAGTGCCGGGTGAGGAACTTGTGTCAGCACGCCTGCCGCAACACCGAGGGCAGCTACCAGTGCCTGTGCCCCGCCGGCTACCGCCTGCTCCCCAGCGGGAAGAACTGCCAGGGTGAGCCGGGCTCAGGCTGCCGCCCAGACACACCATGGGGGGCAGGCAGCATGGGATGGGACATGTGGCATCTCACCTACTCCATTCACTCCAGCCCCTTCATAACTATCCCATGAGGGTGGGGCGGGGAGGCAGGCTCAGAGGGGTTCCGTGAACACCCCCAGCTCTCACAGCCATGCCAGGGCCCCTGCTCCGGACAGAAGCTCTGAGATTACGCCGGCAGGCTCTGAAAGCAGCCCTGCAAGGCCAATCCCAACTCTGCTGTGTGTCCCTAGGGAACTCACTTCACCTCTCTGAGCCTCCATTCTCCTGGTTAAATGGGGCTAGCACAGTCCCCCTCAAATAGCTGGGATGAGAGCTGTGGATGTTGAGCACAGAGCCGCACAGCTGCTACTGCTGGTAGAGTCAGGGTCTCTAACTCCCAAACCAGGCACAGTTTCCCTGGTGTGCACAAATGGGGATGGGGCCAGTCATGCTGCTTCCTCCAAAAGAACAGGAACCATGCCTGCCCTGCCTGTCTCCGTCCCTCACGCTGCCATGGAGGTCACCGAACATCCTCTGAGAAGGGTGGGGGTTCCACTGAGGCAGACAGGATCAGGTGCTCTGCCCATGGGCAGTGGGCACTCTGGGTCTTCGGGCAAAGCAGCCACCCAGGGAAAGCCCTATCTCTCCCAGGCCCTCCTACCCAGCACTTGCTCAGGAAGCCCCCATGGTGCCCACCTACACACCCTGGAAAGCCCCGGCCCCCGGGGAGATGAGAAGGTGCTGGGGGCCTCCAGGCTGGGTGGTCACGGGTCAGACTGACTGGGGACAAAAGGAGAAAGGCTGCTTACCTCACTGGTCCCCCAAAGGTACGTCTCCCCACACACTCCCCCCTTCTCCTTTGCTCCATCTTTTCATCTCACTCCCCCACTTCACCAACCTCCCCCATCCAGACATCAACGAGTGCGAGGAGGAGGGCATCGAGTGTGGACCCGGCCAGATGTGCTTCAACACCCGCGGCAGCTACCAGTGTGTGGACACACCCTGTCCTGCCACCTACCGGCAGGGCCCCAGCCCTGGGTAAGGGCTGAGTTGGCAGGGCCTTGTGCCCTCAGGAAAAGCACATTTTTCAGTCACTCCAGGTTCAGGCTGGCCCTGTCACTGTCACTCCCCACACAAGTGATACAGGCAGGAGTGCAGGGAGCCCTGGGGACAGGGAGAGGCCAGAGTGGGAGAGAACGGGGACACAGGAGCACACACACCAAACCCCAGACACAGGAATACCATGCAGACTCACAACCCCAGGACAAAACTCAGACACGCCAGCACCAAACCCATCTCCTCCACGCCACACACAGTGGCCACGGACACTTATCACCACGCACGGAGACATAGGGACCTTAGGGGTGACAGCACTGCCCTGGAAAGGTTTCTTGCGGTAGGTGACCTGCCCGGGGCCTTACAACTAGAAACCTAGGCTGGGGTTGGAAGCGGATGCACCGGGCAAGGCTAAGCTCAGTCTCCACCTCTAATCCCACCCTGGCAGGGCAAATCCAGACTGGGTGACTCGGCCCAGGAACACATCAGTTCCCCTGTGTCTGCTGGGCTTCCCTGGGGCACGGACCTGGAAAGTCCGCTGGAGGGACCCTGAAAGGGCACGCCTCCGGGCCTGAGTTTGTTGATCTCTAAAACGGGCTAGCGGGGATGCCCGCAGAGAAGGCGTGTGGGGCTCTGCCAGAGAAGGACGGGCAGCGCGTGGGCGGAACTGCAAGGGCTGGCAGGGAGGTCTGATTACGCAGCCGGGCCACGCTCCGACCCAGCCCCAGTCCGCCTGTCAGTGTGTCTGTCTGTGCCGCCCGCAGGACGTGCTTCCGGCGCTGCTCGCAGGACTGCGACACCGGCGGCCCCTCCACGCTGCAGTACCGGCTGCTGCCGCTGCCCCTGGGCGTTCGCGCCCACCACGACGTGGCCCGCCTGGCTGCCTTCTCCGAGGCCGGCGTCCCAGCCAACCGCACCGAGCTCAGTGTGCTGGAGCCGGACCCGCGCAGCCCCTTCGCGCTGCGCCCGCTGCGCGCTGGCCTGGGCGCGGTCTACACCCGTCGCGCGCTCACCCGCTCTGGCCTCTACCGGCTCACCGTGCGCGCCGCGGCTCCACGCCACCAAAGCGTCTTCGTCCTGCTCATCGCCGTGTCCCCCTACCCCTACTAAACGGGAGAGGGCATTGGCGGCTGCCCCGGCGTGACCCCGAGGAAGGGGCGAGGAGGAGCTTGGTCCACGCCACCTGCTGTGGCAAGCGGAGCGTCATCATCTCTCCATCTCTCGCCCCGTGCGTCAGCGAGACCTTGGGTCAACACAACCCTGCGTGCAGCCTTGACCCCCCCC
>NW_016813389.1:2578709-2579944 GCF_001698545.2 Rhinopithecus bieti
CCCCCCCGCCCCGACAGCGAGGACCTGAGCTCACAGAGGGAGGCGTCCGGGGCGGTCCTTGGGTGGCCAGGCCCGCAGGCAGGGCCCGGGGAAGCCTCCAGGTCTGATCCGCCCCTCAGTGGGAGCGGGACAGGGACACAGGGCACCTGGACGCCTGGGGGAGGAGGCAGACTCCGCGTTGGGGGTGGCAGCAGCTGTCGCCCGGCCACACCTGGCAGTGTCATTCTGAACCCTGTTGCAATATAAAAAGATTGCTTTTTTAACCAACATGGTTTTTTTGTCTAAGTATTTTGCTTTGTAGGGAAGGGTTTTGACTGGGAAGGAGACCATGCCTTCTGGTCTGATCCAGGAGCACTGCAGTTTGAGTCCACCAGCCTCCTCTCCTTAGGAGTAGGGTTGCCTCAGGCACCTCCTGGCCTCAGTTTCCTAATCCATAAAATATTGCAATAGGGCCCTCCCTTCCCCCACAGGGCTGTGGGGGCAATTAAATGAGGAGTAAATGTGTTGCATAGAGAGCAACAGCCGGTGGCAAAAAAGTCTTACATTTTAGAGGCAGGATCTTGTCCCATCGCCCAAGCTGGAGTTGCAAATGACATGATGGTGACTCCCTGCAGCCTCGATCTGCTGGCCTCGCCATCCTCCTGCCTCAGCCTCCAGAGCAGCTGAAGCTACAGGCACATAATACCGTGCCTGGCCTTTATATTAATTATTCATGTTTTGCATATAGGTAAGGCCTACAACATGACGCTTTGATATGCATAATGAAATGGTTACTATAGTCAAACCAATTAACATAGCCATTAGGGATTTTGGGTGGGCTTGAAAAAAATAAAATTAAAACATACCCATCATCTCGTATATACTTATTTTTGTGGCAAGAACACCTAAAATCTACTCCCTTAGGAAAATCCCAATGTGATATGATCATTATTTTGAGATAGGATCTCGCTCTGTCACCCAGGCTGGAGTGCAGTGGTGTGATCTCTGCTCACCTCAATCTCTGCCTCCTGGGCTCAAGCAATCCTCCCACCTCAACCTCCTGAGTAGCTGGGACCACAGACATGTACCACCACACCTGGCTCATTTTTTTTTTTTTTTTTTTTTTTTTTTTTTGTAAGAACGCGGTTTCTCTTTGTTATCCAGGATGGTCTCAATCACCTGACCTCGTGATCTGCCGGCCTCGGCCTCCCAAAATGCTGGGATTACAGGCATGAGCCACTGTGCCCGGCCAGCTA
>NW_016813389.1:2582935-2609826 GCF_001698545.2 Rhinopithecus bieti
AAAAAAAAAAAAAAAAAAAAAAAGTCAAACTGGGACTCTTGATTCCCAGCTAACAGCCCCAATAAAACCTTCTCCAGGGCACTTCTTTTTGCTGGTTTCCTTTAAACCAGTCTGCAAAGTTTTTCTGTTAGGACCAGATAGTAGTTACTTTCTGCTTTGCGGGACATTCAAGTTCTGTCAAAATGACTTACCTTTGCCATTGCAGCGCAACAGCAGCCCCGGAGAACCCATGAACAGATGGGCATGGCTGTGTTCCAATAAAACTTTATTTGTGGACACTTACCTTTCAAATTTATTATCATTTTCATGTGCCATGAAATCTTCTTCTTCTTTTGATGTTTCTCAACCATTTACAAATGTAAAAGCCATTCTTGTTTGCATGCAGGCTTTACAAAACCAAGTTCAGACCAGAGTTTGCTGATCTCTGGTTTAAACCACAGAAATCACTGATGGTGGAAGTCCAGGCTGGGTGGAGAGATTAGAGGAGGCAGGAAGAAGTTGGGGAGAGGCTTCCTAGGCCCTCCTGTATCCTATTCGTCCAAGGTACACCTGCGAGGGCCTTCCTTGGGCCGAACGCCCCTCTTTGTGCAACTCCAGGGGTCAATGGGTCAGAATTGGAGCGCTGCTCTTTGCTAGGCTGTTAATTTTTTATGGAGCTGGGGACTTTGTGGAGGCAATGCAGAGGTGGAGACCCACAGAGGGGAGGTGCCACTCCTCTCTCACCCCTGCTGTCTCCTGCAGGCCACTCCCAGTCTCACCCAGGCTTTCCATGTTTGTAAAACTACTACTTGTTAAGTCTCTGTCCAGTGTCTCATAGACTCGAGTTGTGTGTGTGTGTGTGTGTGTGTTTGAGACAGAGTCTCACTCTGTCGCCCAGGCTGGAGTGCTGTTGCACTTCTTCCCCGCCCCCCGAAAGGATGGTTACCGAGCAGAGGAGGCCCCTCCCAAGCAAGCTGCAGCCAGAGCCAGAGAGTATTTTCCATCCAAGAAGGGTGTTTGCCACGTCTCTTTTTCTAACTGCTAGCTGTCATTGGCCAAGATTCTGTCCAAGCTGCCCAGCCCCCTGGCGCCACCTGACCTCCGCAAGTCTGTTTGCACCATCAGGGGTGGAAAGGCCTGCAGGTCACTCATTGACCTCCCTGAGGTGGATTTTCCATGAACCCAACAACTGGACTCTGCGTTCCTGTGGGCGGGGAATGGCAACCTAGGGTCTGGCCTGGAGGACACTCTCTTTTCCCAGGGCCAATGCCCAGACTTGGGCAACGGCAAAGTGGCTTCTGGTGCCAACCACGAGGAGGTTGCAGGGTAAGATCCTTGAAGTCTCTACACACCCAGGCCCCTTCATGCCCAGCAGGCATAGAACCCTTGGGTGGCTGAGGCGAGAGAGGGAGGCAGCAGGAAGCCCACTCCAGGGCTCTGTGCACAGGCTAGATCTATGCCTTTAGGTGGCTGGGGGCATTTGACGAGAACATGTCCATTAAGCTTGCTCTGTAGACATTCAGACAAGTGGCCACAAAAGTTAGAGCTGAGGCCAGGCATGGTGACTTACGCCTGTAATCTCAGCACTTTGGGAGGCCGAGGTGGGCGGATCACCTGAAGTTAGGAGTTCGAGACCAGCCTGGCCAACATGGTAAAACCCCGTCTGTACTAAAAATACAAAAATTAGCCAGGTGCAGTGGTGGGTGCTTGTAATCCCAGCTATTCTGGAGGCTGAGGTAGAAGAATTGCTTGAACCTGGGAGGCAGAGATTGCAGTGAGCTGAGATTGTGCAACTGCACTCCAGCCTGGGTGATAGAGCGAGACTTATCTCAAAAAAAGAAAAAAAAAAGGTCAGCGCTGACTCTTAGAAAAGCCCCCTGGCTGCAATGTGGAGCATGCAGCAGAGGGGATGGTGAGCACAGGCAGGCGGATAGGTGAGTTGTCTCCTGCAGAGGTGCATGTGAGAAGTCCTAGTCATCCAGGCTAAGGCAACAGCTGTGAGGAGTGAAAGCAGGAACCAGAGCACTCACATTCTTCCATTTTCTTGCTGGAGCCCTCAGCCCTCTGCTCTGTACCAGTATGAGAGCTTACGACAAGCAACTGATCTGGTAGCGGAAGAAAAGGATAAGAGAGGCATCACTAAGGAGCAGTGTGTGGAAAGACCACATGGCAAAAAGGGCTTGACACGTTGAAACAACCACAGCCAGGCCGGTAGCAGCAGTATAGTGGGTAAGGGCAGAAGAGGAAGCACAGGCATTGAGATTTGATCCTAAGAGTCATGGGGACCATCAAAACCTTGTTTCAGAAACCATTTTATTCATTAATATTGCAGTATATAGCTCTAAAACTTTACAAATGTTTCAATAAAAATGTAACTACAAGCTGGGTGCAGTGGATCATGCCTGTAATCCCAGCACTTTGGGAGGTCGAGGTAGGCAGATTGTTTGAGGCCACGAGTTCAAGAACAGCCTGGGCAACATGATGAAACCCATCTCCACTAAAAACACAAAAATTAGCCAGGAGTGGCACGTGCCTGTAGTCCCAGATACTAAAGAGGCTGAGGTGGGAGGATCACTTGAGCCCAGGAGGTGGAGGCTGCAGTGAGCCAAGATCGTGCCACTGCATTCCAGCCTGGGAGACAAAGGAGACCTGGTCACAAAAAAGAAAAGTAACTACAATATCATTATTATTACACCTAAAAAATCAATAGTAATTCTGTCTTGCTGTTATTGAATATCAGTGTTCAAACTTCCAATTGCTTATAAAATATTTCTTTTGCACTAAAAAGAAATCAGGATCTAAATGAGATCTAAATGTTATGATTTATTTTATTTTATTTTATTTTTGAGACAGAACTCATTTTGTGCACAGGTTGGAGTGTGCAGTGGTGCAATCTTGGCTCACTACAATCTCTGTCTTGGTTCATTGCAACCTCTGCTCCCCAGGTTCAAGCAATTCTTGTGCCTCAGCCACCTGAGTAGGTGGGATTACAGGTATATGCCATGACACCTGGTACATTTTTTGTATTTTGAGTAGAGACAGGGTTTCATTATGTTGCTCAGGCTGGTCTCAAAGTCCTGGCCTCAGCGATCTGCCCATTTCAACCTCCCAAAGTGGTGGGATTACATCCATGAGCCACCATCCAGCCTTGATTTTATCTTTTATAACTCTTTTAACCCAAAGATTCCCCTTCTGTTTCTTTTTTTTCTTAAAAATCAATTTAATTGAGGTATAATTTTTTCCAGGAATGCAAGGTTGGTTCAACACCTGACAGCCAATCAATGTAACTCACCACATTTATAAAATAAACGAGAAAATCATATGATCATTTCAATAGGTGTGGAAATAGCATTTGACAAAATTTAGTACCTATTTTTCTAAAAATCTTTCAATAAATTAGGGAGAAAAGTGAACTTCTTCTGACAAAAAAAAAAAGAAAATCGATGAAAAGCCTACAGCTAACATCCTACTTAATGGTGAAAGACTGAACGAATGACTGGGGCTTCTGCAGCTCCCAGAGCTGCATGTACTCCCAAAATATGTATAACTAAGATATATCAGTGAAAAATGCAAAAAAAAAAAAAAAAGAAAGAAATTGAGGACTTTTATACCACCTATCAAAGATGTCTCAACCTACCAGGTCTTCCTCTCCACTGAATGGAAGACTTAGGCCTTTGCCTGGGCACAGGCCTCCACCTGGCCAGCCGTCCAAAGTATCCAATAAAATATTCATCTCAGAGCTGGGCCCTGAAGTACCCATAGCTGTGACCCCAAGAAACTCTATCTCTTAAAACAGACAAACAAACAAACAAAAACCTCTCTGGCTGTTGGGGAGGAAATGTTGGAGGGGCAACTAGGGGACGCAGGGGAACCAGCAAAGAGACTTAAGTAAGAAATTATAAGGGTCTGAGTAAGAGAAGATGGTGGCCCTGTGTGGAGGAAGTGGAGGTGGAGAGAAAGGGCAGTCTTGATATATTTAGAAGATATGAATGTTGTTGGGCACGGTGGCTCATATCTGTAATCCCAGCACTTCGGGAGGCTGCAGTGGGTCGATCACCTGAGGTCAGGAGTTCAAGACCAGCCTGGCCAACATGGTGAAACCCGTCTCTACTTAAAATACAAAAATTAGCCTGGTGTGGTGGCGGGCCTGTAGTCCCAGCTATTCAGGAGGCTGAGGCAGGAGAATCGCTTGAACCTGGGAGGCAGAGGTTGCAGTGATGGTGCCACTGTACTCCAGCCTGGGTGACAGAGCAAGACTCCAAATTAAAAAAAAAAAAAAAAAAGAAGAATGTCTGAGTGCCTCAGATCCCAGTACCTTTGTTTCTCCACCTGCTCAGGCCTAGGTGCTGCTTTGTTTTTAGGAATGCCACCAAGAACGCTTACCTAGAAAGTGCAAAGACTCCTGGAGGACCCCTGACCTGGGTATGGGCAGGGGGTAGGAAGAAAGACAAGGCCATGGTGCCCCAGCCTCAGGTGGGGGAATCCCTTTGGGCCACGCCGCACCTTGGCCCCCAGCTCTGCTCTGCAGGGTGAGGGCCAGGGCAGGATTGAAGGTCCACCTGGCCGATGGAGGGGTCCAGGTAGAATGCAGCTCATTCAGAAGCTGGCCAGTCCTCCCTCACCTTGGTCTCTGCCTCTGGGCAACCACTCACCCCGCTGTTGGTGGCAGGAGGGCGGTGGGGGGGCGGGGGTTGCTGCTGGCAGTTTGGGCCCCTGTTTTCTTCTCAGGAGAGCTGTGACCTCACTGCCCCTCATGTCACTGGTGCCTGTACGTTAGGAAGGGTCTGTCCCCTAGGCTGGAACAATTTCTGAGGCAGGGAGTAAAGGTCCCAGCAGCCTGTGACCCTGGGACTGTGACTTCAGTTCAGCTCACACTGGAGCTAGAGCAGAGGGTTTGGGCCAGAGCTTCAGACACTGGATTCTGGCTCCACTCTGCCACTCACATGCTGTGTGGACTTGGGAAAGATACACCGTCTCTCTGTGTGGCAGGTTACCATGGGAATAAGAGTCACAGGTACTTCACACAGGGTAATCGTGAAGATGAAAACAGAATACTTGCTCTCTCCAGAGTGGCCCTCCCAATGAGAAAACAGGCGCTGTGGGGAGTGACCGCCCCAAGGCCACACAGCTGCTGCAAGGATGTCATTTTGTGGACATTCCTCACTTGCCTCCTGCTAGTGTGGAAGGCCCAGAGACGCCATGAGGCCCCCAGCTGGTCCTGTGAGAGGGCCGAGGGGGGCCAGTTGTGATTCCGCCTCCTAGCTGGAAGGGGCCTCAAGCCATCTATGTACACCCAGCCCCACTGTGGCTCACCCGGGGCCCCTTTGCCATCAAGGGCCACATCCCAGGTTTAGCTTAAGAGAGAATAGAGCTGTGGCTTTGTTTGTGAATTGGTTTGATCCTTTTCTCCTTCTCGAAGGACTCGCAGCTATTTTTGCTGGCCATGGGCTTGAGGCGGTGGTGGGGGCCGGCTGGCAGAGGGGCTGAGAGTGGATGGTGGTTAAAAGGAGTGCTGACTCCAGGGTAGCAGCTGGGCAAGGCTTGGGGCTCCCACCTCCCCCAGGTGCAGAGCCGGCTGAGGACCAGGAGTCCTCCCCTCTGGGGTCAGGGCTCACTATGGAACAACTGCGTTGGATGGGGTCCCGGGACCTGCTGTTTTACTGGGGCTGTGGTTGCGGTGATCAGGGCTTTGGAGCCAGGAGACCAAACTGGGAAACTCCTGATGTAGAGAAGTTTTTGAAGGCGGGCCTGGGGTCACAACTCCCAGCTGCTTTTTACAAGCAAGAGACTTCACCTCTCTGAACCTCAACCTTCCCTCCTGTCCAGTGGGTTCGCAGCCAGACAGTCTTTTACTCACTGCTTACTGGGTGCCCTCTGGAGTCTGGGCAGGTGCCAGACTCTGAGAAGACAGCCAGCAACCAGCCCTGGCCTGAGGGATGAAAGCCGGGCCTTCCAGCGCTGGCTCACCTTAGGGTTTCTCATCCTTACTCGGCTCCCGGGGGCTACGGTGGGGAGAGGGGCTCTGGGAGCTGCAGAAGGCCCGGGCTGCCGGCACCCGCCCGATAGAAGTGAGCACGAAGCTCTCTGCGCCAGTGGAACTTTTATCCCCGCTTCCACCTCGAAGGGTTTGAACGCTTCCCCAGGGCCAAGAGGCAAGTCTCTCGAAGGACGGCTGCGGCCACCCCCCGCCCCTGAGTTACATGAGTCGCAGCCACTGCCGCCTTGGCGCCGCCAGCCCGCGGGCCAGGGCCAGGAGCCGCGAGCCGCCTGCACCCCCGCCGGCGCGCCCCTGGGAGGGTAAGCCGGCGCCGGGCCAGGGCGGGGACCTGGTGGGAGGCGGGTGGAGGTGGGGACGAGGCCGGGGGAGGCGGACCCCGCCCATCTGCAGGTGGCCGTAAACCCTGAGCGGCTCCAGGCGGGGGCCGGGCCCGGGGGCGGGGTCTGTGGCGCGCGTTCCCCCCACGTGTCCCCGGTCGCCGGCCCTGCCCCCCGGGCCCTGTGCTTATAACCTGGTATGAGCACCCCTGCCGGCCCTGCTCTGCCGTCTGCCACCGCTGCCCGAGCACGGTAAGGAGCCCTCGGCCCCTCTCGCTGCCCACTCCCTAGCCTAGGGCGCCCCCTTCCCGGGCGCAGCCAAGGAGGCGGAGGAGACGCGCGTCCCGGGGCCCGCGGAGGCAGAGGGCGGACCCCCGATCGCCACTCGCCGGGGACTGGGACCCAGGCAGGAGGGAAGAGGCTCCCGATGCTCAGACGCCTGGCGTCGGATCCCAGGTTCCTGGAGGCTGGGGGACGCGGGGGGACGTGAGTCCCCGGGTCCGAGGAGCGGGTCTGGTTATTTGTTCCCTGGGCAGCCGGGTTCCTTCAGGACTCCTTCGCGGATCCGGCTTCCTCTGTGTCGTGAAGCCCCCACATGGAGAACTGGGGAGTCCGGAGCGTGTGGGGGGCTCCCGATTCTCTCTCCCTCTCTCCGACTCGCCGTCTGTCTCCACCTCTATTTCTCTGCGCAACACCAGGATTCCAGCCCCTCTGGGGCTTGGACGTATCGCTTTCCCCGCAGCCTCAGTTTACCCTGGACAGATGGGCATGGTGGCCCTGGCTCCCTTCCCTGCAGGGGGCGGCACCCGGTGGGCTCTCCCCGGTGGGGCTGGCAGTCTCGCGGCCTCGCGGCGGGTTTCCTGCTGGCCTGGACTGGGCTCTGTGGGAGGGGCGGTACCAGGAATATCCTCTATCCGGGCTGCTGTTGCCTTTGGCCCCTCGGCGACTGCGCCCTCCAGGGAGGCAGGGTCATTGTGAAAGAGAGGAAACTCCTCTCCCAGTCCGCCAGGGCTGTTCCTGAGGAGGGCTGGCCTGGCCTCAGTATTCTCTGAGAAGTGGAGAGTCCACTCCCAAGCAGCCGGGTCAGGCTGCAGGTCTCACGGCAGGAACAGACCTGTTCTCTCCCCAGGGGCAGATCAAGAGCTAGGGGACCTGGGCTTTGATCCTCCGGCTCCCAGCAAGCACACACCCGGTGATGGGGAGAGCTGGTGAGGCCTTGGCTCAGCCTCCAGATTCCCAAGCTTCCCTTTCATTTTCTTTTCTTTCTAAAAATTTATCAGAGATGTGGACTCATCATGTCGCCCAGGCTGGCCTCGAGCTCCAGGGCTCAAGCGATCCTCCTCCCTCTGGCCTCCTAAATTGCTGGGATTACAGGCTTGAGCCACCCAAGGCGCCTGGCCCCCAAACTTCAGTCTGTTAGAGCTGGCTGGGGCTGAGGGCTCAGGAAACATAGGCAGATAGGGTGAGGCTGCTAAGGGTTCTGTATAGACTGTTGGGCGCTGGGCCTGGGTCCAATTGCACAATAACTGTGCCTGGGGTTAGGTTCTGATGAGAAGGAGGGAGAAGCAGCCACACAGACTGGGAAGCTTGGCTAGGAGCAGGAACTGGAGGAGTCTCCTTTCCAAACTCCCTCTCCCTCCCAGACCCCTTTGGCCCAGGGCCTGGGGTGGGGAGCTGTCCTGGAGGGGCCATCTGTGCACCATGCTGAGGAGTAATTCTGGTTCTGCTCTGTGTGGGTGGATCAAGTGAATGAATAGTGACTCCTGCCTGCTGAGCGCCTGGGCAAGGGCAGGCACATGGTAAGAGGGAAGGGGAGGTCCCACTCTCAGCAGTCTCCTTGCTTGGGAAGCAGGCCCAGGGCCCCAGGAGCTTTGGGGTGGAGCCAGGTCCAGAACTGCCTGCTGCACATGCACTTCCCCCTCCCAACCCGGGCCCATCTCATCTTTGGCCTGTGGGTGCTGGAAGGCCAGCCAGGTCAACCAGATGCCTCATTTGAGCACTGAGTACACAGCCCCTGAAGTCAGTGGTTTGCCTGTGGGCACCGGGCACCCATGTAGAAAGAGGTAACTTCGCTGGAATTCAGAGTCTAAGGCTCTGTTTTCTGATGTAGCTTTGGGCAAAGTTGATCTTCCAGGGCGTGGCTCCCTCCCCAGAATTGGGGGAGACCAGGCACCCACAGGCACTTTGATATGAGTTGAGTGAATGAAGAATGTGCCCTTCCTCCGTCACCAAAGACAAACCGAGCTCAGCTGAGTTAGAATGTCAGAGAGGGGTTGCAGGGGAACCTTCCACGGGGCAGTAGGCCTGAGCTGTAGCACACAGGCTCTCCGGACGAATAGTGGGCAGGTTGACCATGAGGCACTGGGGGACTGGTTTTCTGGAAGGTGTGTAGAGCAAAGGGGAGAAGATCCAGGTCTCCTAGGAGCCAGGGAGAGAAGGGCCGAGTGCAGGGAAGAGCAAGTGGCCTGTAGTCAGGCTGGGTTTGAAGCCACTAGCCTGTGACTTCGGCGAGCCGCTTAGCCTCTGCCTCTACCTCTGTAAATAGGTGGCAATGGTAGTCTCCACCTTAAGATGACGCACCTGTGACTCTGAACATAGTAGCTGCTCTTGTTGTCATTCCAGCTCTGACGTTTTCAAGCAGCACGAGTTTTCCTTAGTGTCAAGCGGGCGCCCAGGCTGGCCTGCTTGCTGGAAGCTGAACAGATGGCTGTGGCTGGGGCCACAGAGAACGCCATCCCAATGAAAGCCAGGTAGCTCTGGTACCTTGATGCAAGGCCACCTTCCCTCCTCCCAGGTGTCTCTTCTGGTGAAGGAGGGCTGGAGGGCAGTGGGCATTTGCCAAGGAGCTGGAAAAACCTGCTGTGGCCCTTTCTGGGGGATGTGGTGGGGGTGGAGCTGGGACTAAGGGAGGCTGAACTCAGCCAGGATCTGCCTGCCAGGCGCAGCTCCCAGGAAGAAAGCTCAATGTCCGGGAGGGTCAGAACCCAGAGGGCTGTTAGGTTGTACAGATGGGGAAATTGAGGCTTAGCAAGCCAGGAACTTGGCTGAGGTCAGCCATGACAGTGGTGCACAGAGCTTAGTGGACACATGCTTGGTGCCCAGCTCTGGGCTCCTTCCCCCAGCATCTCACCAAATCCTTACAGTCGCCCTGTGGGGAGCAGGCTGTTCGAACCCCCATTTTGCAGCTGAGCAGTTATGCTAGAGAGCTGGAGCCACTCAAACCCATGTCTGGTGGACTTGACCTGTGTGCTATGCCTGGAGTGAGCACTCACTGGATTGCAGCTGCCATTCCTTCTCTCCCTGTCACTTCCTCCCTGACATCAAGCTTCATTTAGTTTTTGCCTTGGGCTGCAAATGCAGCTTAGGGACCTGCTGAGGCTGAGGGAGGAGGGTGCCCCACCCGCTGCTGGGAGGGCAGGAGCAACGCTGCTGTCTGATTACATCATTTTCCCAAGCCCATCTGCCCAGCTCATTTCTCTGCATGCATACACAGGCCCCAACACCCACACACATGTGCATGCACACAGGCACACATGTGCAAGCCCAAACACATTACAAACATGCATGCAAGCACACACATTGTGTACTCTCAGGTACACACCCCTGGGTGAGTACACACACACACACACACACACACACACACAGTCTCAGGTACACACGCCAAGTCCATGCATTGCTTCACAATACCAAGCCCCAGAGCCTGAGGGCCTCGCTAGAGCCCATACCTGCCCAGATACAGCCTGGCAGGCAGGAGGGGCTCACTGGTTTCATTTTGTTTATTTAAGACAGAGTTTCACTCTGTCACCCAGGCTGGAGTGTGGTGGCACGATCTTGGCTCACTGCAACCTTTACCTCCCGGGTTCAAGTGATTCTTATACCTCAGCCTCCCGAGTAGCTGGGACTATAGGTGCCCACCACCACACTCAGCTAATTTTTGTATTTTTAGTAGAAATGGGGTTTTGCCATGTTGGCCAGGCTGGTCTGGAACTCCTGACCTCAAGTGATCCACCCACCTCGGCCGTCCAAAGTGCTTGGATTACAGGCGTGAGCCACCGTGCTCGGCCATGAGAGCGTGTATAGGACTCCGCAGCTTCGGGGCACCCCAGCCCTCTTTTTGCAGTGAGGAGCTGACCTCCAGAGAGTGGAACTAGCAGCATTGTTCTAAGTGCCTGCCACAGGCATCTGGGAGATGGTCCCTGTTTCCATGGAGCTCGTAGTGGGGGAGAGGGCAGTTAGATTACAGCATGATGGCCGGATGTGGTGGCCCATGCCTGGAATCCCAGCACTTTGAGAGGCTGAGGCAGGCAGATCGTTTGAGTCCAGGAGTTCAAGACTAGCCTGGGCAAGGTGGTGAAACCCGATCTCTACAAAAAATACAAAAATGAGGCAGGTGTGGTGGCATGTGCCTGTAGTCCCAGCTACTTGCGGCTAGTGGCACTGATCTGGGGTGGAAGGATCCCTTGAGCCCAGGAGGTCGAGGCTGTGGTGAGCTGAGATTGCATCACTGCACTCCAGTCTAGGTGACAGAATGAGACCCTGTCTGAGAAAAAAAAAAAAAAAAGGAAGGAGGATAGAGCTCTGATAGGCAGGAGGCATGGCGGGTCACTGAGGCGATGCAGGTGTTTCTGCAGAGCTGCCCACCCCCCCCCCCCCCCCCCCCCCCCGTGCCTACCCTCTTGGCTCCAGGTGCCTCTGGGAGGGGGCAGGAGGAGGGGTGACTCTCAGAACTGGGTGAATCTTGGGCCAGCATCATCAGATCACACTTGCCCAGGACTTCCCTTCCTTGAGTCTGCCCGAGAGGGGTGGTGGTCTCGTACCTGCGAGCAGTGGGTTAAGGAGCTGAGCCGACATGAGTTTGAGTCCTGACTCAAACAAGACGCAGGGCAAAGTTCCTTAGCCCAAGCCTCAGTTGTCCTGCCTCTAAAATGAAAAGAACCCCAAATGGAAGGGGTCGGCCTAAGACGGACATGTCCATTCCCTTGATTGTGGAGTTGGTGTCACAGGCGCATCCGCAGGCCGAAACTTGCTAAATTGGACACCAAAAACTATGCGATTATTTTTGTAGCTCATGAGTGTGCTGATTGGGTATTCTCGTGTGTTTGCGAGGTGCCACCCTCAAACTTTGTTATGGTGTTGGCTCATTACCCATCTGATATTAAAAAAATGCAATTTATGATCTGTCAAGTAGACCTCAAGAGAGCTGTTTTAAAACATACAACAGAATTTCCCCCAACCCAACCACACCACCCACGCCATCACGCACAAACAGGGTTAAGCTTGCACGCATTTCCTGAATGCCTTCTGGGGCAGGGGGCAGGGGGCAGGACAGGTGGCTCTGGGGCTCCTGGGCTTCCCCCGCTCAGTGAGGCTGCTCACAGGAGATTGGGTGGCTGGAAGGTAAGGTTTACGGCCTCTGGGATGGCCCGGGCTGCTTGCAGGCAGCTGAGTAGCTTTGCTTTTGCAGAGTGGTTCACTGCACGGTGAAGACAGATTCCAGACACTAGGAACTCACGCCTTCAATCCCAGGTACTGCCCACCTTAAGCCCTCCCTGCCTCCCTTTCTCCCTCCTTCCCTCCATCCTGCGTGGCCAATTGCCTGGCTGCAGTTGCCATGGATACCACCTGCTGGCTCCAGGGTCAGGGCCTGCTGAGTCACCGGCAACTCGGGGACAGGGGGTTGGATGCCCAGTAGGGACATTGTGGGCACCGACCAGAACCACCTCCTCTCCCCCAGCTGTGTGGCCCGTGAGGTGTTTCCCCTTCTAAGTCCAAAGGGCAGCACAGGCGTGTGAGCCCCGGCTGACTGGCGGGTGGCACCGCGCAACATGACGGGACTGAATACTCATGTGACGGGGCTCCAAAGTCCACCTGGCTACACGGCTGCGCATTGCGGCACAGGCCGGGAGGCTTGGGAGAGCCACTTCCTCTCCCTGAGCTTCCAGGCACACGGACAGTGCTCAGGATAGCGATGCCTGCATCACTGCAATGGTGATGGCCGGGTGAGCCTTCGGGGCTCCACTTCCCCAGTAGTGTCTAATAAAGACCCCGAGTGACTCTGACCTTGTGACGTTGGTCAGACTCAGCTGGAAACATTCCCATGCACAGCAAACATGCCCTGTACATTCAGGAAACGTGGGATGCTAGGGCCAGGTGTCCACAGAGGCTGGAACCAGGGGGCCTGGGCCCACATCTGCCCCTGCTGCTTGTTGATCGGATGACCTAGGGCACGTGACCTCGTCTCTCTAACCCTGGTTTCCTATTCAGCACATTGGACACAGTAAAGGCACCCAAGCCCAGGACCACAGGAGGCATGTGGGGGAGGCAGAGTGAGCCCAAGGGCAGCCCAGGATTCAGGGAGAGCCCTCGGGGAAGAAGCATGGCTGCAAAGACCAGGAGACAGGAGGCCGTGGTGCCTTCAGGACGCTTCATTGTGGCGGAGGGTGGGGCAGGATGGGAGACCGCAGGCACTTAGGGCCTGGCTGCAGAGGGCCCCATCTGTCCCCCTCCCGGGAAGGGCCGCTGGTTGCAGAGGTTTTAGGCCTCTGCCTATCTATCGCCTTCCCTCCCTGGGCCTCAGTTTCTCTCCCTGCACACTGGGGGAGTTGGTCTCTGAGTCGCTCCAAACTGGGCATTGGCAGAGTTGAATTCAGAGGTGCTCACATTTGGAGAGACACCATGTCTAAAATTCCAACCAGTGAAGGTTCCATGGGGTTCCAGGTAGGAGAGGGACTGGGGCTGGGCACCTGCCCCACAGCATCCTGCTCCACCTGCAGGTGGGTGGCAGCACTGCACACTGGGGAAGCACGGATTCGTGTGCCCTCTGTGACCCTGAGCCTACCACTGACCTCTCTGAGCCCTGCTGTCTGCCTCCCCAGTAGGGATGACGACTCCTACTTCATGGGGTTGTACTGGGGGCTCAGGGGCACAGGGAGATCCAGCTGAGGCTCCCAGGGCCCTGCCAGTGCTTGGCAAGGAGCAGTTCTGATGGGGGATGTGTCAGCTGCCAGAGGCTCAGAGCCAAGGCCCCTCCCACATCTCCTGCCTGCGTGCATTCTTCACATCCTGGCCTTGGGCCAAACTGCTCAGCTTCAGCCGCCTTACCTCCCTGCTGGGGTGTCAGGTCCAAGAGATGCCACTCCCTGGCCAGCCTAGGACGGCAGTCAGCATTCCCAGGCCCCAGCGTGGTCCGTGGGGGTGTGTGCAGACTGTGCAAGGTCAGGGTCCCCAGGGGTGGCAGGCGCTGAAGGTGAACATCCTGTTCCCGACCTCCAGTGGCAGCTTGCCGGGGAGACAAGGCTGTCCAGGGCCAAGGCTGGGGTGGGGCCATCTGCAGGGGCTGGCGGGGGGCACTAGCTGTCTCAGGGTCACTCAGGTTCTTCCTCGACTCCCACCAGACACTATGTCCAGCAAAGGCTCCGTGGTTCTGGCCTACAGTGGCGGCCTGGACACCTCGTGCATCCTCGTGTGGCTGAAGGAAAAAGGCTATGACGTCATTGCCTATCTGGTGAGGGAGCGACCTGGGTGTCTGTCTTCCTGCGTGTCCCACAGCCTGTTCTGTCTGCCCCCTGCCAGCCTCTGTCCGGGTTGTCAGCCTGTCTGCTCACCGTCACTCATTCAAGCCTGGCCTCTTCTCTCTAAGCCTGTCTTGAACTGGAACTAGGAAAATAGCTTCTCGTTGTACTGCCTCACTTTCTCTATATGCAAATCAGCCATCCTCGAGATGCCTTCCAGAGCCAGGTGATGGGGGCGCGGGGAGGGCACAGCAGTGACCTTGGCAGTGCTGCTGGTCAGCCTGCTTGCAGAGAGACGGTGGGCTGGGACCTGCTGCCAGCCCTGGGAAGGCACACCATCTTCCCATCTCCAGAGGACGCTGTCAGCCTGCAGTAATTCCGCAAAGATTGTGGAAACCCGAGCTGGAAGGACGCTGGGGGTCCCCTGGTTCTGGGATGGGAAATAGGTCACGGGTAATGGCTTATGTGTGATGTCACTTCCCTATCCAGGGCCCAAAGGAGTCATCCCTCTCAAACCAGCTCCTGTCCGACTGAACCTGGCCACAGCTCTGAGTCCTTATCTGTGTGACTGTGCCATTCAGGACTGTTGGGTGTAAATTTTAGAAACTCAACTCAAACCAACTTATGCGAAAAGGAAAGGGAAAAGACAATTCTTGGCTCACATAATGGAGAAGTCCAGGGGTAGGATGGCTTCAGGCAGGGCTGGATCCAGGTGCTTCTAAGATCCGTCTCCAACTCTACTTGGCTTCATTCTTGGCCTCTCCAAAGGGCAGGCAAGGTTCATGGTCACCTTCATAGCCCACCTTTCCCAAAAAGGAAGGCTTACTCCCAGTAGGGCCCATGGGAACCCACTGTGCATTAGTCACTACGACTGCATCATAGGGTGCGAGGTTTGGGCCATGAGCCTGCTCCTACAATGGGCAGGATTTGTTTCTCTCCATCCCTGTGGAATGTGGTCCACCCAGGAAAGAAGGTTCTGTTTCCAGAGGAAGTGAGGCTGGGTTTCTGGACAGACAAAACTTAGCTCTTGCCAAAAGTGACTTGTTTGCTGGCATATCGGCGTGTCTAACCGCACCCAATGCCCTTGTCATTCAGGTTGGGGAAAGTGAGGCCCAGGGGAAGAAATACTTAGCTCACAGTCACCTGGTGGGTGAGAGCACAGCTTTGAGAGGCTGCAAAGAGCCCAGGGTGTATCCATCTCACTGTAGGCAGCACAGCGGGGCAATCCGAGCAGGAGCTGGCCGTATAGAGCCCTGGGCTACCACCTGTGGGATTTAAAAGCAGAATGTGATTCAGAGAAGCACCTGCAGCTGGGCTTTGGCAACATTCCAGTGTTTGGTGAGCAGAATAAAGGGCGCGAGGGCTGAGGCCAGGATCTGGGCAGCAGGCCAGAGTCCAGGCAGCAGGAAGCATGGCAGTGTCTAGACAGGGGCCGTCAGACCCCGAGGTCAGGGCACCAGCCGCACGGACAGAGCTGGAAGTTCCTGAGCACAGGCTTCTCTGCCTCCCGCCTCTTCAGCTGCCTTAGGATGGCCCAGTCTTTGACTGGGGAGGAGAGCTGGAGGCTAGGAAGGCCCTGACAAGCTAATCTTTGCACTGGCCGAGAAAGAGTTTTCTGGAAAAGACAGATAAGTTTCAGGAGGACCCCAGACCTTCCAGCAATGACTGCAGCCTGTGTGGCCGGGGCCAGGCTCAGCCAGTGCTCCAACCCACGGAAGCCGCCGGCCAGCACCACGTTGCAATCCAGCTCCCTATCTCACCTCCTGGAAGAATCTCACCTCTCCAAGCCTTGGACTTTGTCCTTTTTCCTTCTTACTGTGACTTGGCCATGGAATGGAAGCTGTCTGTGTAGCAGGGGATGGGGGGCTGCTGTATGTGGACGGTGCGAACCCAGGGCTCCCCACAGGCGCTGATAGGACCTCTCTGCTTCTGCTCCTCAGGCCAACATTGGCCAGAAGGAAGACTTCGAGGAAGCCAGGAAGAAGGCACTGAAGCTTGGGGCCAAAAAGGTACCAGGTGGGAGGCGGGGGTTTGGGCTGGGAGTGGGGCAGTGATGTGGAGGGACAGTGGTGGATGCTTCTGCTCCAGGGATCCCATCCCTTCCAATGTGTCTTCTTGCTTCTAAGAGTATGAGATCTGCTCTCAGGTGTGTGAATACTCTTGTTTTTCTGCCTCCCCCAGGCCCTCTTCCACCCACTCACCTTCCCATGCAGGTGGAGTGTCTCTTCCCCACCCACCTACCTTCCCTTCTCTTTTATCTCTCTGTCCATCTATGCACCCACTCACCCTCTTTTATCTCTGTTTATCCACTCATCCACATATCCATCCACCATTCATCCCTCCATTGCTATCCATCCATCCCACCATCCATCCATCATCCCATTCTACCCATTCATCATCCATTTCATTCATCCATTATCATCATACATCGTTCAACATACCCCATCCATCCATCTACCCAAGTCTCACATCATCCATCACCCGTCCATCCATTACCCATCATCCATCCTCCATCTGTCCATCCATCCATCCATCCATTCATCCATCTCCATGCATCCACCCACCATCCACCATTCCACCATCCATCCATCCATCCTTTCATCCATCATCCCACCATCATCCACCATCATCCACATCCATCCACAATCATCACCATCACCATCCATCACTATTCATCATCCATTACCATCCACCCATATCCATCCATCCATTCATCCATAGTCCATCCATCCATTCACACATCATCCATCCACCCATCCATCCATCCATCCATCATCCATCTATCCATCCATCATCCATCCATTCATCCATCATCCATCCATCCACCCATCCATTCACCCATCATCCATTCATCCATCATCCATCTATCCATCCATCATCCATTTATTCATCCATCATCCATCCATCCATCCACCATTCATCATCCTTCCATGCATCATCCATTCATCCATCCATCATCTACCCAGTCATCCATCCATCATCCATCCATCCATTCCACTATCCATCCATCCATCCACATATCCATCTGTCATTAATCCCTCCACTTTCTTTTTTTTTTTCTTTTTTTTTTTTGAGACGGAGTCTCGCTCTGTCGCCCAGGCTGGAGTGTAGTGGCCAGATCTCAGCTCACTGCAAGCTCCGCCTCCCGGGTTTACGTCATTTTCCTGTCTCACCTCCCAAGTAGCTGGGACTACAGGCCCCGCCACCTCTCCCGGCTAGTTTTTTGTATTTTTTAGTAGAGACGGGGTTTCACCGTGTTCGCCAGGATGGTCTGGATCTCCTGACCTCGTGATCCACCCGTCTCGGCCTCCCAAAGTACTGGGATTACAGGCTTGAGCCACCGCGCCCGGCCCAATCCCTCCATTTTCTATCCATCTATTCATCCAGACAGGTAGCCATTCGTCTATCCATCCCCCATCCATCCATCCCTCCATCCTTCATCCATCCACCATTTTTCCATCTATCCATTCATCCATCCATCCAACTGTCGTCCATCATCCATCCATCTGTCCATCATCCCCCTACATATCCTTCCCTCTTTTATCTCTCTGTCTACCCATTCTTCCATTCATTCAACAGAATCAGAAAACTCATTGAGTCTGGTGCATTGATTGTGAATCCAGGCATGTGGCAGGCAGACCCCTGTCCCATACGGGGCATATATGGTGAACAGGGTCATCAGGACCCCTGCTCACATGTGCTCACTCCGCATGGAGAAGCCCTTGCCACTTGTGCCCCTTCATTTGGGGGAGTGAGCAGGGGACATAACAGGGATGATGTGCAAGACCACCAGCCCACCTGCCGGGTCAGAACTGATCCCCTCTGTGGGGTGCTTCTGCAGGGTTGCCAGGGTAATTAGCATGTTAAAATGGACATGTTAAAATTAGCATGTTAAAATGAGGGAGTGGATGCCCCAGTTCCAAGTCACCTACTGGCCACAGGACTGGAACTAGAATGTCCCTCCTTGGTTCTGTGTCTCCCAAGTGCTGGAGAGAAGAGGGGTTGTCCGAGCAGTAGCCCAGGAAGGGGAGAAAGAGCTCTGAGTGTTGAAGATTGGAGGAGAGGGGTTGTCTGAGCAGTAGCCCAGGATGGGGAGAAAGAGCCCTGAGTGTTGAAGATTCAAGTGCACTTTCAGCAGCGCAGAAGCAGGGCTTTGTGCACAGCTTCGGCTTTTGTCCTTTACTCTAAATGAGCAGTTCTCAAACCTTTGGGTCTTGGGAACCCTCTACACTCTAATTTACATGGAGTTTTTCCATATTTATTTTATTGCATATAACATTAGGATGGGCCAGGAGCAGTGGCTCATGCCTGTAATCCCAGCACTTTGAGAGGCCGAGGCGGGTGGATCACCTTAGGTCAGGAGTTCAAGCCCAGCCTAGCCAACATGGTGAAACCCCGTCTCTACTAAAAATACAAAAGTTAGCTGGGCGTGATGGTGGGTGCCGTAATCCCAGCTACTTGGGAGGCTGAGGCAGGAGAATCACTTGAACCTGGGAGGCAGAGGTTGCAGTGAGCCGAAATCACACCATTTCACTCCAGCCTGGGCAACAACAGCGAAACTCCGTCTCAAAGAAAAAAAAAACCAACCAACCAAACAAACAAACAAAACACACTTATCCTAATGTTTTTTATATATCCTTAGTCCCAATTGCTTTCTTTTCTTTGCCTTTTATTTCATTTTTTTAAAAGGATTTTTTCAAAATAATTATAGACACAGGAAGTTGCAAAAGCAGTACTAAGAATTTCTCGGCTCTTAAAAATTATTGAAGGGCTTGGCTGGGTGCAGTGGCTCACGCTTGTAATCCTAGCACTTTGGGAGGCTGAAGTGGGCAGATGTCTTGAGGTCAGGAGCTCGAGATCAGCCTGGCCAACCAGCCTGGTTTCTTTAGTAGGGAAACCCCACATGCCTGTAGTCCCAGCCACTTGGGAGGCTGAGGCAGGAGGAACCTGGAAGGCAGAGGTTGCAATGAGCCAAGATTGCACCTCTGCACTCCAGTCTGGATGACAGAGTGAGAGTCCATTTCAAAAAAAAAAAAAATTATTGAAGGCCTTAGAGAACTTTTGTGGATAATGTCTGTTGATATTTATCATATTAGAAATAAAAGCTGAAATTTTTTAAATAAACAGTACATGTTAACATAAGTAACATTATGCTTATGAAAAATGACTATTTTCTCAAACAAAAAATTTTAGTAAGAATCTTATTGGCTTCCATTTTTGCAAATCTCTTTAATGTCTGGCTTAACAGAAAACAGATGGACTCTTGTAGTGGTTTTCTGCATTAACCTGTTTTTTGTTGGCTTGTTTCTTTTTCTCTTTTAGCCTCCCAGGGCCTCCTTGCTATGTGATCCCTTGTTTTATTGAAGTCTATGAAGAAAACTGGGCAACATAGTGAGACCCCATCTCCACAAAAAATAAAATATTTAGCCGGGCATGGTAGCACATGCCTGTAGTCCCAGGCTGAGGTGGGAGGATTGCTTGAACCCAGGAGGTTGAGGCTGCAGTGAGCTAGGATCACATCACTGCACTCCAGTCTGGGTGACAGAGAAAGACCCTGTCTCAAAAAAAAAAAAAATTTCACTCAGCATCTACCTGAAAAGTCACTGGGAACGCCTGGGGGTCTACATTTCAATAACTATTCCTCTAGATTGGGGTTTCTCAGTCTTGGCACTGTTTCCATGTGGCTGGCCGTCCTGTGCACGGGAGGATTTTAGCAGCATCCCTAGCCTTTACCCACTAGCTGCCAGAATTACCCCCAACCCTGACCTGGCAGTTGTGGCAACCAAAAATATATCCAGATATTTCCAGATGCCTCCCCTACTCCCACTTCCCATAGGGACAAAACCATCTCTGGTTGGGAACTACTGCTGTGAGATCTTAGGTGACAACTAAGTCTCATCTTGTTGGGGCGGATTTAGAAGCCACATCCAGTTTCACAGAATAGTGCATCAGGATTGATGAGCAGGCTGGCCGCGGTGGCTCACGCCTGTAATCCCAGCACTTTGAGAGGCTGAGGCAGGTGGATCACCTGAGGTCAGGAGTTCGAGAGCAACCTGGCCAACATGGTGAAACCCCATCTCTACCAAAAATACAAAAATTAGCAGGGCATAGTGGCACATGCCTGTAATCCCAGCTACTCAGGAGGCTGAGGCAGGGGAGTCGCTTGAACCTGGGAGACAGAGGTTGCAGTGAGCCGAGACTGAGCCACTGCACACTCCAACCTGGGCAACAGAGTGAGACTTCAACTCAAAAAAAAAAAAAACAAAAAACAAAAAACAAGCTATTGATTAGCAATGTCTGCCATGAGTGCAGGAGGGACAGTAACAGTACAGTGTGCTGGGGTTGATGAATGATGTCTACTGCAGATGCAGAAGGAGAAGTACCAGGCACAGCCTGGGTGGCCCCTTGTAGTTCTCAGCTAGCTGAGGCCCCTGGGGCTCTGGATGCCAGCTGGCCCCTGTCCTTGCTGACTTCTTCCTTCCGGGCTTCTCTTCCTGTAGGTGTTCATTGAGGATGTCAGCAGGGAGTTTGTGGAGGAGTTCATCTGGCCGGCCATCCAGTCCAGTGCACTGTATGAGGACCGCTACCTCCTGGGCACCTCTCTCGCCAGGCCTTGCATCGCCCGCAAACAAGTGGAAATCGCCCAGCGGGAGGGGGCCAAGTATGTGTCCCATGGCGCCACGGGAAAGGTGAGGCACCTGGGAAGGGCCGGGCAGAGGGAGATGCGGAGGGGTGTGGGAAGGAGATGAGCACCTCTCGAGCGGTTTCCTGGTGTGCCTCAGGGGCAGACTTGGTGCAAGGTGGCTGCATGGCTTTGTTTAGACCCCAGTGAGACGGGTAACCGCTCGCCCCTGTGATCCATGCACTGTGGCACCTGAATGCCCATTCTGAGTCCTCACCTCCACCCTTTGCTGTGGGAGTAATGTCATCCCACTTGGCAGACTTGCTGCTGAGGTCTGGGGACATTGTCCAAGGTTGCACTGACCAAGGTCACTGCGTGAGTCCCCCAGAGGACACACAGGAAAGTGTTGAAAAGCCCGAGTTGGCAGAGTGGAGTTCAAAGGCAAGCTCTGCTGCCGGCTCGCCGCGTGTCCTCAGCCAGGGCCCTTCCCCACTTCCTGAACCTCAGTTTCTTTATTTGCAAGATGGGGGTCACGCCTTGTCTTAGTTTCCCAGGGCTGGGGTAACAAAATGTCTCAAATTGGTGGCTTAGAGCACAGAACTGTTCTGCCTCAGGGTTCTGGAGCCCTGAGGTCCACACTAAGGGCGTGGGCAGGGCCACGCAGCCTCTGAGGGTGCCAGGAAGCCTCCAGCTGAGGCCTCTCTCCAGGTTCCGGTGGCCTCTGGTGTCCCTTAGCGTGTGGCTGCGTCACTCCCATCCTCCGTCTTCCCAAGCTGTCTTCTTCCTGTCTTCGCATCTTCTTTCCTCTGCTTGTCTGTTTACCTGCCCCTTGCTACAGGAACCCCAGTCTTGGATTAGGGCCCTGCAATGACCTCTGGAGTACAGTGGCTTGATCTCGGCTCACTGTAACCTCTGCCTCCCAGACTGAAGCAATTCCCCTGCCTCAGCCTCCTGAGTAGCTGGGATTACAGGCGTGTACTCCACCACACCCGGCTAATATTTGTATTTTTAGTAGAGACAGGGTTTCCCCATGTTGGGCAGGCTGGTCTTGAACTCCTGACCTCAAATGATCCTCCAGCCTTGGCCTCCCAAAGCACTGGGATTACAGGCGTGAGCCACCATGCCCAGCCTTAACTTGGTTATTTCTGTCAAGACCAAACGAAGCCACCTTCGGAGGGACTGGGGTTAGGACTTGAACCCATCATTTTGTGGAAACACAAATCAACCCATCCCATACCCCTTCCCTCCGGGCCGTGTGTCCCAGTGCAGACTGCAGGGCCCCCGTGGGTTGCAAGACAGGAAACCCCCTGCCTGCTGCCCTTCAGAAGGCGATCCTTGAGAAACCAGATTCCTGACAATATTGGCAACTGTCAGCCAATGTTTTTATAAAGACTCAAGTCATGAGCTGTTACAGTCAGTGGACAGCATGCCAAGAGCATGGTACAGGAATTGACTGCTTACCAACCCCACAGTCAGAAGGCTCAGAAACTCCCCAGTGATGGGGAGCTCACCCTGACCCGGGCTGGTCAGGGTGCTGATGGTGGGAACAGGTCCTGGCTCACTGTGGTGCAGGGACACACACACAGCTAAGATGATGATGGAGGAGACACGGTTGATTTGAGGGTGGCCTTGGAGACAGCCACCCACCAGGATGGCACCTGTCATGTCTTTGAAAGTCCAAGTGTTCATTTCTTCACTGGAGCACTAGTTCAGCAAGCTTGCACTAGGTGTCTGCTGGGATTGGGCTCTTGCTGGCGCTGGCACAGTGCTGAACTCATTGGGCTCATTGCCTACCCTCAGAGAGCCCATTTCCTGGCAAAAGAAGAGAAAACGGATGTGTGATGAGGAATGGGGACAGGGCCAGGGGTCTGTGCCAGGGAGCTGCAGGGGCAGCAGGCAGGGGCTAAGGATGAGTCTAGAGGAGTGAATAATGGTATGGAAGAGTGTGAGAGGCAGAGGGAACAGCCTGTGCAAAGGCTTAGAGCCAAGAGGCCCTGAAGGACAGTCTGTCTGGGGCTGTGGAGCAGGAGCTGTTGCCGTGGGGGAGGCAATAGGGCCAGGACTGGGCCGAGGCCATGCCGGGAGGTTTGGCTTCATCCTGAGGGCAACTGATGAGGGGGCGGAAGGAGGTCTCAGGGGGCGGAAGGAGGTCTCCCGGGGCGGAAGGAGGTCTCCCGGGGCGGAAGGAGGTCTCTGGTTGGATGGAGGTGGCCAGTGATTCTCCCAGCGAGATGTTGGGGAAGAGACAGGGAAGAGCTTCTCACACAGACTGTGGCCTTGGTTTTCACTGTCACTCCAGCTGTGGGTGATGGGATGGTAGGAAACCAGGCAAGGAGGATTGGGCGGGCCTGGGCTGTTGGGCAGGGAGGTGTGTGTGCTGCCATCCATGCAAAGCTGGTGCCAGAGAAGGAATGCACAGGAGGGAGAACCCAGAGGATCAGGACTGGGCTACAGAGCGAGACTCTGTCTCAAAAAAAAAAAAAAAAAAGTTCCCGACCCACCTGCCTTAATGGAATGAGCTGGATCGTGAGCTCCCCGTCCCATGAGGCATACAAGCCGAGGGCAGGGGATCAGAATTCTAGGAGGGGTCCTGCCCTCAGGTCTTTCCAGCGGTACCATTAAGGTTCAGTAGGGCGGCACTCATGGCTTGTGGAGTGCATGGGTGGGTGGGTGAGTGTGGGTGGGTTGGCTCTGGCTCGGGTAGCTCCCAAGTCCACGCGGAGACCCCCAGCCCAGACCAGCCGACATTTAGCCGGAAACAGCCTCCCGCAGCCGTGTGCACCCCTCCTCCCTATGGCCACCAGAGGGCGCCAGAGGCTTGGGTTTGAGGCCTTGGGCGCCAACCAAGGCGGGAGGAGGTGGCGGCACCACCGGAGTCCTGTTTCCCACCCCGGTCCTGCAGGGCGTGGTTCTGAGAAGAAAGCCCCCCGAAGTAGTGCTGTGGCCACTCGGGACTTGGGGGCGTCCTTGCATTCACACTCAGAGGACCCAAGAGGGACGGACTCCAGGGATGCCCGGAGCAGGTGCTACCTGGCACAGCCACCTCTTTCCTGGGGTTGACAGGCAAGGCCTACTTCTGTGCCTCAGTGTCCCTTTATGACAGTACCCAGGAAACCCCCAACAGCCTCTGGAGACAATTTCCAAGAACTAGGGTGTGAGTGGGGAACCAGGAAGGCTGGGAGCTGGGGGATCCAAGGCCTTGGAGGTGCTGGTCCAGCCTTCAGGTGTTTACCCACTGAGTATCCACCCAGCACCACCATCCCGTGAGTATCCACCCAGCACTGCCCCGGGTACCATCACAGGGTGTACCATCATGGGACGGGCCAGGCGCAGGCCCTCGGGTCTTTGGGCTCAGGGAAGGTGACAGTGAAATGTCGGGGGGAGCACACATTGGCCTGGGATGAGGGGAAGGGCATCGGGGCATCCTGTTTGCAGGAACTGCCAGAGCCCAGCCCTGGAGGCAGAGGCGGAGGCAGCCTCCCCCGCAACACCCCGTCCAGACGGCACCTGGTACAGAAATTGAGCCCCACTCTCCCCTCCCATACCCTGCTGCCAGCCCCACCCCTGCCCACCCAGAGAGCTGCACCAAAGCTGGGGTGGCCCTTGCAGGGCTCCTCTCTCCCCCTAGTTTTGGAAGAGGGGCCTGGAAATACGATTCTGAGGCTGACTGGAGAGCAAGAGTTTTGTAAATGGCACCATCTGTATGGCTGCCCCAGGGCAGATGGGAGACCCCAGGCCCCCCCATCCCCGTGGGCCCGTGCTTACACGCATGTTTACACACGTGTGCACTAATATCAGCATGCAGACACTCGTATGTGAGACCCTACATCCCCCTTCTCCCGGGAAAGCTGCCGGGAGCTGCCCTGGTGCTGGGGTCTTGGGGTTCAGAAGGGGAAGGACTGGACTGGCCTCCTTGGCTCTTGCCTGAGACCAGGGCAGAGTTTGAACCAAGGAAGTGTTTGTTTGGCCTCTTTGAGAGTCTCTGGCTCCTGAACAGATGGGTGTCCCCATGGCAGCATCTGGATGGGCAGACAGCAGCTCGGCCGTGCCTGGCTGGTGAGGCACAAGCCGTCTTTGTGTTGGGGAAACATGAAGCCGTTGGGCCATGCATAGCTGGGCCATGCAACATGGGACCGTGCCTTACCATCTAAAACGAGGCTGTCTTTTAGTTGCTCCAGGAACGGGGCCGGCCGGGGGTCCACAGGCAAATGTGGCCACCCCCACCTCAGTGTCCCCATCTGTAAGATGGGACTAACAGAACCTGCCTTCTGGGGCTGCTCGAAGGATTCAGTGAGTTAATTATACATGGAGCTTAGCCCCGCTGCCTGAGTGTGAACTATTAGGATGAGCATGTTTGCTGTGTGGCCCTGGGCAAGTGGCTGCACCTCTCTGAGCTTCACTTTCCTCATCCATGAAACAGGGCTAAAAATCTCCCTGGCCCTGGGCCTCTCTGAGTGACAGCACACAGTGGGTGCTCACTAAAGGGCCCGCTTGGAGGCTGAGTGAGGCCAGCCCGAGGCCTGTGCCACGCACACAGCTCCCAGCTCTGCAGAGGCTGAACCCTGGATTCTGTGCCACCTGACGAGAGTCTGGAAAATAGCATGTAATTCCCACCACTGCCTGGCTGCGCCCATGCAGTTTTCACAGTAGGCAAAAGGTCCCTCTGTCATTTCCACAGCGCTTAAGTCTTCCTTCGGGCCGCCGAGCCCATGGGGAAGCAGGAGACGTGGGCAGCCATTTTCTCTCTGGGAATAGAGCTGGGCTGGCGGCTCCTGCGCCGACCCCGGCCTCCTCCTCCTCGGCATCAGTGTGGACGGCAGTCCCAGCTGTGTCAGGGGTAGCGTTCAGGGCTCAGTGGGGGTGTTGGGGTGTCTCCATTTGCCCACAGAAGATGCAGGCGAGGCAGCCTGCCCAAGGGAGTGGCCATGGTGCTGGGGACCTGGGCTTGGCTCCCGGGCCTACCCTGGCTGTGTGTCCTTGAACTGGTTCCTTTCCCTTTCTGGGCCTCAGTTTCCCTCTCTGTGCAGAGAAGAGCTGTGGAGCAAAAGGCCTTCAGTGGTCGCCTCGTTCCACCTCCTCCCTGAAACCAGCCATTGAAGAGATGGGGAAACTGAGGCTCAGAGAGGTGACAGGGTTCCCAAATGTATGGGTATGGGGGAGTCCGAGCACCCTGATGCCCCAGCCCTGAAGTGAGCTTGATTTGGGCAGGGCAGGGTCAGCAACGTGGGAGCCTTGAGGAAGAGACTGTAGTGTGAGCTCTGGGGCTGCGGGAACAGGGCCTGGCTCCCCAGGTCTTGACAGTGGCTGGGCCTCCAGCCCCAAGGGGTCAGACGTGCCCTGCACCTACCCACGTGACATGTGTGCCCTCTCCTGTACTCTGCCATGTCCCCAGATGTGCACATCTCCCTCCTGCCACATGCCCACACATACGTGACCTACACTGCATGACCCCACATGTGTACGTGCTCTGCCCAGCTCTGTCTCTGCCATGGACTGTCCTTGTCCTCACTTCCTCCCCTAGACCCCAGAACCCCCATCCTGTGGCTCCTGACAGCCCTCTGTTCTGCATTGCAGGGGAATGATCAGGTCCGGTTTGAGCTCACCTGCTACTCGCTGGCCCCCCAGATAAAGGTATGATGTGGCTCCTCCCCTTAGCGCCAGTGCTGGCAGCTGCAACCCCTGGTGGGGAGGAGGGCGCAGGGTTCTGGGAGATTCCAGGAAGATCACAGGATCTTCTCCATGGCAGGGGTGCCCATCAGGTGGACAGCCTGCTGGTGAGGCTCCCTTCACTGCGGCCAGCTCCAGGGCACACACTTTCTCCCCCGCCATTCATTCTTCTTGGAGGTGCTGTCCAGGTGCCAGGGCATGGGATAGAGAGTCCCTGCCACTCTTCAGCCATGTCCCTGGCATTCCCCAGGTGCAGGCAGATGGCTCTGGCACTCCAGGTGCGGGTAGGGATGGCTCTGGCAACCCAGGTGTGGGCAGGGATGGCTCTGGCATCCCCAGGCGCAGGCAGGGATAGCTCTGAGATGTGGTTGCTGGTGTCTGGGATGCTCAGAGCCCTTCGAGCCCCAGTCAGAGTCCCCAGCTATGCCTGGCTCCTCCCCAGGACGCCTGCACCTGGTCCCCAGCATCTCTGAGCCTTTCCTAGGGTGGGAATCACCAGGATCTCAGGGCATCAACCACCCTGGCCTGTGGCATGTCACCCAGGCAGGAGGGCACCTGTGGGTATTGCCCAGCCTGCTACTACCACCCCCACCCCTCCAGCTTGACCTTGGACCTGGCCTGTGTCTGTGCATGAATGAATGGACACGTTCATTCCTTCACTCAGCTCCAGGAGTGCCATGTGCAGGGCCCGGGGCAGGGCTGAGCAGTGAGAATTTGATGCATACTACCACTGCAAGCTGCCCAATTTTTCTAGTAGCCATATATATAAAAATATATGAGAGAGAGGTGTGTGTGTA